>NW_026652276.1:229433540-229760937 GCF_009828535.3 Hylobates moloch | reverse complement strand
ATATACATTATATATCATATATTATAGTTATACATAATATATATCATGTATATTATATTATATACATGATATATATCATGTATATTATATTATATACATAATATATTATATATTTTTGAGATGGAGTCTCATTCTGTCGCCCAGGTTGTAGTGCAGTGGCGCAATCTTGGCTCACTGCAACCTGCGCCTCCCAGGTCCAAGAAATTCTCCTGCCTCAGCCTCCCAGGTAGCTGGGATTGCAAGGTGCCTGTCACAACTCCTGGCTAATTTTTGTATTTTTAGTAGAGACGGAGTTTCGCTATGTTGGCTGGGCTGGTCTCGAACTCCTGACCTCGTGATCCGCCCACCTTGGCCTTCCAAAGTGCTGGGATTATAGGCTTGAGCCACTGCACCCGGCTGAATTTTTGTATTTTTAGTAGGGACCAGGGTTTTATCATGTTGGCCAGGCTTGTCTCAAACTTCTGACCTCAAGTGATCCGCCCACCTCGGCATCCCAAAGTGCTGGTGTTACAGGCATGAGCCACCGCACTCAGCGATATATATTTGTTCATAAAAAATTATTTCACTCTAAAACCTGATCTTACTCATTGTCACTCTTGGGTTTGAGTCATAGGTTGAAATCATAAATGCAAAAGCTAAGTTCTGGTCCGTTTCCTTCACTGTGGACCTCATTTCTGATTATTTGTCACCTGAAGTGGATATTGAAGTGCCTATCACATTTAGCACATTGAACAAGATTCTGGTATTCTAACTTTGTAGACTACCAGCCATTCTAGAATTTGGGGGCTTTGTATCTCAAGGCTTTTACATGCAGGACTCAGGTATTAATAGTTTAAGAAGGCTGACAGACACAAAGTGCCCGTTTTCAGCAAGCTCTCAGCAGCTTGTGAATGCTCCTCAGGTCCTTATTAACAAATGATGCCCTTTTCTTCTGTCGAGATTTAGTAATGGCAGGGCCCTTTTGCCAATTTTTTCAAGGGCATTTTTTTTTTGGAGCAAATTTACAATAGGGGGTGCATATTTTTCAACAATGCGGCCAAGCTTATTTGCTAATGAAGAAAGCCAGTGTGTTGGACTTTTTTGATTGAATCTGAATGTCAACTCTAACCAGCTGCTGGCTGACAACTGCAGACGGAAAGGCTGGATGAATGCCAGCGAGGAAGCCTTGCCAGGGAGGTGAAACCGATGAACACCTCCATTCTTACCTGGTTATAAATTGGATATTGATCCGATTCTGTGAACCTATATATTCTTAATTTTTTTCTTATAGCTCTCAGATTTTAAAACCTATATATTTTATATGTGAAACAAATGAACAAGCTTATGCAAAAAATGTACATTATCTGCTCACTCACACCTACACAATTATCGAATTTATAGCAACAAACTGTTTATATCTTTTTTATTTTTCATTTTTGAGACAGGGGTTTTGCCATGTTGCCCAGGCTGGTCTCAAACTCCTGGACTCAAGCGATCCCCTCCCACTCCCAACTCGCCCTCCCAAACTGCTGGGATTACAGGCGTGAGCCACCAGGAGGTGGAGGTTTCAGTGAGCCGAAATCGCGCCATTGCACTCCAGCCTGGCGACAAACCAAGACTCTGTCTCGGGGTGGTGGGGGGGAAAGTATACATACATACATATATGTATGTATGTGTATATGTGTATGTATGAGTGTATATATATACATACACACACATATATAGAAAATTTTAACCTTGATTATAAGGTTTATTAAAAGCCGAATACAATATTTAATACATTCAAAGGCAATTAAAACAAAATTATTCCTTTCGTGTAACTTTTCTTCCCAGGCATTTTGAAGGTTAATACTTCAACGCTGCTGGGAAGTTAAGAAGCTTATAACCAATAGGCTTCCTTGAAAGTTATTCAAATCAGCTAAAAGCTACTTTTTCATTCAAACTGTCAACTAAAAGCTACTTTTATATGCATTTTGATTAATTTATGTAAACGTCGTCAACTACTATTACTAGTGCAAAACATCAAGCTAGTCAAGCGTGGTTGTGGGGGGAGACAATGTTAAATCAACTTAACAATAACCCACAACACTCGGACCAACTGTGCTAACCTTTGAATCTCTTGTTATTTATAGCGCCTACTTGGGATCTTTTCTAGATAAGGAGACTTTTCAGAATCTATGCCATGATCATAAAAAATAAAATGTGTAAAACTTTTTGATTAAACACAATGAAAACAAAACAAAAATGCTCTCTCTTAAGAGAGTTTGTAAGAATTATGTTAATCAACCAAGGTATTTCTGCATTTCATTTTAACAAATGCATTGTGGGTAGCGCCTAGCTAAATATGAAAGTAAACCCGGCGCGTGGTTCGCAGCCACGCGGGCTCAGCGGAGTTGCGCTTTAGTCTCAGTGGACAGCTTCGCCAGACCTGGGAGCCCACGACCTGCCGGACCGGGGCCGGGCAGGCCGCGGGTCAATGATCCAGGAAATCGAGTCACTCGCGTGCCTGTGGCTGAAGCGCGGCAGCTTGTCTTGTCCGTTTCGTATCAGTTTCAGGGCTGAGTGGCGGCGTCTGGACTTTGCGGACGCCGAGGGCTCAGAAGCTGGGCTCTGGGGAGGGAGAGGGCGCCGGCCGGCCTGTCCCTCTCCGGGGATTTGCAGGTACCACCTGTCGGCTTTGTTTCATCATCGGGAGCCTCTTCGCCCAGAAATCCCGATCGTCTACACCCAGGTCTCTACTGATCAGAGATTGAGAGTGAGTCAACAGAAGTCCAACACGTGATCCCCATAAGTCTACCCTCTTTCCCCCCAATACTTGTAGATACCACCCAGTAACACCCGTGTGTGCTAAAAATCCTATTCTGGGAGTTCTTCGGCAGTTTAAATCGCCCATGAATTACTCATATTTTCTCAATCCACCATGAGCCTGGCACATTCCTTTTCAGTAATTGATTGGGAAAGTGCAAGCCATTGGTGACCTTTAGAAGTTTTAAATGTTTAGAATGAAAGGGCTAAGGACAGAGGAGATTACCCAGACCTAAGTATTTTGCACCTTAAAAATGCTAGCAAAAATATGAATTTATATTCCTTCAGGGAGAAGATTTCGTCTGAGGATGTAGGCCGAACCTTGTGTTTTATACGTCATATGAATTACGCTCTGAAACTAAAATATGAAATAGATTCCATAATTAAGCCCTTTGGAATATCAGCCTCATCTGAATTATTTCTAAGGATATTTTTGCCTTTTTTGGTTTATTAAAAACTTTCTTTTGGGGAAACTTGTATAGATTTTCTGCACTTCCGCAAAATAAAGCATTTTATTCGAAATATTTCTTAGAGTTTTCCTAGAACTTACTCTTCTTTCTTCCTGTAAAGACAAACCTAGGAAATTGTTCAGAAAAAGGCCCAAGGTGATTTCCTAATTACCTATAGTGATTAATGAGAAAAACTTTGGATACTGAGGATTTCGGGGTTGAGTTGATAATTTCAGGAAAATGAAGAGAACCTCAAATTTAAGATATTAAAATGTTTAAAAATTGTCTTAGAGAAAATGATGGTACTAAAAGCTTTAAAATTTCTAAAAGATTAAGAGAGCTGACAGTGATTTAAAAAATACATTTAATCTAGGAAAGGCAGTAGATTAAGAAAGATATTAGGAATGTTGTCAAATGTTATCTCTTAAAGGTGGATAATTGCTCTAGTGACACTTATAACTTTGGGATTTTGTCTTATGATTATGGTGGCAATTACATAATAGTCATCATTCTAGATTGTATAAATTATACTTTTTACATTATTTCATTAGTGGTATCTTTTTCTTTAGAATTGATAGAATACATCAGCTTTTTATCTCCCTTTGTAATAGTTATTTAACCTAAAGGAGATCAGAATATGCCACGCCAAAATATGACACTTTGTCATCAGGATTATTTTGAGCTGAAGGCAATTGAGAATGAACATATAGAAAGAAACTTTCTCAGAGCTTCCCTTATCTGACTAAAAGCAGTGACTTCTGAGAAAGGAGGCTACTATAAATTACCCCTCTGGGTTAGGTCTACTCATAAATGATTCATCAGGGAAGTTTTATGGCCCTGAAGGAGACCACCCATACCTGTCTAGACAAACAGTCTCACAAACTTTCTTATCTCCTGTTTCTTCTCCTGAAAACTCCTATTTGTATTTCCTAAGGAAACCCATTTGTTTTTTCCTCAATAGCCTTTCTCTCCCCTCTTTTTCCTCAACTAAGTTAGGTATATAAGCCCCAAATGCTAACCACCCCTTTGAGTTGCTCATCACTGAGCACTCCTGTGTGTATGTGTATTACACACATAAACTGCTTTTTTCCTTTTGTCAAAGGTACCTGTCTTTTGCAGCTTAATTTGCAAGCCTCCAGTTATTGAACATGAGAGTGTAGAGGAAAAGCATTTTCCTTTCCCTACAGGCCTAAAGGTAGCTACATGAAATATTAGAACAAGTACTGATTAAAGGCCGGGCGCGGTGGCTCAAGCCTGTAATCCCAGCACTTTGGGAGGCCGAGGCTGGCGGATCACGAGGTCAGGAGATCGAGACCATCCTGGCTAACACGGTGAAACCCCATCTCTACTAAAAAGACAAAAAAATTAGCCGGATGTGGTGGCGGACGCCTGTAGTCTCAGCTACTCAGGGGGCTGAGGCAGGAGAATGGCATGAACCCAGGAGGCGGAGCTTGCAGTGAGCCGAGATGGCGCCACTGCACTCCAGCCTGGGCGACAGAGCGAGACTCCGTCTCAAAGAAAAAAAAAAAAAAGAACAAGTACTGATTGAAAAGGTTAAGGGGTTGTGTGAGGGGAGGGGAGTTTTGTTGCCCAGGCTGGTCTCGAACTCCTGAGTTCAAGGGATCTGTCCGCCTCCACCTCCCAAAAGTGCCGGGATTACAGGCATGGGCTACTGTGCCTGCCTCTTTACTGTTTTACTGGGGTGTACCTCCATGGATCTTCACTAGTATTATATCATTTCATCCTCAAAACAGCTCTATCAGGTAGTTAAATCAGATAAAGTAAATATCTTCCCAGCTTATGCCTATTATGGGCATGGTGGCTCACACCTATAATTCCAGCACTTTGGGAGACCAAGGTGGGAGAATCACTTGAGGCTGGGAGTTGGAGACCAGCCTGGGCAACATAGGGAGACACCCCCATCTCTTAAAAAAATAATAAACGATATTAGCCGAGCGTGTTGGTGCATGTCTGTGTGTGCCTGTGGCCTTAGCTACTTGGAGGCTGAGGTGGGAGGATGCCTGAGCCGGGAGGTTGAGGCTGTGGTCAGTCATGATTGCACCGCTGCATGCCAGCCTGGGTGACAGTGCGAGAACGCTGTCTCAAAAATTAAAAATAAAAGCAAAATAAATATCTTCCTCTAGGACCACAGCTGTAAAGAGTGGAACAGATTCCCTCTCAGCTTAAAAGGCTAATGCTGATGTGCCTGCATGCTAGTGCTTGGCCCATGCATCTTTCTCTACCTCAGAGATATTATTGTAGGGGTCAAAGGTACCTAATCTAATGCCTGGGATATAGTACCTATGCTCACTAAAGTTCATTTGAATTTATTTTAATTAATTAATTAATTAATTATTTTTTTGACATGGAGTCTCGCTCTGTTGCCCAGCCTGGGGTGCAGTGGTGTAATCTCAGCCCACTGCAACCTCTGCCTCCCAGGTTCAAGCGATTCTCCTACCTCAGCCTCCCGAGTAGCTGGGATTACAGGCATGTGCCAACATGCCTGGCTAATTTTTGTATTTTTAGTAGAAATGGGGTTTCACCACGTTGGCCAGGCTGGTCTCGAACTCCTGACCTCAGGTGATCCGCCCAGCTCAGCCTCCCAAAGTGCTGGGATCACAGGCGTGAGCCACCGTGCCCAGCCCATTTGAATTTATTAAGTAATGACCATTGAATTTGATTTTTCTGAGTTTTAGTTTTCTTTTTTTTTTTTTGAGATGGAGTCTTGCTCTGTTGCCCAGGCTGCAGTGCAGTGGCAGGATCTCGGCTCACTGCAACTTCTGCCTCCCAGGTTCAAGCGATTGTCCTGCCTCAGACTCTCGAGTAGCTGGGATTACAGGTGCCCGCCACTACGGCCAGCTAATTTTTTCGTATTTTTAGTAGAGATGGGGTTTCACCATGTTGGCCAGGCTGGTCTCGAACTCCTGACTTCGTAATTCGCCCACCTCGTCCTTCCAAAGTGCCGGGATTACAATCATGAGCCGCAGCGCCCGGCCTGAGTTTTAGTTTTAAAACTGACCAATACTACATTTGTGTCCTCTTTTCAACTCCTATTATCCAAAGCATTTATGCTAGTAATACCTTCTTTTTCTTTTGGCGTTTAGTTGAATATAACCAGCTTTGTTCACACAGCTAGAGAAAGACCTACAGTCAGCCCTCTGTTTCCATATCCGTGGGTTCTGCATTCATGGGTTCTTTTTTATTATTATTTTGAGACAGTCTTGCTCTGTCCCCCAGGCTGGAGTGCAGTGGTGCGATCATGGCTCACTGCAGCCTTGACCTCCTGGGCTGAAGCAATCCTCCCACCTCAGCCTCCTGAGAAGCTGGGACTACAGGCACATGCCACCATGCCCAACTTGCTTATTTATTTATTTAGAGACGGAGTCTCGCTCTGTTGCCCAGGCTGGAGTGCAGTAGTGCAGTGTTGGCTTACTGAAATCTCCACCCACCAGGTTCAAGCAATTCTCATGCCTCAGCCTCCTGAGTAGCTGGGATTATAGGCGCTCACCACCATGCCCGGCTAATTTTTGTATTATTAGTAGAGACAGGGTTTCACCATGTTGGTCAGGCTGGTCTCGAACTCCTGACCTCAACTGGTCTACCCACCTAGGCCTCCCAAAGTGCTGGGATTACAGGAGTGAGCCACTGTGCCCGGCCTAATTTTTGTACTTTTTTTGTAGAGACACGGTTTGCCATGTTGCCCAGGCTGGTCTCGAACTCCTGAGCTCAAGCGATTTGCTCACTTCGGCCTCCCAAAGTGCTGGGATTACAGGTGTGAGCCACTGTGCCCAGCCTAATTTTTTTTTTTTTTTTTTTTAAAGAGACACTGGTTTCCCTGTGTTGCCCAGGCTGGTCTCAAATTCCTGGGCTCAAAGGAACTTCCTGCCTCAGCCTCCCAAAGTGCTGAGATTACAGGCATGAGCTGCTGTTCTGGCCCATTTGTGGGTTCTCCATCTGTGGATTCAACCAAATGCCCATCAAAAATATTTGGAAAGAATATTTTCCAAATGTTTACAATATTTACATTGTATTAGGTTATAAGTAATCTAGAGATGATTTAATGTATACAGGAGGATGTGCATAGGTTACATGCAAATATTACACCAATTTATATAAAGGACTTGAGCATCCGTGGGTTTTGGTGTCTGAGAGGGTCCTGGAACCAATCCCTTGAAGATACAGAGGAATAACTGTATTGTATTGGCCAGGTGGGGTCACATGTAGGAATGAGACAACTCAGGTGTGGACACATAGTGGCGCTGGGTAGAAGGCAGCCTGTTTTGGCCCTGCTGTGGCTGTTCTGCCTCTGGCACCATCTTTCATACCAATGCATGGTGGCTGCAATTTAAATCCGATGTGGAAAATTCAAGTAGGGAATAAGAGCCAAGTGGTGCCGAAGGTTGGCCCTTGTAGGTCTGGAGGGCCTCAGGCTCAGTGTTGGCTCAGTGTTTCTTGGCTGCCCTTCTGTTGCTGGGCATCCCAGGGCCCACATGCCAGGGTACACAGGCGTTCTGAAAAAGGTGCAATTGCTGTTTCTGATTAGAAGAGCAATATATGATTATCGATAAAATTTGAACGTGCAGAAAAATAGCAAGAGGAAAATAAAAATTACTTGATACACTCATTACTCAGTTATTTTCTTCCAGTTCATTGTCTTTGCATTTTTCTTTAGTTGCAATCACACTTAATAAAATTTTCTTACTTTGTTACATTTGCTTGAAATATATATAAATTAGCTGGGCGTGGTGGCTCATGCCTGTAATCCCAGCACTTTGGGAGGCTGAAGCGGGTGGATCACCTGAGGTCAGGAGTTCGAGACCAGCCTGGTCAACATGGTGAAACCCCATCTCTACTAAAAATACAAAAATTTGCACTCCCGTAATCCCAGCTACTCGGGAAGCTGAGGCAGGAGAATTGCTTGAACCCAGGAGGTGGAGGTTGCAGTGAGACGAGATCATGCCATTGCACTCCAGCCTGGGCAACAAGAGCGTAACTCCATCTCAAAAACAAAAAACAAAAACAAAAACAAACGTTAAAGGCTGGGCACAGTGGCTCACGCCTGTAATCCCAGCACTTTGGGAGGCCGAGGTGAGTGGATCACTTGAGGTCAGGAGTTCCAGACCAGCCTGGCCAACATGGTGAAACCCTGTCTCTATTAAAAATACAGAAATTAGCTGGGCATGGTGGCAGGCACCTGTAGTCCCAGCTATGTGGGAGGCTGAGGCAGGAGAATTGCTCGAACCCAGGAGGCAGGGGTTACAGTAAGCTGAGATCGTGCCACTGCACTCCAGCCTGGGCAACAGAGCAAGACTCCATCTCAAAAAAAAAAATAAATAAATACATAAATAAAGTTAAAGCGGGCACGCATGGTGGCTTATGCCTATAATGGTGGCTCACACCTGTAATCCCAGCACTCTAAGAGGCTGAGGTGGGAGGGTTGCTTGAGTTTAGGAGGTCAAGGCCAGCCTGTGTAACATAGTGAGATCCTGTCTAAGTTAAAGCACTTCCCCATACCTTTAAAATCTCTTCATGGGCATCATTTTCCTTGCTGTGGCCAGCCCGCCTTTTACTCAGTCATACCCCACTGGCAAACACGCCAGTGACTTCCAGTTTTCACTGTTTTACCTAATGCCAACACGTACATCTGAGTTCATGACTCTCATCTGGGTTATTTCCTTAGTACTTTTGGAAGTGAAATCACCAGGTCTCAGCATACTCTTCAGGTTATCGTAACATCTTGCCAAGGACTTCTCAGAAGGACTGTGAGAATGAATAGAGGGTTCTTGACTAATGCCTCACCTTAGTGAGGTTTTTGGGAATGACCACTTTTCTTTCTTTTTTTTTTTTTTTGAGACAGAGTTTTGCTTTTGTTGCACAGGCTGGAGTGCAGTGTCATGACCTTGGTTCACCGCAATCTCTGCCTCTCGGGTTCAAGTGATTCTCCTGCCTCAGCCTCCTGAGTAGCTGGGACTACAGGCGTCTGCCACCATGCCCAACTATGTTTTTGTATTTTTAGTAGAGACTGGGTTTCACTATGTTGGCCAGGCTGGTCTCAAACTCCCAACCTCAGGTGATCCACCCGCCTTGGCCTCCCAAAGTGCTGGGATTACAGGCGTGAGCCACTGTGCCCAGCCATGACCATTTTTCTTTTTCTTAATCTTTGAACATTTGAAAGGTGGCAGTGGTTTCTTGTGGCTTTAATTTGCATTTTTAATTTAATTTAATTTTTTGAGGCAGGGTCTCGCTCTGTCACCCAGGCTGGAGTGCAGTGGCATGATCACAGCTCAATGCAGCCTCAACCTCCTAGGTTCAAGCGATCCTCCCACCAGTCTCTGGAGTAGCTGGGACTACAGGTGTATGCCAGCATGCCCAGCTCATTTAATTTGCATTTGTTTGATTTGCAGTCAGCATGAACTTTTTCCATGTTTACTAAACATTTCCCCTTGAATGCTTTCCTTATTATTTGCATATGCTCATATATATATATATACATATATATATATATATATACATATACATATATATATATTTTTTTCTTGAGATGGAGTCTCACGCTGTCACCCAGGCTGGAGTGCAGTGGCACGATCTCAGCTCGCTGCAACCTCCACCTCCCAGGTTCAAGCGATTCTCATGCCTCAGCTTCCAGAGTGGGATTACAAGCTCGCGCCACCACACTCAGATTTTTTTGGTATTTTTAGTAGGGGTTTCATCGTGTTTGTGAGGCTAGTCTCGAACTCTTGACCTCAAATGATCCACCTGCCTCAGCCTCCCAAAGTGCTGAGATCACAAGCATGAGCCACCACCCCCCGCCTCTCTAATATAAATTTTTGAATAACTAGCTGAATCTGTAGCATAGGCTGAAAATATTTCACTAGTTTGTTGCTTGCCTTTAATTGTAGGATGTTTTAATATATAAACATTTTAGTTTTTAGCAGTCCCATCATTTGCTCTGTGATTTCTTCCATTGTTTTTAAGTTTAGAACGTTCTTCCCATTGATAATTCAGTTAAATATTCCCTTACCTTTTTTTTCTAGATTTGGCTCTTATTTTCACTTAACTGTTTAATAATTTAATTTTATTTCGGTGTGAGTGATAAGAAACCAGCTTCTTATCTTTCTTGCCTAGTCCTTTCCTCTTATCTTAATTAAGATTTCTAATTTCTACGGTATCTCTTAGCTTCAAAACATCTCCAAGTAGTGTTAAAAATAGTTAAATTTTACTACACTGTACGTTGTTTTCTGAGAACAAATTATAGTCTTTCAAGAACTAACAGGCTAAATGACTTCAGTCAGTTCTTTTCACCTCTCTGGGCCTCAGAATCTGTAAAATGAGACTTGGAACAGATCCGCTTTTCTAGCAAGTATTCCAAGGAGCACAAGTTTGGTAGGGTTAAATGAGAAAAGAATTTTGTGGTCAACTCTGTTTGGGAAATTCTCAGTTATATTAAGTGTAAGAGGAATTTTCTTTTCATTTTATTTTACATTCAGTATTATCATTTATTCAAAAGCATTTATTGAATGCCTCCTAGGCCAGGCATTGCTAGAGGTAGAGCCCTGAGCGACAACATAGTCCTTGTCCATTGAGCAGGCCACGGATTTCAAGGATGTTATGAAAGAGGAAATCTGGGACCAGGTGTGGTGGCTCACGCCTGTAATCCTAGCACTTTGGGAGGCCGATGTGGGTGGATCACCTGAGGTCAGGAGTTCAAGACCAGCCTGGCCAACATGGTGAAACCCGGTCTTTACTAAAAATACAAAAATTGTCTGGGTGTGGTGGCGGATGCCTGTAATCCCAGCTACTGGGGAGGCTGAGGCAAGAGAATCGCTTGAACCCAGGGGGTGGAGGTTGCAGTGAGCTGAGATCGCACCATTGCGCTCCAGCCTGGGCAAAAAGAGCGAAACTCTGTCTCAAAAAAAAAAAAAAGGAAAATGGGAGTGCATGGCAGGGGGCATCCTCAAAGAAGTGCTGAGCCCCGCAGGATGAGGAGGAGTTGCCCAGGTTATGATCGAGAGTGGCAGAGAAAAAGAGCAAATGCCCCTACTGAGAGAGCATGGAACACTGGAGACACAGGGGACGTCCAGCCTGAAGCCAGATGGATAGGGAGCTCAGAGGCCTTTTTAGGGATTTTGAACTTTATTCTCAGGGAGACATGGAACTATTGAAGATTTTCATCAGGGGGAGTGATATTTCTGTTTTTCTGAGAGCTTCTGGCTGCTTTGTAGAGAAGAGGGAGAAGGAGGCAGAACCATTAGGAGGCCCAAGGTGTTTTAGGGGAGAGACGTCACGCTGGCAGTTCTGAGTAATGGAGTGAAAATGGGGCAAAAGTGGACAGAATTCAGAACAGTTTTGGAGATGTAATTGCAAGAAGTAAGAGAAAATGAAAAATCAGAAACGACTCCCAGATTTCTGGCTTGTGCCATTGGGTGGATACCATTTCCTGGAGTATGGAAAAAGTGATATTGACATGGAGACTATGAGGTGGAGGGCGGGATGTGTGGAGACCGATGAGCTCTGTTTTGGAGCTGATATTGTGAATCCCTAAAACAAATAGTATGTAGCATCTGTCACGTTTATTTGACCCATATGCATTTCTGTTTTTCAGACAATCTCTTGGGGCCAGGGTTCCACGGAACACATGTTGGTAAAGGCTAGTCTAGCTACTCTCAGAGGTCCTTCCCAGCTCAAATATTCTCTTTTCCCATAATGCTAATGAGAACCAGAAAGCGAACTGCATTGGCTGATGTTTTAAATAAACTTTTTAATTGAATTGTAAAAAAGACGTAGAAGATGCTCACATCCTAAGTGCAGAGCTTGATGTATTTTTACACAGTGTGCATACCCGTGTAACCACTGCCTAGAGCAACACAGCATACATTATTGCAGATGCCTCCCAGAGTGCTTGATTTTTAATTATGAAAAGCTTTGGAGGGATGGGCCATTTGGCTGAACCATCGCTTCCATTCTGTCTTCCGGGACAAGTTTGAGGATACAGTGGTACAGAGCAGCTCAGACTCTGAGTGCAGCAGGAGTCTGGTGCACTTGGCCTCTTTTTCTTGGAAAGGGCATTAAAAACTAATGGATGTGGTGAAGGATGTTCATCCAGAGTTGGCCTCACCTGCCAAGTGGCCTTTGTGTGAAGATCTCAGGAAGGAAGGGAAGGTCCCTCATCCATTTGTCAAATAAGCCCCAGCAACTCTTGTTGCCTGAGGTTAACAATGACACAGTTTAGGGTCGACAGATATTGATAGGGGTAATGAGTGAATGACTATCAGAATCTCTGCTTCCTGCCCAGGTTCTAGTCTGCAGATGCCAATGCCTCTGAGAAAGCAGCGTTCACTGGCAGCTCAGTATCAAACTCCAAATGAGAGAGTAAATGAACACATGAATGAATTCATTTCCTGGATGGAAATGTTCCTCCCCTGCCTCTTTCTCTGATGACTCTTCTATCTGCCTGGCCCTAATTTAATTGTCTCCCCACTCCAAGAAGCTATCCCTGAGCCCAGATGGTATCAGGTCCTCTCCTCATATACTCTCCTAGCACCTTATACTTCCTAATGCTTGCACCACTGCTGTTATCAATGGCTCGCTGCCCTATATGCACAGAAGCCAACAGCTAGACAGGAAAGGCGTTTTGTTTTGTTTTGTTTTTGTTTAATTAATTAATTTTTTTTTTTTTTTTTTTAGACAAGAGTTTCGCTCTTGTCGCTCAGGCTGGAGTGCAGTAGAGCGATCTCGGCTCACTGCAACCTTTGCCTCCCAGGTTCAAGAGATGCTCCTGCCTCAGCCTCCTGAATAGCTGAGATTACAGGCATGTGCCACCACACCCAGCTGATTTTTGTATTTTGAGTAGAGGAGGAGTTTCTCCATGTTGGCCAGGCCGATCTGGAACTCCTGACCTCAGGTGATCCACTCGCCTCTGCCTCCCAAAGTGCTGGGATTACAGGCATGAGCCACTGCGCCCGGCTGTACTTTTTTTTTTTGAAATGGGGGTCTCACTATATTGACCAGGCTGGTCTCCAACTTCTTGCCTCAAACGATCCTCCCATCTCGGCCTCCCAGAATGCTGGGATTACAGGCATGAGGCACGTGCCTGGCTGAGACAGGAAAGGCTTTATTGCAAAACCTGCCAGCAAGGAGATGGGAATTGGGCTTAAATCTGTCTCCCTGACTTGGGGTTTGGGGCAAGTTTATGGGCTCGGAGGGAGAGGGAAAGGATTTGGGAATGCTGGCTGGACAGGGTCCAATTGGAAGGCTTCAAATTTGGCCATTTATGGTAAGGTATGTGGAGGCCAATTTTAGTCCCGGATCTTCCGGCCACTGGACCCGTCGCTTCTGGAAGAGTTCCCGAGTTCGGGTTCCGGTCATCTCAGTCTTCTTGGTTCCGAAGCGAGGAATCGTAGGTTCTAGGTGTTGTTAGAGGGTCCAGCGTTTTCTATTGCGCCTGCCTGAGCTCCATGACGTGAGAGCTTTTTGGCTGTGTTGTACCTTCAAGGTAACTGACCATTTTGTTATCAACAGCGTAGGCCCAGTGTGGGCTGGTCTCAAGGTTACACAACCGTCAGCAAATAGAAGGCCCCTAGAGGTTGTCCCATGCCTGAGGGGAAGCCTAATGAGGAAGCCGCCCAGAGCAGGGCCACTGATCTTGGGCTTCCCGCGCTCAGGTCTTGGCTTCCTCTGTTGCTCACCAGCTTGTGCCTTTGGACAGGTTACTTACCTTCCCTGTGCCTCGGTTCCTTTATCAGCTGAATGAGGACGAGTACAGTACCTACCTGAGTCATGCATTAAAGGATATTATTAGGAGATTAAAGGAGAGGATATTAAAGGAGAGGATATTTATGAAAAGTGCTCAGTGCAGTGTCTGGGGCATGGGAGGTGCTCAAAAAACCCTTGCTGTGTGAGTGAACGTTGAGTTACTGTTAGACTGAGGGGAGGTGGAAGGTCCTATGGGGTCTGAAATAGGAGAGAGGTGGAAAAAGCAGGGGTTTGGGGGTGGGAAGGAGGGTGACAATGAAGGAGAGCCTGGGATAATGCCAGAGAAGGAGACTGCGACTTTTTTTTTTTTTTTTTTTTTTAGACGGAGTCTCGCTCTGTCGCCCTGGCTGGAGTGCAGTGGCGCCATCTCCGCTCACTGCAAGCTCCGCCTCCCGGGTTCACGCCATTCTCCTGCCTCAGCCTCCCGTGTAACTGGGATTACAGGTACCCGCCATCACGCCCGGCTAATTTTTTTGTCTTTTTAGTAGAGACGGGGTTTCACCGTGTTAGCCAGAATGGTCTCGATCTCCCGACCTCGTGATCCACCTGCCTGGGCCTCCCAAAGTGCTGGGATTACAGGCATGAGCCACCGCGCCCAGCCAGGAGACTGCGACTTCTAATACACACTTTCATTTTAGGATAGGGCCTGACTTGCTTTTACCCATAAAAAAAATGCTTCTTAGCATTTGCCCAAGTTAGAATGAATCTGGCCTTGGAGATAAAGAAGCCATTGTTTTCATGTAGATGTCACGAAGTCTGTCTCTTCTTACTGCTAGTTCCTGCCTTGGGAATTTGGGCAGGGGGATCACCTAGGTTGGACTAGGCTTGGCTGCTGGTGCCTACCCTGTTGGATAACCTGGCGATAAGGAGAGAAGAAAGAGTGGGGCCCATCCCAGAGTGTTTACCTGTGGTCCCTGCAGATGTTCCCAGTGGGGGAAGTACTCATGGGCCATCACACCTTCTTCTCCAATTCCCTTTATATTCTTATTTATTTATTTATTTATTTTTGAGACGGAGTCTCGCTCTGTCACCCAGGCTGGAGTGCAGTGGTGCGATCTCAGCTCACTGCACCCTCTGCCTCCCAGGTTCAAGCGATTCTCCTGCCTCAGTTTCCCGAGTAGCTGGGATTACAGGTGTGCGCCACCTTGCCCGGCTAGTTTTTTGAATTTTTAGTAGAGATGGGGTTTCACTGTGTTAGCCAGGCTCAGGTGATCTGCCCGCCTCGCCCTCCCAAAGTGCTGGGATTATAGGCATGAGCCACCATGCCCGGCCCAATTCCCTTTTTAAATTTAGATGTTTATGGACTTAATCTCATTCTACCTGAAAATATTTTTAAGGGTGGGAGGTGGAAGCAGAAAGGGATTTACAGAAAAGATACATTTGGTCATTTATTTTCTGGCCTACTTAAGATGTGATTTTGAAGACAGCAGGAGGCCTATGATCTGTTGGCTCTCTAGATGGCTTCCAGCCCTGTGACTGTATGATCTAATAGAATTTATAGCATTAAATATTCCAGTAGTGACTTGCAAAGATTGCTTTGAAGGGATTACAGATGGTTCTGTAAGTATATACTTTTAGAAGAACATAATGCAATTTGCTTTCTAGCCCAAAGCCCTAAAAATAATTAGGTAGGAGTTCAGACAAGTGTTAAAAGACAGTTGTTTCTGGTGAATCCAAGTGGCTTTTAAAAAAATCAATTTCACTTCTCATCAGAGGGGGGCTTGCATTTTAGATTTCTCATGGTTTGTTGAATAGCGACACCCAATGAAAACACTGGCATTTAAAAAAAGTAAGCAATGAGAAAAATTAGTGTGATATTCCAAGCTCAAATTAAGTATAATAGAGTGAGGAGAAAGAATTTCAGAATGCTGGAATGAGTAATGTAACTGAGACCTAAGCACTTGCCTTTAGGGATTCTTACTTGGTCTGATTGTGACTTTAACATATGTCTTCCATCTGTCTCTGTCTGTTGCCCCTCATGCCTTGGAATAGTTCTGGCCCATCTGGTTTCCTTTCATGGGATCCGAGGGAGACTTTCTCAGTGAAGTGAGGGTCAGAGTTCAGTTTTGGCTGCACATAGAGAGGTGGAGATCACTCAAGGAGGAAGAGAAGGAACTAAGGACATGCCAGCAGTGAGGGTCCGGCTGCCAAGGGCTCTCGGGGGTGGGCCCCTGAAGATATTTGGCGGGCGAGAGGGAACCATTCAGGAGCTTTCTTTTCCACAACTTTTTATAATAAAAAGAGCAAAACGTTAACAGAAAAACTAGAAAAAACAATAGTATAAAGAGGGAGATAAACATCCCTTGTAATCTCATCTCTCATTGTGGGGTTTTCTGTTTTTCTTTTTGATTAGGGAGAGATGTAAAAGTGAAACTCTTAGAACAGTAACTTGTTAGATGGTAGTAGGTGTTATGGGACAGGGGGAAATTCAGTAAGGAGGCAGATTGGGAGTGTAGCAGGGCTCAGGGTGAAGTGGGTGATCACGGAAATGCCCACAGACTGGGGATTTTTAAATAAAGAACCGAGGCTGACTGGCCACAGTGGCTCATGCCTGTAATCCCAGCACTTTGGGAGGCTGAGGCGGGCAGATCACTTGAGGCCAGGAGTTCAAGACCAGCCTGGCCAACATGGCAAAACCCTGTCTCTACTAAAATTACAAAAGTTTGCTGGGTGTGGTGGCACATGCCTGTAATTCTAGCTACTTGGGAGGCTGAGGCACAAGAATCTCTTGAACCCAGGAGGTGGAGGTTGCAGTGAGCCGAGATTGCGCCATTGCACTCCAGCCTGGGCAACAAGAGCGAGACTCTGTCTCAAAAAAGAACGGAGGCTAGGTGCTGTGGCTCACGCCTGTAATTCCAGCACTTTGGGAGGCTGAGGCAGGGGGATCCCTTGAGACTAGGAGTTAGAGATCAGCCTGGGCAACATAGGGAGACCTTGTCTCTACAGAAAATAATAATAAAAAAAAATTAGCCAGACATGGTGGTACTGACCTGTGGTCCTGGCTACTTGAGAAGCTGAGGCGGGAGGATTGCTTGATCTGGGAACTCAATCTGGGACCTGGAAGTTTTCTAGGGCCCAGTGTGCCAGAGGGCTTAGAGGAGAAAAGGGACTAAACAGAGGGCCTGGTCAGGAGATGGCAGATATAATCCAGAGGAGAGGCCACGAGGGCTCCGCCACTGGCTCTGGGAAGGTCAAAGCCCACACTCCTTTCTGGAGCTCACTGGGTGATAAGCTGCCTGCAGCGAGCAAAGGAAAGAGGACTTAAAAATGACTCCAGGCGTGCAAGCCTCAGAGTCAGGCAAGACCCGCACGGTAACCTGTAGGAAGAAGGGAACTATTTTTATAAGTTCAATCTGTAGCTTGTTGAATCTTTATAAAGTCCATATTTAGTTTGCAGTCTTTAAATTCTAATCACGGAGCTTATAGAAATGATAGAAATGAGTAGGATTTATGAGCATTTTGGACTTTCTTCTCATAGCAAAGATGGACTTTAATTGCTGTCAGCTTCAGGTTACTGCTTACCTTTTTCTCTGACAGCCATTTTCATTTGTCTTAGGATCTGCATTATATTATATATAATTGTGTAATGAAAGTGTCTTAAAGTTAAATAAAATAGCTTTTAAATGGCACTTACAAACAGTTTCTATTGAACCCCCAACCTAAATCATACAAGCTTAAAACTCTTAAGAGCACTGTGTGAAGATAGTATATTGTGAAACGTATCAGATTGTACAGGATGTGTTTAAGAGGAAAAGGAAGCCCTATGGGCTTACGGAGGCTTAGGAATAGAAAGAATGATATTTATGTTTTAAAATTCTCTCTGTGTGCTTGTGTACATGTCTATATACAGAAATGCATAGAAGAAGGGAGGAGGCCCCACGGGGGGAGGGGAGGGAACATTCCCTTTTCTCCTGTATGTTCCTGTGTTGTTTGAATCTTTAAAATGGAATATATTCAGGAATTACTTGTGAATCAAAATTAAAGAAAGATGGAAGCAAATCATCAAGGCCAACACAGCTGTCACAAACAGCCTGATCCTGGATGGACAGACACCCACACCTTTTGGAAAATGATATAGGTCAGCTCATCTTCTTAGGAACACCATAGATAGCCTTTGCTTTTTTTGTTATCTTTTTTTTTTTGTTTGAGATGGAATTTTGCTATTGTAGTCCAGGCTGGAGTGCAATGGCGTGATCTCGGCTCACCGCAACCTCCGCCTCCCAGGTTCAAGCGATTCTCCTGCTTCAGCCTCCCTATTAGCTGGGATTACAGGCATGTGCCACCAGGCCCAGCTAATTTTGTATTTTTAGTAGAGATGGGGTTTCTCCATGTTGGTCAGGCTGGTCTCGAACTCCTGACCTCAGGTGATCCACCTGCCTCAGCCTCCCAAAGTGCTGGGATTACAGGTGTGAGCCACTGTGCCTGGCTGCTTTTTTTTTTTTTTTAATCTTAAGTGAACTTTGTCTTTCTTCTTTTTTTTTTTTTTTTTTTTTTTGAGATGGAGTCTTGCTCTGTCGCCCAGGCTAGAGTGCAGTGGCGCAATCTCGGCTCACTGCAACCTCTGCCTCCCAGGTTCAAGCAATTCTCCCTGCTTTAGCCTCCAGTAGCTGGGATTACCAGCACGCACCACCATGCCTGGCTAATTTTTGTATATTTAATAGAGACGGGGGTTTCACCATGTTGGCCAAGCTGGTCTTGAACTCCTGACCTCAGGTGATCCACCTGCCTCGGCCTCCCAAAGTTCTGGGATTACAGGCATGAGACACTATGCCTGGCCTGTCTTTATTTCGTTTGGCATTTTGAGGAGTAAAATCAGTGCTGCCTTCAAAGCTTCTTTGCAAGGACATAGCTGGGTGGTGCCAGGCTGTGCCGGGGTAGTGCTGGGCCAGCCGGCTGGGCTTTCCCACAGGCAGCGCAGTGTGTGGTGGGTGTTTCCATTTGCTGCTGTTCTCAGAGTGTAAGAACGCGTCCAGAGAGCGAGATACTAAACACCCAATGACACAGCGAATGAGCACCCTGCTCTTCCTAAGCTTTTTTGATAACAAAATTGAATAGACCCAAATATAACCTGGGTTTGATGGGTTTTTCCTGCCCCAGTTGTCTCATCAGCCCTCCCCACGGTCCCGTGATGCGTGCCCTGCTGCTCATTTGATGCAGTTGGGAAAGTCTCAGAGAGGTGATGGGGGGACACATCTTGTGTCACCAGGCTTCTATAGGTACATTCGTCACCTGGCGCTGCATAACAAAGTACCACAAACTGGATGGCTTCAAACAACAGAAATGTGTTGTCTCACAGTTTTGGAGGCCAGAAGTCCGAAATCAAGGTGTCAGCAGAGCCATGTTCCTGGCACTCCTTGATGTTCCTTGGCCAGCAGCTGCAGCGCTTGAATCTCTGCCACCCTTGCCACGTGGCCTGCTCCCTGTATTGGCCTCACACAGCTGCTTTCCTCTTCCAATAAGGACATCCATCACATTAAATTAGGGGCACATCATCCTGTGATATGATCCCATCTTAACTCTTTGCATCTGTCAAGACCCTGTTTCTAAACAGGCCACATTCATAGGTCCTGGGCTTTAGGACTTCAACATATCTTTTCTGGGGGACACAATTCAACCCATAACAACAGGCCACGGCTGGAATTTGAGTTTTCATCTTTCCTTCCCAACAAACCAAACTTATGTGATTCACTTTCTCTCCTTACTCACTTTAAAAAATATTATAGGTAGCCCTTGGTAAATAACAGCATTAGGTGTGCCAGAAACTTTCTGAGAAGGGGTGATCTACTGGGAGGACCTGGTACCCTGCTGGGGAGCAATCCTGGATAGTTACAGGAGAGAGAGATGTTCCTGCGGATTTACCATTTACCACGGGGAGACATCCCAGCAGGAAGTGGTAGTACCACCCTACTGGCTGCTGTTAAAACAACTTGCTATTCATCTGCAGATTTTGCCAGCCCATGAAATTACAGTAGCCATGGCTGATGTCATTCAGAATTCCACAGGCTTGAAACCTCATAAATGTAGTGACTCTGTGTGTGTGTGTGTGTGTATGTTTGTGTGTGTGTACATGTGTGTTTGTGTGTGTGTACATGTGTGTTTGTGTGTGCTGTGTGTGGGTAGAGTGTATGCATGTGAGGCTGAGATTTAGGTGTGCTGATGACATCAGTTGACTGTCTTTTCAGGACTGAAATCAAACCAAAGTTTCTACAGATGTCCCTTGCTAAGGGACACCTTGTAACCTAAAGCCTGGACACTTGAAGATTTAGCTAATTCTAGCTAGGGGTTTTATGGAAGTGGTTTAAGTGAGTTTCTTCTTTTAGGGAGTAGTAGAACTAGGACTTGTTGTTTCACAGGCCTCTAATATGCCCACTGGACACAGGCTTTTTGGCTGTAAACTCTGAGTGCAGAAAGAAAGACAGAAAAAGCTAGACAAATGCTGAGCTATCACTGCCATCAGGAGCTTGGAGGCAGGAGGAAAAGGCTTACAGAGAGGAGGGAGGGAGAAGAGACAGGAGAGGGACAGACTGAGGGAGAGGCCTACGCCGACCTGAACTGGGAAGCACATAGACCAGGGTTCCCCAGGGATTTGACATCAAAAATAGAGTTTCAGTGAATTAAAAAGATTATCGTTTTAACAAAGGCCCAGGATACGATTAGAGATAGCATAAAAGCTGTTTCAGGAAAAGTTCAGGACTAATAGAAAAGATTCAGTTATGTGCTGTAAAGTTAATATAAATTATTTGCTCAAAAAATGTATCATCTTAAATGGCACTTCCAGTAGCCTAAAACAATCTGCACACATAAAGATGTGTTTTCCGTCAGACTGTACGTAGTGGTGGCATCTCTAATTACCTGGCAAGGAAAATGAGTGAAAACCACGGAATCCTTGGAGCTGCCTCCCGGTGACAGCCATGATGGTGTCTGTCGGGTCAGATTCACCAGATGACTTAGGAGAAAAGTGTATTTTTGTTTATTTATTTTTAACTTTTAATTTTTTCAAAGTGCATTCAGACTTTAATTGCTTTTTAATTGCGAGAGGAAAGAAACGTATTTTTAGAAGTGAGGCTACTGCACTCATAGTAAGGCTTGGATATTAGACTCTCTAGTCTCAGGAAACTAATCAGCTACTTTCTGTCTCTTTACCTGATAAACTGATAAGACAAAAGTAAGTTCTAGAAGTGGAATTAAAGGAAAACTCATTAAGAAATTGCTTGAGAGTTACAGCTAGACATGCATAGAGGTCTAAAGCTGAAGTAGAATTTAACGGAATCCCAAAGCTCCAGGAACGACACTATCTACACAGGGTGTGAAACAGACACAAATGACACTGTCAGGGTTTCAGGATCGATTTAGACAGGTTTCATTTTGCAGTGATGGTCATGAGGGCATTTTCAGAGCCAGCTTTAGTAAGTAGATAAGCCCTTTACAGATGAAGAGAAGAAACTTTTAAAATATGGCCAATATTATTATCATTAATATACTAATTCAATAATGAGAATTTTTTGAGTACTTGCTAAATGCTGTACACTGCTAAGCATGCATTTTTTTTCAGTACGTGTGATTTCTAGATGCTTGATTTTTAAATACTAATTTTCTTTCATTCAAAGATAAAGATTTTTTTCAGAAAGCCTATCTGATTTTATAATAGAAGGATTTATTTAGCAGAAATTCATATCAAGGAAACTAAAATATTCTAATCCGTCAGGTGAGATATGTCTATACTGAGAAGAAGATAATTAATATGCACCAAAGCAGCAAGAATGCTTGCTTGAAATCCAATAATTTTTTGATATCCAGTACATGAGTTTAAGTCACCAAATATTAAAAAAAATTTTTTTAAGTGTATTCTTTCTTAAGGAAACTCCTAAGAAATCTTTGCAAGGCAGAGACTATTTTAATCATCTTTGTGTCACCCATGGCACCCAGCTCAGAGCTTAGAATGTAAAACATGCTCAAAAAATATTCTTTGAAGGAATGTTTGATTTGGGAATCCAAACCTGACAGTGGCATTTATTTACCTGCAGTCATCAATGCTTGCTTTTTTAAAGTGGCAATTTTTTTCCTGCCCTCAGTGATAATTAACGCTCAGCTCAGACTGCAGGGTTTGAATGAAGAAATCTGAACAATAGCTAGACAAGACAAAGCCTGTGAAATCTTATGCAGGCTTCTCTATTAATGTGGTTTAGAATGATATGTTAGGAGCACTGTATACCAGAAGAATATTGATTGCATTTCAGATAATGCAATTTACAGTTAATAAGATGGTTAGGCTGGTCCAGGGAAATATTTGTTTTCTTCAACAATGTTAGGCAGAAAACATACATTTTAATAAATACTACATGAGAACAATCCTTCTGGGTGAATTTCAAGGAAACAAACAGACTACCATATGGCTACACATCAGTGGATTTTCACATTTCTAAAATCTGGATAAATGTATTATCAGTAATACTTTGCTTTATAAATAGATTTGTTTGAATTATTCTTGCTTTAGTACCAGAAACCTTTGCTGACATTTTGTATGTAACATTTAATATCTAAGGATGATAGTTCTAGGACAGAATATATGATGTGATCACATTTGTTTTTAAACATACACACACACGCACACACACACACACACACACACACACACGAAAAACTCTGGAAGACTAGACCCCGGGTTTCATAGGGGTTATGGTGAAGAACAGGGCAGAGCGAGATTATAGGGTATTGTTACTTTCAGAGTTAAATATTTCTGTGACATTTTAATTTTTATAATAAGTATGTATTGTTTTTGAAATCAGAAAAAGATATTAATTTACGGGGCTGACACTGATGATGTTGACAGTCAAAATAGTATTGCAAACAGCCTGAAAGTAATCTAGCTGCAGAATCATCTACCAAAACTGATTCCTGCCTGCATGTACAAGGTGGATGCTGCAGCATTGCTCAGAGTGGCCACAGATCTGCCACTCCTTGAAAGTCCATCATCAGAGGGAGAGAAAGAGGAAGTATGAAGGCATATCTGTCTGCATAGACTGGGAAAATCTTGCAGAGGATGAGAACCTAGTAACTCTAAAGCCACTGGGGGCTGTGGTTTTTCAATTTGGTACCATGTGCTTGGTCCACATGTTAAAAAAAATTGTTAAAAGATCATATTTTTTAAAAAAGATTACATTTAGGTTCACAAGCCACAAGATAGCAAAAGAATCTGCTGGGATATTTTCTGTCTCCTCTCAGCGGCCTTCTTACACATAGATGTTGGTTGTATTCTTCCTCCGTCAGGGCTTCTAAACCCATCCATGGTGAAAGACCAGTTTTGTTTTGCTTTTTATTTCTCCAAAGGCTTACAGACTGATACTTTAATACAATCAATAAAAATGAATTACTGGTAAAATGAAATTAAAAAACAACAGAAACATACAAAATTCAAGGTCCAATTTAAAAATTATTAGATGGAGCAGAATACCATTGCTGTGTCAAATTGCTTTGAAACAGTGGTTAGTGGTTCTAAACCACAAAGAGGCAGGGAGGGCTCTTGATTTTGCCCCTCCACCTCCGAGGACATTTGACAATAGCAGAGACATTTTTGCTTGTACCCCCTGGGGAGGGGGATGCTACTAGCATCTCGTGGGCAGAAGCCAGAGATGCTCAGAAGCATCCGACAGTGCAAAGGACGGCCCTCACAATAAAGAATTATTGGGCCCCAAATCAGTAGTGCCAAGGTTGAAAAATCCTGCCTTAAAAGTTTCTACATTGCTAATCTCAGTTTTTTGTATTTATCTCTTGGCAGAATGGTAACATTTTTGGACTGTGGTCCACAGACCACATTTTGAGATGACTGTCCTTACATACTTGAACTCTGACCCAGTAAGGTTGCCAGACAAAACACAACTGGATTCTCTAATCCTTTAACTTTGTGAGGCTTCTGAATAAACAAAATAAGAATGAGCACAAGGGAATGGAGCTTAGTGATGTAATCAAATGAAACATAAATTATTCTCTGCAGCCTGCAGGACTGGGGCTTAAAGCCTAGCTTTGTTACTTCTTAGCTGTGTGAGCTTGGGAAAGCTATTTTTAAAAAATTTTTAAATTTGATTTTTTTTTTTTTTTTGAGAAGAAGTCTTGCTCTGTCACCCAGGCTGGAGTGTAGTGGCATGATCTCGGCTCACTGCAATCTCCAACTCCCTGGTTCAAGTGATTCTCCTGCCTCAGCTTCCCAAGTAGCTGGGACTACAGGTGTGTGCCACCACGCCCCGCTAATTTTTGTATTTTTAGTAGAGATGGGATTTCATCATGATGGCCAGACTGGCCTCAAACTCCTGACCTCAGGTGATCTAACCACCTCAGCCTCCCAAAGTACTGGGATTATAAGTGTGAACCACCACACCTGGCCTGGTTTTTAAAAAAATTTTTTTTGGTGGAGATGGTTGGGGGGAGGTGTCTCACTATGTTGCCCAGGCAGGTCTTGAACTCCTGACCTTAAATGATCCTCCCACCTCAGCCTCCCAAAGTTCTGGGATTACAGGCATGAGTCATTGAGCAAGGCTGGGAAAGCTATTTAATATCTTCAGACTGTCATTTTCCCCTCTGTGGTGTGGGGATAATGCCCTCTTCATATGGCTGTGTGAGGATTAAGTGTGATTTTTGGTATGGAGAGCGCCTAACCCACAGAGACACCTGATAGTTGAACTTCTCCATCAAAGGTCACTGAGAGCCCCAGAGCGTTCTTCTCAGTCTTTTTATTTCTGCAGTGGAGCCTGAGGCAACACCCCTCACATTTCCTCCTCCTTCTCCGAAGAGTGAGGCTCACCAGGAACTTTGAACTGCCAGGTACCTGAGTAAAGGGCAGGTCCTAACTCTTCAGAGAAGATTCCAGGAAGCTGCTTTGTGAAGTGGAAAGTGTGATGCAAATGTTAGGAATCGCTTCTCTGGTTTCGCTGATATTGACTGGGCCCCTACTAGATGCCCTTAATATAAAGCAGTGGCAGGCTGGGCATGGTGGCTCACACCTGTAATTCCAGCACTTTGGGAGGCTGAGGTGGGTGGATCACCTAGGGTCAGGAGTTCAAGACCAGCCTCGCCAACATGGTGAAATCCCGTCTTTACTAAAAATACAAAAATTAGTGGGACATGGTGACAGGCGCCTGTAGTCCCTGCTATTTGGGAGGCTGAGGCAGGAGAACTGCTTGAACCCGGGAGGCGGAGGTTGTAATGAGCCAAGATTGCGCCACTGCACTCCAGACTCTGTCTCAAAAAAAAAAGAAAAGAAAAGCAGAACTAGGCTCCCATTTGTTCACTGGTATTAAATAAAAATGATCAGGGAGGAAGGGAAAAGACGATTCACAAAGGAGCTTCTAGTCTGAGTTATAAGGTAGCCACAGCGCAGTCAGCTCAGGCATTGGCAGGAACTACTGGGGGGATGTCACCCAACAAATTCCACCTTCACCTTAAAAAGTAACTGTCCAGCTGGTCCTTGCCCTCTTGCCCAGACCCAGAGCAGCAGGGCCTATGCACCTGGCACCTGACTTGCTGCAGAGAACCACAACAGTGTGTTCCTGTTCTAGGAACTGGGAGAGGGGTGAAGGGTGGCTGTGGGCCCAGCTGGAATGCTGGCCTTGGTGGAGGAGGTGTAGAAATGCCTGGGCAAAGCCAGGGGCAGACCCTCCCATCAGCGGGGAAAGGCCCTTGGCAGGTGGCACCGGAGGGGGCCACGTGGTAGTGTGCTCAAACAGGGGCCCAATAAAGTCTTTACTTCCCTAGTTCTCTTTCTTGAGAATACTTCCCTCTGTGTCATAATTGGAATGTGTGAGTCATGCTCTAGAACTCCGAAAACTCAGTGCTCTCGGTTCGTCTGAGTCCGTAGCAGGTGCTGCAGGGGAGGCTGCGGGAAGCTGAGGACCTGCAGCCACCGGGGGCTAGAGCTTCCCTGGACAGCACCGAAGCGTGAAAGGCATTGCACCGAAGACAGGGCTGGGTGGGGAGAGGTATGGCTACAGAACACACCTGTTAACTACCGGTAGCTTTCTAGGGGCAGAATCTGTCTAAGCCCCCCAGGATTGCAGCCACCTCTCCCATCGCAGTCCTGCCACTGCTTCTGCTGCCAGGCAGGGTCTGGAGATATGACTCTTGGTCACCTTTAGTACACAAGGTACGGGCAGGCCCTGATAATGAAGAGAATTAAGACAGTTTCTCTCCCACAGACACTCACAGCCTAGACGAGGAGATGAACCATCAACAAATAATTTAACAAGGATTTGGGAACAGAGTGGCAGAAGCTATTCCTCCGTCCAGGAACAAAGAATCGCTCCTTTCTGTTTCCATGTGGGCTCCTGACACAGATACTCAACAAGGAGAGCCAACATGATTGATCTTATGCCCTGATTGTGTGGCAAACACATTTGCATTTTATGATTGTTCATTTTAATTCATATTATCAGGTTTTGCTACCATGGCAGAACATAACAGTCTTAAACCCTGCATGTTAATCCCAGTTATCCAAGACTTCCCATGATACACTATAAAAATGTCTTTTTACCCCACACATGCTTGTGTCACTATCTTATATCTTATACGACGTGCCTTTCATTTCTAAAAGCAATTCATTCACATAAATGTTCCTGCAGATTGTTAAAGCCTTAGACTCTGGGACCAAAAATAATTGGAGAATGAATCAGATGTATGTTTCAAAGAAACAACCCCAACACATATCCAAACAACATTTAAGATTTCTTCCTATTTCACAGGAGATGACTTATGAGTGAACACTCACCCTTTTTTGGTATGTTAGTCTCATATTACCTTTTTCTATTAAACCAGGCATGGGTACACTTTCCAGGGCTGAGCTTTTTGCACATGAGCCCTGTGACTCAACTTTGCCATAACCAGGTATTTTGGGGGCTTTTAAAAGTATGAAGACATTGTTAAGATTAGTAAAAACAGAACCTTCAAAGTCATGAACACTGAAAGTACAGAAATAAATCATTTTAGCTTTTGATGGTTTGATGAAACTTTCTATTCACTGGCTTCATAATTCATAAGCATCAAAGTAAAGGAAATTGTGGTGACATGATTTTGCAGTCATAATTTCTGAGCCTCAGAAATGCATTCAGCTGAATCGAATGTAGTATCTTTCTTTTAATTTGAAATGGGTAAAATACAGATCCACAGTTTAAGAATCAAATTCAGTTGAACAATTGGAAAGAACCTTTGAGAAACTGTGTTCCAAACACATTTTACAGATGAATACTATCAGAATACAACCAGTTGATGATCAGGCAGGCCCCTTAACTTCCCCAGGGCTCAGCTTCCTGATCTGTAAAGTGAGGGGCTGGGCTGTATGAACCCCTAAATCCCCTTTCACCTCAAATGTATTTCAGGATTCTAGTAAAAAGGTGCTGAATGAATGAAGCTAATCCCGAGACAGACTTGGATTTGCTTGAGATCAGACAGTCAGGGACAGACACACATCCTCTGACTCCCAGCCATTGCTCTTTACAGAGAACAGGTTTAGGGTAAAGATCTTGAATTTAAAAAAAAATTACACAGAGATTAATGAACAGAACACCTTATAAAAAAAACACCACCACACAACTCTATATGAAAACCAAGTCACGCAAACTTCTGAGCAATATATTTCAGTAACCTGCACTTTTAAATCATAGACTGGCAGCTATGATTTAAGCACCCTTAAACATCCAGCTTGTGTCCCTGGCATGACCAGGTATGCACTGGAGGAATGTCAGCCAGTGTACCGGCTTCTGCTGCTACATCATGAACTTCTCCAAAACGGAGAGAACAATTCATTATACCATGACCTCTCATTATAGATTGAATTGTATCCCCCAAAACGACATGTTGAGGCCCTGACCTCCACTACTGTATCTGTGAATGGGACCTTATTTGGAAATAGGGTCTTTGTGATGTAATCAAGTTAAGATGAAGTCATTGAGGGGTGGGGGGGCTAATCCAGTATGACTGATGTCATTATAAGAAGAGGGAAATTTGGACACAGGGAAAAGATGGCCACATGAAGACTGAGGCAGAGATTGGAGTGATGCTGCCACAAACTGGGGAATGCCCGGGGCTACCAGAAGCTGCAAGAGACCAAAAAAGCGTCCTTCCCTAGAGCCTTCAGAAAGAGCATGGTCCTGCCAACACCTTGATTTTAGACTGTTAGCCTTTAGAACTGTAACACAATGAAATTGTGTTGTTTTAAGCCACACAGCGTGATACCTTGTCATAGCAGCTCCAGGAAACAAATACACCTCTCATGTCTCTGTTGGGTTGACTGGGCTCACTGAGTCCTTCTCACTCAGGGTCTTGCAGAGAGTGGCTGGAGCTGGCATCACCTGGAGGCTCAACTGGGCTGGATCCAAGATGGTGCACTCACATGGCTGCAATTGATGCCATCACTGGCTAGGGGCTCAGCTAGGCTGTGGACCAGCACGTGGCCTCTCTGTGGTGTGGAATTATCCAAGTATGGCAGTGTCACTCCAAAGAGGCAGGAAGTAGAGGCTGCTGTGCCAGTAAGGCCCTGGCTGGGAATGGGTGCGGCATCTGTTCTGCTGTCTTCTATTAGTCAAACCCATTAAGGAGGTGTAGCAAGGTGAATGCAGAAAAGCATGTGGGTTGGGAGAAAGTGCTGAGCCATGATTGGAACATACAATCCAGCTCAACAATGTTTAACTGGATAAGTGAATGTGAACCTACTAGAAATCATGTAATTCACTGTTAAGCCAAAATATTAGTGGATTTAGAAAGTTATTTGAGATATTCGGAGCCATTGCTTCCCTCTGTTCTTTCTCCCTCTGTCACCCAAGCTGGAGTGCAGTGGCACAATCTAGGCTCACTGCAAGCTCCGCCTCCCAAGCTCAAGCAACTCTCCTGCCTCAGCCTCCTGAGTAACTGGGACTATAGGTGCACACCACCATGCCCTGCTAATTTTTGTATTTTTAGCAGAGATGGGATTTCACCATGTTGGCCAGGCTGGTCTTAAACTCCTCACCCACCTCTGCCTCCCAAAGTGCTGGGATTACAAGCGTGAGCCACCATGACTGGCCCCTCTGTTCATATTGATTAACAAGATTAGGTTGTAGAAAACATGATTCCTCAGGACAGTTACTGATATACTGGGACCCAGAGGAGCTAGTGCAGCCCCCAAGGGTTCTATATGACAAGGAGGGCTTCTTCAAACCAGTTTTTCCCCCAGAGTCTTCATCACCCCTGAATCACAGCTCAGGAGACTGGAAGAGATACTTCCTCTCCCTGCTTGGAATCGTTTGTTACAACTGTTATACTATGTTCAGTGATCCCCCAGCTGATGGGGAAAGATTCTCCCTGAAGCGCCTAGCAATTCCTTACTCAGCATGCCTTTGTTAAATGCCTTCTGGGGGTCAGCATTGTGTTGGCTGTTGATGCCTGCAGTCTTGAGAGATGGAGCTGTGAAAACTTCTGTATTCCCCCTCTTTCTTTCTCCTTTCTGAATTATAGGAGGTGTGGGAGCTCTGAGTCTTGGAGCCATCTGTGTCATGTCTCTGTCTTTAGATATTCTTTTTCCCACTGTGTGGGCCTGAGGAGGCCCCTGGAGCCTGCAGCAGTGAGGCCGGATCATTCTAGGCTATCTGCTTCCCTTTCCTCTGACAGGGTAGGTGAGCTTTTTATGAGATGGAAGGTCTCAGGTGGCGCTAGCACCTGGAAGGGCCACCCTCTGGAAGACAGATTCCTGCTACCTGTTTGGGGGAGGATGTTTAGAAGAAAGAAAGGCTGCTTAGAAGGGTGCCAGAAACAGGTGCTTAGAAGAGAGAATGGTGCAGCAACCATTTGGAGAGGGCTGCTTTTGGGTTCTTGTTCTGCTTGTGGGGTGGGGGTGGGGGATTGTGAGGCAGTGGCTTTTTTTTGTTGTTATTGTTGTTGTTTTTGAGCTGGAGTCTCACTCTGTCACCCAGGCTGGAGTGCAGTGGCATGATCTCGGCTCACTGCAATCTCCACCTTCCAGGTTCACGCAATTCTCCTGCCTTGGCCTCCTGAGTAGCTGGGATTACAGATGCCTGCCACCCCGCCTGGCTAAATTTTGTACTTTTAGTAGAGACGGGGTTTCACTATGTTGGCCAGGCTGGTCTCGAACTCCTGACCTCAGGTGATCTGCCTGCCTCAACCTCCCAAAGTGTTGGGATTACAGGCGTGAGCCACAGCGCCCAGCCGGGGCAGTGGATTTCATACTGTACATGTTCAAGCCCTTAAAGACCTTTGGTGGCATCAGGGACCACCCAAAGGGAGGAGTGAGTTAAGAAGGGGGAGGAAACTTTGGACCCCTTATTTAATTTTTTTTAAAACAGACTTTATGTTTTTAGAGCCTTTTTAGGTTCACAGCAAAATTCAGTAGAAAGTAGAAGCTTCCCATATACTCCCTGCCCTTTGCCCCACTCCCCCAGCCTCCTACACCATCGACATCTTGCATCAGAGTGGTGCGTTTGTTACGACTGATGAAGATACATCACATGTCATTATCACCCACAGGCCATAGGTTAATTAGGGATCACTCTTGGTTGGAGTCATAGTAGTAGTTTCACTGCCTCAAAAATCCTCTGGGCTCTGTCCCTGCCTCCTCCCAGATCCTGGCACCTGCTGATCTTTTCACTGTCTCCTTAGTTTTGCCTTTTCCCTCACCGCTTTTCGACCAGAGCTGATCTGTTTTCATGTTGGTCTTTTGTTTAAAAATTCATTCGAAGACCAAATTATACTACTTAAAAAGAAAGAAAGGAATAAGGATACAAGTTATCAGGCAGTCCCATTCCTTGTTAGCTGTGTGATCCTGGGAAGATCACTTCACCTCTCTGAAACTCAATTATTTCATCCATAGAATGGGAGGAATGATGGCTGTCTCGCGTCAGTACTGTTAAATATGGCAAGTATCTGACAAGCACCTGGCGAATAGCAGAGGCTCAACAAGGACAGTTTCCCTGCCTCTGCTCATCCTGCTCCTTCTCCCATTCAGTCACTGAGTTCAGCCCATTTTGCCTCTAGAGTTTAGAATTTCTCTCTTCTCATCCTCATCACAACTCCTTTCTAGTTCAGGCTTGATCTTATTCAGAGTGTCTACAAACAATGATTATCCCACACATCTGTGCCAAACGCTCACCCTTAATGCAACACAATGTGTAGATACTGCTTGGCAATTTGGAGATGAGCATAGGTAGATTCCTAGGGGTTGGCCGGTGAGTTCTGCTGGCTGTTCCCCAGTGCTGCTCTCTGGGCTCTTTCCCTTCACTCTGACAAACTGCCAGGGGACTTGGGTGGTTCCTGTAAGGGGCTTTCATGGTGGTGGCAGGCTATCCATTTAGAATTCCACTTCCCAAATTCCTTATACACCAAGCTATTACACAAGCTAGCACTAATCTCACAAGATACAGTGTAACAGCAAACAACCACACCACACACACATAAGACCTTAGCGGGGCAGCTTCCTAGATGGTGTCTCCTTAAATTCTCACCTTTGGGTGTCTTTTGAGTAAGCCCTTCCAAATAAAAGGCCCTCATCGTGTCTCTCATTGGGACTGCTCTGTCATCTCCGGAGTGGTCTCTAGCCCTGCCCCCAATCCGGGATTTGAGAAATAGGTCCTAAGATGAGCAGAACTGGGTAACTGACTGGAAGCTGGAGATGAAAGAAAATGTGAGAGTGAATCCCGGAAATGGTGGCAGTGTCACCAAGTAGAGCAGGGAACACAGGAGGACCCGCAGCCCACAGGTGCGGACCCTAGGCAGGCTGCTGGATATGTGCATATCAAGCTGAGTGAGTCCTTTGCGGGGGGCTTGTTTTGATCCACCTGATTTTCCCAGTCTACCTCTTTAGAGACATCTGTTTCCTCTTATTTCCAAGGTCTGGGGAGGGAGCAAATCATTCTCACCCTATGTCCTGTCTACAAGACAATTCTTGTATGGCTTGGCATTTAGTGTGATGCTTTATGCTTTGTGATGTGATACATCTAGTGTGTAGAAACGTGAAATACTGGTTTATCCTTTAGCTGAACTGACTAGTTGTGTTTTGATACTGTGTATTCATGCATATTACAAATTCACACACATGGCCGGGCGTGGTGGCTCATGGCTGTAATCCCAGCACTTTGGGAGGCTGAGGCAGGTGGATGGCTTGAGGTCAGGAGTTCAAGACCAGCCTGATCAATATGGCGAAACCCTGTCTCTACTAAAAATACAAAACTTAGCCAGGCATGGTGGTGCACGCCTATAGTCCCAGCTACTCCGGAGGCTGAGGCAGGAGACTCACTTGAACCAGGGAGGCTGAGGTTGCGGTGAGCCAAGATGGTGCCATTGCACTCCAGCTTGGGTGACAGAGCGAGACTGTCTCAAAAAAAAAAAAGAGAGAGAGAGAAACAGACGGTGAGAGAGAAAGAATGCTAAAGCCAGCGTGGTAAAATGTTAACATTGGGGAATCTGGGTGAAGGATATATGGGAATTTTTTGTACCATTTTGCCAACTTTTTTTCTCAGTCTAGAACTTTTTCAAAGTTGAAAAGTAAAACAGAAATTAGTTTAATATATGCTATAGGACCCCTTAAGGACTGAAACGGGTGGTGGAGGTCGGGTGTGTGTGTGTGTCGGTGTTGGAAGTGGGTAGGGAGCACTAAAAACTTGATGGCATCATCTCTAAGGAAATTGGTAATCACCCAACATAATCGTAGACAGTCACCTCAACTTCTCAGTTGTTTTGAGAAACAATCTTTTTGCTTTTTCTAGATGCAAAGAGGTATAATTGAATAAGTCACAGCAGAAAATGAAAAGATTATCTGTTTTCTGTTACAGCGATTGTGAAATGCACATAAATCTCAGCCCAGAAGGAATTAATTTGACTAACGTAGATGTAAAATCAAAATTAATAGAACTATAATCCCTTTGGTGATCTGCATTTGTTCTGAATGATCTTATCAAACGTTCCTGGCGAGATAGGACACAATATTATTGCTAAGACACCAGGAGTGGTGAGGGCAGTAAGTCAGATGGAGAAAAGATACTAGATGTCATGTGCTTCCCTTGCTTAGAGAAAATGGATGAAGAGAGATTGAGATACCAAGTGTAGAGCCTGGACTGCCGAACCAGGATCCTGACCTTAGGAGCCCCTTCGTGATATGAATACACCAGCTCAGACTCAGATGTGGCCAGAGCATGTGGTCCTGATTTGTATCAGGGCACTGCTATGATACAAAGCTTATGAATACTAGCTTATGAATGATCCCCAGACTCAAAGGAAACAGAGCACCCTTAATTACTTAAGTCTTGTTAAAGTCCAGTACCATCTGCTCCAACAGGTAGGTTTCACCAGGAAGACAGTCAGGGAGGGTTACTTATGCAACAAGAATTTATTAAGTGCCTTCTATGTATAAGGCACAGTGCAGAACGATGGAAATAAAATGGAGAATAGGATCTATGCCATCGGAGGACTCATAGGCTGGAGACTTCTGACCAAGGAATTCCCATACAACCCAGTTTCTCCATGTGTAAAAGGGGAGATCTACCTCCCTCACATGCTAAACATGAGATTAAATTAATTGAGGCCTGGTGTGGTGGCTCAGGCCTGTGATCCCAGCACTTTGGGAGGCCGAGGTGGGCGGATCACCTGAGGTCAGGAGTTTGAGACCAGTATGGCCAACATGGTGAAACCCTGTCTTTACTAAAAATATAAAAAGTAGCCGGGCGTGGTGGCACGTGCCTGTAGTCCCAGCTACTCAAGAGGCTGAGGCAGGAGAATTGCTTGAACCTGGGAGGCGGAGGTTGTAGTGAGCAGAGATTGCGCCATTGCATTCCAGCCTTGGCAACAGAGTGAGACTCTGTCTCAAAAATAAATAAATAAATAAATAAATAAATAAATAAATAAATAAATAATTGATATATGTAAAGCAAGCAGTAAACACTTGGCATATATCCAGTGCTCAGTAGTTGCTGGTTCCGCCTCTGTCTCTTCTCCAGGGTTCTCTCCTGCCTGAGCCGTCTTTGGTTACTCTGAATCTTGCCCACTTTGGTCTGTCCCACCAGGATGGTTCCACGGACCCAACTCTTGACCTTCTGCTGTTCTTTTAACCCAGATACCCTAACAACGCCTGAACTTGTCCTTACAGTGCATCCCGCCCTTGTACCAAGACCTCTCACTATAGGGCTGACATTTATTTGGTTAGGAAAGCCATCTGGCTTTAAAATATGCATATATCTGGGCTGCAACAATGATTTCAATTTGTAGATTTCACCATGGTTGTGCTATGAAGCAGTGTTCAGGTTTATTAATTTTATATGCATTGGAGTTTTTGAAATTGTTAGTTCGTATGTGTGGAAATAAATTTTCATGAAACGAACTACAAGTTCTGTTATACAGGACATCTTTAATACCACAGTAAAATAGCTTTTAGATTACTAGAATGTCAGGTTTCTGCTATAAATTTGTGTCACAAAAGGGAAAAAAGAAAGCATGGATGAAATACAAAAAGAAAAAAATAGATGTGAAGTTACTGTAGTTTTGATTATGTTTAGAGGGCAATTTTTACTGTTTTCCCAGGGACCCAGACCTTTCTCCATCCTGCGAAGAAGGCCTGTAAAGGTTGGGGCTATTTATCTCAATTCCACTGGTGCTCAGGAGCAACCTAGGCCAGCTGGAGTTGAGCTAGAGGCTGAGCCAGAAGGAAATAAGAGGCCAAAGTAAGGGCTGCAATTGCAGGTAGCCTCCAACAAGCACCTGGTTAGGTAACTGGGCTCAGACACGGAGGAAATAGGATCTCACAGCCTCCAGGTTGAAACCTTAGCCCAGACCCGCCCAAGATGGAACCCAGCTGAGGCTCTGCTTGCTAATGAGCCCTGCCTGCTCTGTGGACCAAGGGTGGAGGAATATTGATGTTTCAGCTTGATGGTTTTCACTGAAATCACATCGATGGCTGTCTGCCTGAGAAAAGGCAGTTTAGGGTGCTCTTTTCTCCTTGGAGTTAATTTTCCCATCTGCCCCGGGCCAGAAAGCCACGGGAGATATTTCATAGCTGCTTATAGAATGATTCAGGTCTTCACAAAATCAAAACTATTAATAGTATAAAGTACAGAATTCAGCAGAAACCAAGAAAAGGAGCCATGGAGAATGTCTGTTGTTAGAGAAGAAATGTGAAGAGTTGAACCAGAAGCTTAGATATTTAAAAAGGCACAAAGTTGCACGTGATACTGCTTTACTGGACTGAGAAGGAAATAAAATGGAAAAGCAAATTGTCCTACTTCAGTCAAAAAAAAATTATTTTTACATATTTCCCACAATTTTTGTTCTACTCCCTTTATATACTTTTTTCTCTGCCTAAGAATGAATTTTGAATCATCATTCTGCTGCCAGAAATTTGTCTCACATTACCAAGTGTGTTTGCAAAGTAAGGATACTGATTTCTGCAAATCACGCCTGAGAATCGATGTCATTATTTCATAATCAAAGTATGTGCACTATCTGTTTAGCAGATATAATTTGAGACATTGGCAATCTCTGATTTTACTTGTCAGAATGTGGAGTTCGGACTTATTTCAGAACTTTGCATTTTCAAAATAGTTTATACTTCTAAAAGTAATCTTACCGTATTTAATAACTTAATATTATCTGCTGCCCTGCCCCCTTTTGATAACCCAAGTGAGATTATCACTAGATTGTCTCAGATTATAAATTCTTTGTCAGCAGGGATTAGACCCCTGCAGTTTCCTGTATATAATATTTTGCAATTAGATGTTTGACATTGATAGTGCTTTGAAATAGGAACTCAGTCTTTAACTTTTGGTCTTTTTATTTCAACATAATGAACCATGAAAATAGTGAAAATTCCATTTTTCTTGTTATATGATTTTAGGCGTTGTCATTTTTTTCAGTTACAAGCTCAGTTACAGAGAGAAGGAATTATACTACCTCATACAGAATCAGCAACCAACAGACTCACAACACAACCAACTGGAAAAAGCAGAACAGAACCCAGAAGCTGTACACTGTGGAAGACCAGGTTGAAAGACTGAGCTGATAGCTGGGCGCGGTGGCTCACGCCTGTAATCCCAGCACTTTGGGAGGCTGAGGCAGGCGGATCACGAGGTCATGAGATCGAGACCATCCTGGCTAACATGGTGAAACCCTGTCTCTACTAAAAGTACAAAAAATTAGCCGGGCGAGGTGGCGGGCGCCTGTAGTCCCAGCTACGTGGGAGGCTGAGGCAGGAGAATGGCGTGAACCCTGGGGGGCAGAGTCTGCAGTGAGCCGAGATCGCACCACTGCACTCCAGCCTGGGTGAAAGAGTGAGACTCCATCTCAAAAAAAAAAAAAAAAAAAAGACTGAGCTGACTTTAGGTTGGCCTTCTTCATGTGGTCACCCACAGATGGGTTTTAGGAGCTCTGGACATGCCCCAAAATTCCTTGTTGGAAAATTTGGGGGTGAATTCGTGTCTGTTGCTTACTCAGATGCTCAAAGAAGCTCAGGTATCCCCACTCCCCTCAAAAAGGTAAAATCACAATTCTGTGTTTTCTATTTTCCTGCTTCCGTTAGATTGAGAAGGCAGAGTGTTTAAGGGCAGCTAAGGCAACGCACAGATGATACTTGGGTACCTTAGAGTCATTTCCTCTCTTCTTTCTGCTAACAGAAACCTGACTTTGCTCAGGGCAACAGTGTGCCCAGCCTGAGGAGATCATTCATGATATTTCAAATCATGACAAGCTCATTCTCTTTCCTTGTAAATATCCCAGCTGCCCTTTAAGCTAGGATATGTGTTCCATGGACATGTGTTGCCTTTCTTGCCAATAAGACGCAGAGAAGTCTTCAGGGAGGCTTCTGCTTTCTTGATACATGATAAAGTAGGGGCTGACTCAGTCCCTTTCCCTTCTTTCTGCCTTGAATTTGCATGTGATACTTGGAACTACAGCAGCCACCTTGCAACCATGAGCACACACATGAGGATGATAAGCCAATATGCAAAATGAGAAGACAGAAAGAGCCTGAGTCTAATGAGTTTTTATGAAGCTGGCAGACCAATCCTGATATGGACTTTCTCTGAGTTTCTTGTTAAGTAAAGAGTAAACCATCCTTATGACTTAAGCTATGGTTAGTAGAGGGTTTTTGCTACTTGCAGCCAAATGTGGGCCTTAATGGATACAGTGAATAATCTTTTATGGCTTAAAATACAATAAATTGATTCTGTTAAAAATGTACCACTAGATGATGTTTTCAATGAATTCTGCCAACTATATTATTTTGCTAGTCTTCTAACTATGCCTGCAGGAAATGCAAGGGAAAAATCAGGATTGAATAGAGTGATCATCTGCATTTAAATGGTATTCCTCCTGATATAAAAAATAGTGGATTTTATCTTATTTTTGGTGTATGATACTCAATGAATGGAAATAGTTATATAGGCAGAGACTGCATCTCTACTTCCAACTGACATGGACATTGTTTCTATGCTTTTCTGCTCCAAAGATTTCTTCTTTTTTTTTTTTTTTAAACTTTAATTTTAAGTTCAGGAGTATAGGTGCAAGTTTGTTATATAGGTAAACTCGTGTCATGGGGGTTTCTGGTACAGATTATTTTATCACTCAGGTTAGTAACCAAACAAGCATTTGTAACTTGATAAAATTCTTGTACTATTTCATCATATTGCCTGCATACAGGTATAAAAGAGCAACCCATTTATTAAGGTTTAAATTTTTTGGCCGGGCACGGTGGCTCAAACCTGTAACCCCAGCACTTTTGGGGGTGAAGGTGGGTAGATCTCTTGAGGTCAGGAGTTCTAGGCCAGCCTGGCCAACATGGTGGAACCCCATCTCTACCAAAAATACAAAAATTAGCCAGGCGTAGTAGTGCACACCTATAGTCCCAGCTACTTGGGAGGCTAAGTCAGGAGAATCGCTTGAACCTGGGAGGCAGAGGTTGCAGCGAGCCGAGATCATGCCACCACACTCCCGCCTGGGCAACAGGGCAAGACTCTGTTTCAAAAAATAAAAATAAATAAATTGTTTTGTTTGCATTATATATATATATGTATATATATATATTTATGTTTTTTGAGACAGAGTCTCGCTCTGTCGCCCAGGCTGGGGTGCAGTGGCGCGACCTTGGCTCACTGCAAGCTCCGCCTCCAGGGTTCATGCCATCCTCCTGCCTCAGCCTCTCGAGTAGCTGGGACTACAGGCGCCCACTACCACGCCTGGCTAATTTTTTGTATTTTTAGTAGAGACGGGGTTTCACCGTGTTAGCCAGGATGGTCTCAATCTCCTGACCTTGTGATCTGCCCACCTCGGCCTCCCAAAGTGCTGGGATTACAGGTGTGAGCCACCGTGCCCAGCTGTTTGCATTATATTTTTTATGTGTTGTAAAAAACCTGGCTGGGCATGGAGGCTCACATCTGTAATCCCAGCACTTTGGGAGGCTGAGGTGGGAGGATCGTTTTAGGCCAGGAGTTTGAGACCAGCCTGGGCAACATAATGAGACACTGTCTCTATGAGAAAAACAAAAAAGAAAAAAAAAGAAAAAAGCTCCTTTGGACACGTAAACCACTTGGAATTTTAAAATCAACTTCTATTGTATTCAAAGATAAACCATTTAAAAATATTGCGGAAGGAAAAAGCCACTGAATTAAGTTAGCATATTCTCCTCCAATAAATTTAATTACATGTATTTCTATAAATTTACATACTACTTTATATACACTTATGTATATATTTGTGGATTATTACTTTTATTTTTTAGAGACTGTGGTCTTGCTATGTTGCCTAGGCTGGTCTCAAACTCCTGACCTCAAATGATCCTCCTGCCTCAGTCTCCCAATGTGCTGGGATTACAGACATGAGTCACTGTGGCCAGCCAGATTATTACTTTTTTAAAAACAGCTTTATCTATAGTATACCAAAGGTGACAGGGTTGGATATTTATCAGTTAGTACTGCTGTGTAACAAACCCCTCCAAAACTTAGTAGTTTAAACAGCAAAGGTGTTATCACTCGTGACTGCAAGTCAGTTGGTCTAGCCTGGGCTTGACTGGGCATGATTCCACACTGAAGGTTGGTTCCAGGCCTGTCTCACTCTTCTTGGACCAGCAGGCTGGCTGGGACTTGTTTTTCTTATGGCAATGGCAGGGCTGTGAGAGGGTAAGAGGACAAGCCAAATGTGCAGATGCATTTCAAGCCTTTGCTTGTATCACGTCCCCTGACATGCCATTGGCTAAACTGAGTCATAGAGCCAAGCCCAGCATTCATAGTGTGAGGAAATAGACCTCACTGCTGGGCGGGAGGGACTGCAAAGTTACATGGCCATGTTCACAGGAAGATCCAAGGGAGAACAGGTGAAAACTAGAATGCAGCGTAAGGGAAGAAACACTGGTAACAAAGGCCAGCTTGAGACATTGTTCCAGCTCAGTTTTTAGAAACTGACAGAGCTAAGAGTTAAAGAAACTATCTTAGGAAAGAGAGATGCCTGGTACTCCTGCCACAGAACATAAAATTCTTCACACTGAACATGTTTAGGCAATGGTTAGAAGAATTACCTTGACAATGCTTTTAAAAAGATCACCATTCACTACTATTGTACTCATGTGCCTTTCTAGAGTGAGCCTAGTATTTCTATGTAGTAAAGAAAATTGTTTTGTCATTGTTTTGCCTTTCTGTTATGCCAGAATTGTACAGATACTGTTTTTACAAAATCCATAATATGTTTTTTTTTGTTGTTTTTTTTTTTTGCGGAGTTTTTTGCTCTTGTTGCCCAGACTGTAGTGCAATGGCACGATCTCGGCTCACCGCAACCTCTGACTCCCAGATTCAAGTGATTCTCCTGCCTCAGCCTCCCGAGTAGCTGGGATTACAGGCATGCGCCACTGTGTCTGGCTAATTTTGTATTTTTAGCAGAGATGGGGTTTTTCCATGTTGGTCAGGCTGGTCTCAAGCTCCTGACCTAAGGTGATCCACCCACCTCAGCCTCCCAAAGCGCTGGGATTACAGGTGTGAGCCTGTATATGTTAATGACTTTTTTTTTTTTTTTTTTTTTTTTGAGATGGAGTCTTGCTCTGTCACCCAGGCTGGAGTGCAGTGGCGCAGTCTTGGCTTACTACAACCTCTGCCTCCTGGGTTCAAGTGATTATCCTGCCTCAGCCTCCTGAGTAGCTGGGACTATAGGTGCCTGCCACCACACCTGGCTAATTTTTTGTATTTTTAGTAGAGACGGGGTTTCACCCTGTTAGCCAGGATTGTCTTGATCTCCTGACCTCAGGTGATCCACCTGCATTGGCCTCCCAAAGTGCTGGGATTACAGGCGTGAGCCACTGTGCTTGGCCATGACCAATATTTTTAACAATTAGGAGCCAAAATAACAGCCATGTTCTTCACATGCAGTATTTCATATTAATCTTCACAGCAACTCTATGAAGTAGCAATTATGTATTATTATATTTTACATTATTTCTGTTTTACAGATGAATTGAATCTTAGGTTAAGTAAGCCACTAAAGATCACACTTAACAGTCAGGATTTGAACTTAGTTCATCTTGGGTGGGTTGGGTGGCTCATGCTTGTAAACCCAGCACTTTGGAGGCCCAGGCAGGAGGACTGCTTGAGCCCAGGAGTTTGAGGCCAGCATGGGCAACATAGCAAGACCTCACCTTTCGTTAAAAAAAAAAAAAAGAAGATGAATTTTGATCATCTCATTTAGGATTAGGACCCACATGCTTAACAGGACACACACTGCTTCTTGTATCCCCTATGTGAAAACAGTGCCCATGCTTTTGTTGTTCTAGTGCAATTTGGCACATGAAACCACAACCAAACTGCGACCATGAAATATACATGCTGTAAAATAAAATAAGTTACGCATCTCTGTTTCAGCATTTTGGGTGTCGTATCACACCTGTAGTCACAGCTGTTTGGGAGGCTGAGGTGGAAGGATCGCCTGAGCCCAGGAGTTTCAGGCTGCAGCGAGTTATGATCACATCACTGCACTCCAGCATGGGTGAGAGGGCCAGACCCTGCCTCTTAAAAAAACAAACAAACAAAAAATAAATCATTATTACAACTCTTTTTCAGTGTTGGAATACAGAAAATAGCCCATCTAGATTGCTTTTGAGCACTCTATCCTGCAGATCTTGGTTGATTGTTGGAAGAATGCATTTTATGGAACACATGTTAATTTTCTAAGGTTCTGAGCTCTCTTATTTACCAGGGCCAGCAATATCACTGGCCTCATTGGCTTCTTAAACCAGTCTGGCCTGGGCTAGCCATGCCCACGGTGGACTAGCGATCAGAACTCTTGTTCCACGTGCCCTGCCACCCTGTTTTGGCAGGTCCCAGCCCCAGGACCCCTTTCCCTGTTGCTCAGGACCACGGAGGAGTGTGTAGGCAGCTGAGTCCCCACTGCTGCTTTAAAATGTCTATTTTTTCCTCTCTCATTCTTGATCATGTTCTGCCTACTTTTCTGAAACCTAGTGTTAACTCAGCACACAGAGAAACATTTGAAGAAACTTCTCACAAGTCAAACCCAGAATTAACCCTTTAGCCTCCAGCCCCACTCTTTGTTTGCTCATGGATCTGAACGAAAGTAAACACTGGGTTTTTAAATGTTTTCAAGAGTCATGAATTACTGTCTTTCTCAGTTGTTTTAAGCTATAAAAATTAATTCCTTTAAAAAGGGTATTCTTAAAAATACTTTTGCTATGAATGGTAACAGTAGAACACATCCATTTCACCTAAAAGAGTTTTCGTGTAACAGCAGGTCAACAATTATTCATTCAGCTAGCATGTGATTTTTTCTTCTTTAACAAGAGTGGTATGGTTTTGTGGGTGCTTTGGGGATGGCTAATAAAAATGAGAGGACATACCTGGTTGATCCTGACAGTAGCAAAAGAAGAAAATAATAAATTTTAAAAAGAAATAGGAGGATTGTCAAGGCCTTTGCTGGGGTAGGTAGGGGAGGTGGAATTCAAATTTTTGAGTAACTGACAATGGCACAAGCACTGACCACTCAGACTGGACACTGGTAATAAACAGCCTGTGTGGCCGTATTGGTGTCACCTTAACATTAGATGGGTCGACCTTCCTTTGGTGCCAGCACTAACTGGTTTCCAGCTCCATCACCCCAGCTCTGGCTATAAACTTCTGTTAGGCACTTTTTTTTTTTTTGAGACAGAGTCTCGCTCTGTCACCCAGGCTGGAGTGCAGTGGCATGATCTTGGCTCACTGCAAGCTCCGCCTCCCGGGTTCACACCATTCTCCTGCCTCAGCCTCCCTAGTAGCTGGGACTACAGGCGCCCGCCACCACGCCTGGCTAATTTTGTTCCCCCTTTTTTTTTTAAGTAAAGATGGGGTTTCACCGTGTTAGCCAGGATGGTCTCAATCTCCTGACCTCGTGATCCGCCCGCCTTGGCTTCCCAAAGTGCTGGGATTACAGGAGTAAGCCACCGCACCCAGCCAGCACTTTTGTGAACAAACCCTACTGTCGAAAGGAAAGGATTTGTCACTATTTGGGAGATTCAGTTCCTGAAGGCAATTTCAAAATATTTTCAAAGAGATTTTGAGCACTTTCTAGAAAAAGTTACCCCTTCTTAAAGTGTGCTGCTGATTGAGAACAGAAATTCCGGCATACTTAATCAAGGATGTCCATTGTTATTTTTATTTTTTGAGACAGAGTCTCACTCTGTCACCCAGGCTGGAGTGCAGTGGCACAATCTTGGCTCATTGCAACCTCTGCCTCCCAGGCTCAAGCGATTCTTCTGCCTCAGCCTCCTGAGTAACCGGGATTACAGGCACCTGCCATCATACCCAGCTAATTTTTGTATTTTTAGTAAAGACGGGGTTTTGCCATGTTGGCCATGCTGGTCTCGAACTCCTGACCTCAGGTGATCTGCCCGCCTCGGCCACCCAAAGTACTGGGATTACAGGTGTGAGCCACCATGCCCCACCAAGAATGTGCACTGTTATTTTGTCATACTTCCTGGTAATTGGTATATTTAGTGGTGGCTTCCATGAAGTGACTATCATTTTATTGCAATGTCAAGTCAGGTGGCAGTGTCTGACTTAGCTGGAGAACCTTAAACCTAGTGAGAAAAGGAGGTTACTATTAGAGCAGTAGGCGTAGAAGTATCACACTGTAAAGGAGAACGAGTTCGATTTGGAAAGAGCAACCAGATATCACAGTTTTGACAACCAGCACTAAGGAGCACCGTGCTGTTTGCCTTCTGCATGTTGGTCGCTGGATGGATGGAGTCCATAGGAACAGAAACAGGTTTCCCAAACAGAACTGTCCTGAGCTCACTCTATCTCAGTGCTGCTTCTGCCCTCCATGCTTGGGATATTTTTTTCATAGTGAATTTGCAAGTTTAGAAGGTGTCTCAAAATGGAGCCGAGTAGAGGACTTGGGAAGTAGGCTGGCTCTAGGGCTCGTAAATATGGTAAGAGAATTCCACCAAGGAGAGAGGATTTCTATGATTTTTCTTAATTATACTTTCCTGTATTATCTAAATGGTTTTTTGTTTTTGTTTTGAGACAGAGTTTCACACTGTCGCCCAGGCTGGAGTGCAACGGCACGATCTCCGCTCACTGTGACCTCTGCCTCCCAGGTTCAAGCGATTCTCCTGCCTCAGCCTTCTGAATAGCTGGGATTACAGGTGCCTGCCACTATGCCCGGCTAATTTTTTTTTGTATTTTTAGTAGAGATGGGGTTTCACTATGTTGGCCAGGCTGCTCTTGAACTCCTGACCTCGTGATCCACCTGCCTCGGCCTCCCAAAGTGCTGGGATTACAGGTGTGAGCCACCGTGCCCGGCTATGAATGTTTTATAATACATATACGTTTTATAATCTAAAATGTGGTATTTTAAAATGTTATGGTCTGTAACAATTAATGAAGAAGTACATTGTGCAGTTTTACTTTTTAAAATTACAGAAGTAACGCACACATTCTTATTGTAAAAGAGTCAGGGCAAGCCATAATGGCACAGAGCTGAATGGGAAGGTTCCCTCCTCACTGTCCTGTTGCTTCCCCACCCAGAGGTGACACAGTTTTGTGCACATCCTTCCAGTCCCTTTCTATGTATTTTTCTTTGTATATATGTGCATGTATCCTTCTTATATTTACATAAATGTGGTAATATTATACATACTGTTTTATGAATTACATTTTTCATTTTATACCACATCTTACAGATCTTTTACTATCAGTATATACAGATTTACCTTATACTTTGTTCAAAAATTTAATATTTTATTCATTTGATCTCAATAGCTGCATAGTATTAAATATATAAACACATTTATAATATAGCTGTACCATAATTTATATACATCCTGAATTACAGATATCAATTATATCCCGAATGATGGACACAAAGCCCTTTCCTGCTTTTTCTATTATAAACAATGTTTCAGTGACTATCCTTATCCTTATGCGCATGTAGGATACGTTTTGTTGGAAAGGTTATCTAGCAATGGAGTCTCTAGCTCAGAGAGTGCGCACAAATTCAATAACAGCAAACACTGCCCAACTGGATTCCTAAACACCGTGTCACTTTACACCCTCCCCATGGATGAGTTCTGTTTCCTCAGATCCTAGTATTTTGCTGACATCGTATCTTGAAAAACAGCGAATTTATCAGGTGCGTTTGTCAGATTTCTTGAACGCGCATGTCTTCCTTTTACAGAGAAAACATGTTTTAAAATCACACGGAGGCTGGGTGCAGTGGCTCACACCTGTAATCCCAGCACTTTGAGAGGCTGAGGCAGGCGGATCACCTGAGGTCAGGACTTTGACACCAGCCTGGCCAACATGGTGAAAGCCCGTCTCTACTAAAAATACAAAAATTAGCCGGGCATGGTGGTGCGTGCCTGTAATCCTAGCTACTCAGGAGGCTGAGGCAGGAGAATCGCTTGAATCCGCAAGGCGGAGGTTGCAGTGAGCAGAGATGACACCACTGTACTCCAGCCTGGGTGACAGAGTGAGACTCTGTCTCAAAAAGAAAAAAAAAAAAAAATCTCATGGAAATGTCGCTTTTCAAATCTGAAAGCAAAGACACCAAAATGGTAAAAGTGGTTCTATTTGGGAGATGGGCTGTAAGCAATTTTCATTTCTTTTTTAATCTGAAAAAAAGGACAGTTAATGAAAAACAAGAATGTTACCATTCAAACATAGATGTTATAGAAAAAAATAGTGGTTATTAAAAAAAAAAAGAGAAAGAGAGAAAGAGAAAGATACCAAATAAGTCCCTGTGCATTTAGCCATTGAACTAGAACTGGAGAACTGGTTTGTTTATACTGCAAAGTAATGCTAGCTTGGGCTTTCAGGACACAAAAAACATTTATCCAGGATAGACGTTTGAGTAGATCTTTTAACATGTTATGAAAACACATATAATTATTACAATCTGAAAGTAGAAATGATTTAATACTTTAGAAAAAAATTAATAATCTATTTCCTGCTAGGATCCAGCCTACTTTAAAAGAACACTGGTTTGTAAAATAATACAAGGTGTGCCATATAAGAAAACTACCGGCAAAAACGAATGCCTTTTTACTGAGAAGTTTCTGCCAGTTCATTAACTATTACACTGTATTTTCTTTTTCAGTCATAAGATGTAAAATACTGAGCAACTGATAATTCTTTTAAGATTATCCTAGGATAATCTTTGTATAAGAGTATTCACAAGTGAGTTTACAAGGTCAATTTCCTGTTCAATATTCTAAGTTCAGTAATTTTTTTTTTCCAAAAATTTCACAGGTCAGATTGTGTGACAACACTGCACAGTGAACCAGCTCTATCACTTGATATATTGCCCTTAGTTTAAAATGGCTGCTTTTAAAAACATATGGCTCCCAGCTGAAGTTTTATCACTGCTGTTTTTCTTCCCAGAAGATTCTATACCAATTTGATAAATTTCATCAGTGGGAAAATATTTTCTCAAGTTAGGAATGAATTTCTGTAATTGGAGATGTTTCTCACATGTAAAATACTGAATCAGAACATGTTCTTTTAATGTCAGGAACGTCTTTAGCCAGCAGTTATTAGTACACCAAGAATTGCAAAGCAACATATTAATAGACTGTCACAGAACTTGTACAAAACTGGAGTTGCCTTGTCTTTCCAGCGGGTGTCCTGGGCCAACAGGCCAGATATCAGCAGTGAGTGTGTGCGACGGTGCTCTGCCTGCCAGCCCATGTGCCTAGGACACAAGGTGACAAGAGAACTTTGCAGCTCTACTCACCAAGGACATGCAAGAGTTTGAGGAGGGCATCACCCTGGATTGGGAACAGTGGATAAGATCAAGTTCAGGATCTTGTTGACAGAAAGATCTTTTATCCAGAGAGTTAGATTTCCAAGCTCACTCACTCTATCCAGTAACCCCATTCCCACCAGGAATGCCTCTGTCAGAAATCTGATTTCTGTCCTGGTTTCAGGTTCCAGGTCACACAAGCTGCCTTGAGGTGCTAGGTAATGATGACTCTAGGGTTAAGGGAGTTAACTGCCCTGCCAATCGTGAAAGCGGGCTGCTGAAGGCACCCAGCTCACTCTGGTCTTGGGAGCAGGTCTAGGTTGTCCCATCGCTGACCTGGCCACCTTCTTACCTTGGCATAGCTAACTACTCCTCTGCTCCAAATCCCACATCCCTTCCTTGCTTTCCTCTTGCTTGCTTTCTTGAGGAATCCTCTACGTCTCCATGACCTCCAACCCCCCATCTTTATTCCTGTAGCTGGGACTACAGGGCATAAAACAAAATAAGCACTAAGTAAATGTCTTTTGAATGAATAAACGGAAGGTCATGTATAGCCCAGACTTTCCAACATTTTTGCAAACGTTTTGAACTGTTTTACGTTTGTCTAATTATACTGTTTTTTTTTTTTGGGTAATGAGTTCTTTAAGCTAGTTACCAAGTCAAGTAATTCTGAACTGTTAACAGTAGACATTGCAGAGAATGCAAGAAGTGCTTTTTAGTTGAAACACGTTGGAAATCAGTGAAAAAGAAACTGGGTTCATTTTATCCAGATAGTATGTATTTTCAGATAATTTGAACACTTGATTCACTTCTCGACCTTTGCATTTTCAGCCTAAAGATCAATCCCTTGTCTTCATTTAACAGAATCTCTTTTCTTTTCCCTCCCTAACCCCTACCTCACTCTCTCTCTCTTTTTAGGTGCAGTGATCAAACATGCTTATAGTATTTATTTTTGTAGATACCTCCAAATTTTTTTTTTTTTTAAGTTTGATCATGGCTCACTGCAGCCTCAACCTCCTGGGCCCAAGTGATCCTCCCACCTCAGCCTCCCATGCAGCTGGTTATTACAGGCACAACCCAGCATGCCCTGCTAATTCTTATATTTTTTGTACAGATGGGGTTTCACCATGTTGCCCATCCTGGTCTCGAACTCCTAAGCTCAGGTGACCTACCCACCTCAGCCTCCCAAAGTGCTGGGATTACAGGTGCAAGCTACCACACCTGGACTGTTAAGAAACTTAGATAAACAAGATCATATGATAAATATTCTTTGTCTTCTTTCACTTAACATAATATTTATCAGATTCATTCACATTGTTGTATGCAGCTATAGATTCTCTGCATCATTGTAGGATATTCCAGTATGTAAATTAACCGCAATTTATTCATTCTACTTTTGATGGGCATTTGGATGGTTTCCAGTTTGTATTATGAACTTTTTTGTACATGTCGTTTGGTAAATGTATATACATACAAACATATACTTGCTAGAGCTACACCTAGAAGAATGGCTACGGTATGGAGTATTCCATATTTGTTCAAGTTTCATAGATATTATCTCTTCTCAAATTTCCAAAGTGGCTGTACCAACTTGCACTTCTATTAGCAGTGCATAAAAATTTTCATTGCTTCATATCCTTACCTACACTTGGTATCTTCTGTATTTTTTCATTTTAGCCATTGGGTGGGTATATAGTGGTATTCCATTATGGTTTTATTTGCATGTCTCTGATAACTAATGAAACTGGGCACCTTTTTATATGCTTATTGGACATCTGTATATCCACTTTTTTGGCTGCCAGTTTATTAAGGGTATCTCCCTTTTGGCCATTTCCTAACATTTTCTTTTTCAAATCGCCTTGTGGTTTATATGATCTGGATGACAAGTGTTTTGTTAGGTAAGTGTATTGTGAATTTCTCCTATTCTTTGGCCTGCCGTGTGAATATCCTAATGGTGTCTTTTGACAAACGGAAGTCTTAAATTTAATACAGATCAATATATGATCAATGGATCAATATATCACTTATTTCCTTTATAGTGAGCACTTTTTTTTTTTTGAGACAGAGTCTTGTCCTGTTGCCCACACTGGAATGCATGGCACAATCTCGGCTCACTGCAACCTTTGCCTCCTGGGTTCAAGAGATTCTCGTACTTCAGCCTCCCGAGTAGTAGTGAGTTCGAGACCAACCTGGCCAACATGGTGAAACCCCGTCTCTACTAAAAATACAAAAATTAGCCATGCGTAGTGGCAGGCACCTGTAATCCCAGCTATTTGGGAGGCTGAGGCAGGAGAAATGCTTGAATCCAGGAGGCGGAGGTTGCAGTGGGCCAAGACCATGCCATTGCACTCCAGCCTGTGCAACAAGAGTGAAACTCCATTTCAAAAAAAAATAAAAAATAAAATAAAAAGCCAGGTTTTGATATTTGGTAGTAAAGTTGCCCAGTTTCATTCTTCGTTAATTCTCTTGGCTCTTTTTGGCCTTCTGCATTTTGCATGCATTTTAGAATCAACTTGTCAATTTCTACACACAACACAGATGCAAACACACTCACAAATCCTGCTGGGATTTTAATTGGCATCGTGTTGAATCTGTGCATCTTCCAGATCATAAAAATGACATTCCCTCTATTTAGGGCTTTAAAAAAGTTTTCCTCAATATTGTTTTGTAATGTTTTGTGCATAGGTCTTACACATCTTTCATCAGATGACTAGATATTTGATATTTTCCCAAAGGTAAATGGTATGTATCACTTTAAAAGTTTAATTTCCTCTTTATTGTTAGTACACAGATATGGACTTTTTTGCAAACTAGGTTTGTATCCAGTGTCCTTGTTAACTCCACTCATTAATTCTAATACTTCAAGATTACTTATACAATTGTGCAGTTTTGTTTCCAAGTCTTATCCTTTCCTAAAACCATTTTTTTTTTTTTTTTTTTTGAGGCAGGCTTGTTCTCTTGCCCAGGCTAGAGTGCACTGGTGTGATCCCAGCTCATTGCAACCTCTGCTGCCCAGGTTCAAGCAATTCTCGTACCTTAGCCTCTCGAGTAACTGGGACCACAGGCATGCGCCATCACACCCGGCTAATTTTTGTGTTTTTAGTAGAGATGGTGTCTCACCACGTTGCCCAGGTTGGTCTCGAACTCCTGAGCTCAGGCAATCAGCCCACCTCAGCCTCCCAAAGTGCTGGGATTACAGGCATGAGCCACCACGCCCGGACTTTAAAAAAAAAGATGGGGTGTTGTTTTGTTGCCCAAACTGGAGGGTAGTGGCTATTCACAGGCATAATCCCACTAGCAGTGATCGGCACAGGAGTTTTGACCTGGTCCATTTCCAACCTGGGTCGATTCACCCCTCCTTAGGCAACCTCGTGGTCTCTAGCTCCTGGAAGTTCACCATACTGATGCTCAACTTGGTGCAGACACCTGATCAACACAGCCCACTACAGCCCAGCACTCCTGGGCTCAAGTGATCCTCTACGTCCTCTCTTTGTACAGTATTTTTTAGTCTTTATTGAGCTTCTCCTTTGTTACAGCCCAGAATAATGGTAAGATTAATAAGTTCTTTGCTTCCCCAAATCCTCAATAGTCTTTTACAAGACAGATGTCACATCTGGAAAATGATACTCTGCCTAGGAGTTGTTTGTAACCATATTTTGGCTAAGTACTCCTCAGTTTCACACTTGAATTTGTTTAAAACAGCCAGGTAATTTCTAGATAGTCCAAAGGCTTTTATCTATTTTAGTCTACTTATTTTGTTTGATCAAATTTCTTTCTTAAACGTCTTAAAATGGTTAACATCTTGATCAGTTTAGCTGAAACTCTGTTTGGGAAAGTGAATAATACAATATGGCTGGAACTTAGGGTGGTGGAGCTATGAGATAAAGCTGAAACAGCAGCTTGTTACAGCTAGAGGAAGGGATACAGGAGCTGGGAGGTCACGATCTCCTCATTATGTAATTTTGGGGATAACATCCCATTCCTTTTGTGGCCATATCCTATTAGAAGCAAGTCACTAGGTCTAGCCCACAACAAGGGAGAAGATTACACAGGCAGTGAATACCAGGAGGTGGTGTTAATAATACGGGAACATTGGCCGGGTATGTTGGTTCACGCCTGTAATCCCAGCACTTTGGGAAGCCGAGGCGGGCAGATCACCTGAGGTCAGGAGTTCGAGACCAGCCTGGCCAACATGGTGAAACCCCATCTCTGCTAAAAGTACAAAAATTAGCCAGCATGGTGGCGCACGCCTGTAATCCCAGCTACTCAGGAGGCTGAGGTAGAACTGCTTGAGCCCAGGAGACAGAGGTTGCAGTGAGCTGAGATTGTGCCACTGTACTCCAGCCTGGCCAACAGAGCAAGACTCTCTCAAAAAAACCAAAAAATAAAAACAAAACCAAAAAGGAGCATTTTAGAGGCTGGCTACCACACCTTCCTTGGGTTTTCTAGAAGTGACTCTTTCAAGCTGGTTCCAAAAAGGATCAGGTTAATTTCAATCACAACCAAAAATTATCTTTATTAAGGTTTCTCAACATGCCACACATCTCCTGGCCCCAGCCTGGGGTGTGTTCCAGGCTGTAGTATAATGCCACTCTGGCTTTTCATGAGAGCTCATCCCTTCTCAGGCTTCTTGTATTGAGAACTGATACTCCTTATATGCAGTCTTTCTTGTATCCTATATCCAATCTTTCAGGAAACTCTGTTGCTTATACCTTCAAAATATATCCAGACTCTACTTCCCACCAGCTCACTGTTACCACTTTGGTCTGAGCCACAATCATTTCTTGCCTGGCTTATTACAACGGACTCATCACCGTCCTCTCTGATTTGGCCCCGGCTCCGCTTCAGGATCCTTTCAACACAGGAGCTAGAATTATCTTGTTTAAATGATCAAATCGCCTTTCTGCTCAAAATCCTCTCATTTTATAAAAGATAAAGACCTAACTATGGTCCACAAGGAGCTGAAAAATCTGCTTGTGTCTCCTCCATTCTTCAACATCATTTCCTACTTTTCTTCCCCTTCCCGTCCTAGAGCACATCAGCCACGCTTCCGCCTCGGGCCCAGGCACTGACTGGCCTTTCTCTGCCTAGAACAGTCTTCTCTCAGTAAATGCTCCCTCAGCTCCTTCAAGTTTTTCTTCATATGTCACCTTCAAAATGAGGGCTTCCCTAACCAAGTGGTTTTTAAAAAATTATTTTATTCCCAGGCTGGAGTGCAGTGGTCCCATCTTACTGCAACCTCCGCCTCCCAGGCTCAAGCGATCCTCCCACCTCAGCCTCCAGAGTAGCTGGGACTATAGGCACTTGCCACCATGACCGGCTAAGTTTTGTATTTTTGGAAGAGATGAGGTTTTGCTATGTTGCTCAGGCTGATCTAGAACTTGTGAACTCAAGTAATCCTCCCATCTCGGTCCCCAAAGTGCTGGGATTACAGGCGTGAACCACCACATCCAGCCCCAAGCTGTTTTAAAATTACAGCATTTGCACCCAATACTCCCCTCTTCCCATGCCTTATTTTTATCACCACCTCACGTTCGGTATAATTATCATTCACAGAGTAAGCACTCCATAAATGAGTGCTGTATAATGTGTGGGAAGTAAATCCCATTTCTGGGGTTGAAAGGGAGGTTCTGAGAAGTGAAAGGATGGAAAGGAAAGTTTGGTGACGCTGACAGCCTTAACTTTGCACTTCATCTTCTCCAGTTCCACCAGGACAACCCTGAGAATCAGCTGTGTGCTGGGAGCGCTAGGCCCTGGGGTTACGACTTTGGGGCTTAACTGTTTTTGATTTCATCTTTTAACTTTAATACTGAATCTTTGTTGTTCACACAGGACAGAACAATCTTTTTATTTTTTTTTGAGACGGAGTCTTGCTCTGTCCCCCAGGCTGGAGTGCAGTGGCACGATCTCAGCTCACTGCAAGCTCCACCTCCCGGGTTCACGCCATTCTCCTGCCTCAGCCTCCCGAGTAGCTGGGACTACAGGCGCCCGCCAACACGTCCGGCTAACTTTTTTTTGTATTTTTAGTAGAGACGGGGTTTCACCGTGTTAGCCAGGATGGTCTCGATCTCCTGACCTCGTGATCCGGCCGCCTCGGCCTCCCAAAGTGCTGGGATTACAGGCTTGAGCCACCGCGCCTGGCCGCAATCTTTACACAGAAATGAAAAAGCTTGGTGACCCTCAACCTCCACATCCACCTTTGTGTTTAGCCTGGCTTTCTGCTTCATCTAGGCCCCTTGAGTAACTGGCATTCACACACACACTTGCTTATGTTTACTATTCATTACACACATTAACATTTTTTTTTCCCATTGAAATAGTCCTAGAGGTCTGTTAAATAGGCCTGTATATTTTCTTGCTTTCCTGGGTTAGACATCTTCAGACAGTTTTTTTTTTTTTTTTTGGTAGGAAAAGCAAAATACTTCTTCCCCCTCCTAACTTTGCTGTATTTGTCATACACGCAAAGCAGTCGCAAGACATCATGAACCCCACACACAATGAATTCCTTCTGGAATATTTTCAAATTATCCCCTTTTTCTGCCATTACTGTGGCCTAAACGACCTTGCTTAAATATTTGGACAATGTCATCACTGAATTAAGAAAATACTGTGATCCACTGGCATCCCTTTTCACCCTAGCCTTCATATTATATTAAATGTCTGTTATATATATTTAATATCATCCCACCTAGCTCTTTAATGGTTAGAGTCCAACCTACACACTCTTCCCAGTGGGAATGGTTGCTCTACAAAGTTCTTTGTACGTGTTTCTTTTTTTTCCTAGCATTCACTTGGTGCCAATAATTATATTTTGTCCAATCACTTTTTTTTTTTTTTTTAAGAGATAGGGTCTCACTCTGTTGCTCAGGCTGGAGCACAGTGATGCAATCATAGCTCACTGTAGCCTTGAGATCCTGAGCTCAAGCAGTCCCCTCACCTCGGCCTCAGGGGCAGGGGGGACCATAGGTACTTCTGTGCCACCAAACCCAGTTATTTTTTATATTTTTTGTAGAGATAGGGTCTTGCTATGTTGCCCAGGCTGGTCTTGGAGCTTCCCACATCGACTTCTGAAAGTACTGGGATTACAGGTGTGAACCACTAAGCCTGGCCTGGAACACCTTAATCCATCCATTCCTTGATTCTAAACGTCCAGCAATTTATATGACATTTCACACCATGTTGCATAGTTATATACTGCTTTGATTTGCTTTATGGTAGTCTCTAATTTCATTGATCTTCCTCTTAAAAAATGCCTTGTTTTAATATTTAATATTACAGGACTGATAAGTTCAGTAATTTGATAAGCAACTTAGGGATAAGCAGTTAATTTCTGAGGTTTAAATTGCTGGTTTTAAAAAACTGTAAATTGCTGGCCTAGACAGATGCATTTTATCTTGGAAAATGAATGTATTGGTGACTGTAAGTAATGATAGCTATAATTCGTTACGTTACTTTACAGTCACATCTCAGTTGCATAACCTATTTACTTTTTGCAGTCTTATTATCATTGATTCACAAGATAATTTTGCTTTTATCTGGGCACATGATTGCTTGTTTCTCCTTATCTTTTAGCTTCCTTTCATATATACTTTCCAACATTGGAGTGGTTCAGAATATATGTGAGGAATGGGATGGTGATTTAGGAAAGGCGGGAAAATTATGGGCTAAATCATCTGATGAAAAATTCTGGCCCAGCGCAGTGGCTCACGCCTGTAATCCCAGCACATTGGGAGGCCGAGGCGGGCGGATCACAAGGTCAGGAGATAGAGACCATCCTGGCTAACACGGTGAAACCCAGTCTCTACTAAAAACACAAAATTAGTCGAGTGTGGTGGCGGGCGCCTGTGGTCCCCAGCTACTCCGGAGGCTGAGGCAGGAGAATGGTGTGAACCCGGGAGGCGGGGCTTGCAGTGAGCTGAGATGGTGCCACTGCACTCCAGCCGGGGCGACAGTGTGAGACTCCGTCTCTTAAAAAAAAAAAAAAAATTCTGGCTAGTTATTAAAATCATTAAAAGTATTTCTTCAGATTTTTACCCCAACAGTTCATAGGTGACCTTTTTTCAGTTACCAGTTTGAACTCTCAATATGGAATCTCAGGTTACATGACAATGGTATTTTACCCCATAGATACATCCTAGTAAAAATAAATTCGGAATACTCTTAACTGCATTGCCACATGAAGCAATAGGAGAGATTGTATACTAAGCAGAATCCCTCTAATTCCTCTGCGTTGAGGCAGCTTGACCCCCCATAACCAAGCAAGATCAGCTTTTTTTTTTTTTTTTTTGAGACGGAGTCTCGCTCTGTCGCCCAGGCTGGAGTGCAGTGGCAGGATCTCGGCTCACTGCGAGCTCCACCCCCTGGGTTCACGCCATTCTCCTGCCTCAGCCTCCCGAGTAGCTGGGACTACACGTGCCCCCCACCACACCCGGCTAATTTTTTGTATTTTTAGTAGAGACGGAGTTTCACCGTTGTTAGCCAGGATGGTCTCGATCTCCTGACCTTATGATCCGCCCGCCTCGGCCTCCTAAAGTGTTGGGATTACAGGCGTGAGCCACCGCCCCCGGCCCAAGATCATTTTTCAATCACTAAAAAATATTGCAAATATCCTCACACTTTGCAGAGGCGGCAAGTGAACAGTGCTCATCTTGTTAAACGATTTTTAACACTGACACGTGCTTGGAACTATAAACAGTAGAAGGGTCTGAAATGTCTGAAATGGCAGTAATGTCGCCCTTTCACAGGTTTCTAGGGCGATAAACACTGCTAGCTCGGCCAGTCAAAGTCCAGCGGCGGGGGGAAAAACGGTCGAGGCAGCAGCAGACATAATCAACAGGGCCCGGGTCGGCCGCGGTGGCTCACGCCTGTAATCCCAGCACTGTGGGAGGCCGAACAGGGCGGATCACCTTAAGTCGGGAGTTCGAGACCAGCCTGACTAACATGGAAAAACCCCGTCTCTACTAAAAATACAAAATTAGCCAGGCGTGGTGGCGCATGCCTGTAATCCCAGCTACTCGGGAGGCTGAGGCATGAGAATCGCTTGAACCCGGAAGGCGGAGGTTGCGGTGAGTCGAGATCGCGCCATTGCACTCCAGCCTGGACAACGAGAGCGAAACTCCGTCTCAGGAAAAAAAAAAAAAAAAAAAAAGAAAAGAAGGAAGGAGTCCGGCGGCAGCGCGCGGGCCGGGCGAGCGTCACCCCGCAAACGCGGCGCCGCAGCAGAGCCGACCTCCGGGGTCCGCGCCCTCCCCTCCCCAGGCACCACCAGGAGCGACCAGCCCGGGCCTCGGCTCCGCGCGCGGGGAAACGAGCGCGGCGGTTAAAACCGTTACCACCCCGGAGTTTTGAACTGGTTCAAACTTGGCTTCCAGCCCCCGCCCCGCCCCTCCCCCGCCCGCGAACTCTGCGGCGCCGGTTCCCGCCAAGAGCCGCCGGCGCGTCGTCCCGCCCTTCGGCCGGTTCCCGCCACCTATCCTCCCCGCCTCCCGTCCGCGGCGGGCTCCGGGCCCCCGCGATGTCTCCCGGTCCCCGCCTGCCTGCACACCGCCTTCCTGAGAGGCGCCGTGTGTTCAGCGAAAGAACAAAGAGACGGCGGCGGCGCTTCCACACGGCCAGTCGCGTCCCTTAGAGCGAGCCCCGCCGCCGCCCGCGCGCGCACGCGCCGCCAGTGCCCGCCCGCCCGCGAGCCCTGAGCGCACTCTGCGTGGGGCTGGCTCGGCGCCTCCAAGCCCGGCGGGCCCTGTGATTGGACGGGCGCCCGCCTCGCGTCCCGCCAATCGGGGCGGCGCTTGATTGGGCTGGGGGGGCCAAATAAAAGCGATGGCGATTGGGCTGCCGTGTTTGGCGCTCGGTCCGGTCGCGTCCGACACCCGGTGGGACTCAGAAGGCAGTGGAGCCCCGGCGGCGGCGGCGGCGGCGGCGGCGGCGCGCGGGGGCGACGCGCGGGAACAACGCGAGCCGGCGCGCGGGACGAAGGTAACGCGCCGCTGCGGGCGGCCCGGCCGGTGGGGCTCCGGGAGTGCGAGCCAGGAGGCGGCGGCGCCAGGACCTCCCCGCCACTGCTGTGCCGGTCCCTAGTATCGCCGAGCGGGGCTCACCGGGGCGCCGCATTTGTAGGCGTGCGGGGGGTGGAGGGTGAGGGGAGACCCCCCCTCTCCGGAAGGAGCTGTGAGCTTCGGGCTGGCCCGCGGGACCCTGCGAGTGGGGCAGCGCGGACCCCCGGAGCTGCGGGGCGGGGGGCGTGTGGGGGGCTCCTTTCCCGGTGCCTGCCCTGCCCTGGCCGGGGCGTCGGGGCCGGGGTCGGGGCGTTCCGGTGCCCGGTCCAGGGTGGCAGCTCGAGCCTCAAGTCTCCTTTGTGTGGCGCGGCCGCGGCGGGAGCGCCCGGGTGGGACGGGACAGACACAAGTTGGTGGGACCCAGCCGCCGAGTCCGCACTCAGACAAAGGACGGACTGTGTCTCCGGAGGGCTCGGCGCGAGGGGAAGGGGCATGACACCCGGACCCGCCGGCGGGCGGGAGAGGGGCGTGGGGAGGCGCAGGTCGCTGCCGGGGTGGGCAGGGCTCGGCCCCCGCCTCGCGCACGCCCCCGGTCCCGGGCGCGCCGACCCCGGGCTGGGGCCGCGGCGCCCGCGGGACGACGTTCGCGGCGGGGAACTCGGAGTAGCTTCGCCTCTGACGTTTCCCCAGGACGCACCCCGAAATCCCCCTGAGCTCCGGCGGTCGCGGGCTGCCCTCGCCGCCTGGTCTGGCTTTATGCTAAGTTTGAGGGAAGAGTCTAGCTGCTCTGCTCTCTATTGATTGTGTTTTTGGAGGGCGTCCTGTTGAATGCCCACTTCATTGTGTACATCCCCTTCCATTGCCCCCAAAAATCTGTGCCACAGGGTTACTTTTTGAAAGCGGGAGGAATCGAGAAGCACGATCTTTTGGAAAACTTGGTGAACGCCTAGTGAGTTGCCACTTTCTAAAGAATCGTAATCCTTAAACATTACAAGCTGTTTTGGCCAACTTGTGTGATACATCTGAGAATGGCGACAGGTGCTAACGAAATCATCTGTCATTCAGCCAGAGATTATTCCCCAAATCCCGACGGGTTGATTGAGGATGAGGTGGTAGAAGTAGGTGATCAAAATAGAATGGCTATGACAAATGTGTGATTATATGGTTAGCAGTTTCTTACTAATTGGTCTCGTTTTCTGTGAACAATAGCTTTGGTGATTCAGAAAAGACTGGATGGAGAAATGTTTGTTGTCTAAGAAATTTAACGTGTGCTGTCCACAGTTAAACTTCCTTTGTTTGTCACACAGGATCTGTAACATTTAAATTCATTTGGAGGTAAAAATGTGTCTTTGCTATTTACTTAAAGCCTTGCTTTTTAGGGTTCAAGCAAGTTATTATTAGCTTAATTTTGTGGCGTTTTGATGTCACCATAAAACAGCATTTAATAAACCTTTGAAAAACACGAATGTTGTCACAGTTGAATGTAGTCTATACTTTTAGGGGTTTTGGAGTTTATTTTCTATTGCTCTTCATAAGCATTAGCAACTAATTCATATTTAGGAATACTGATCAAGTGTGTAATCCTAACTTGTTTATTTGTAATTTTATTTGCAGGAAAACAGAAGTATTTAAGATATATTTTAATTTTCTGTTCATGGTCTCTAAAGTTAGGAATAGGTGGGATTCTAGTCATAGATATAAAGCATCTTGTTCTCTCTTTTCGGAGGTGTGTTGGGTTATGTAATATTTAAGGTTTCCCGGAAACAGGAACATTGCATCTTAAATTCTCGTTTTTGTGGAAAGTGAATATATTCCAAGAAAACAAGTTAGAAAAACATAGGCGTTCTTCTGGTTGCACTGTCCTATATGATAAAGATCTAATGTGTATCTGCTAACTTATGGTTTCATAAAAATGGAGACAAATAAATGCAGTATAAATTTATTACATATATTTTGGAGAGTGTTGACACCACTGTACAGGCATTCCAGGTGCTGGTCTAAGTGTTGAGACATTATAACAAAAAAGTAACGTTTATATTACTAATAATTCTGTATTTAAAAAATCCTATTAATAATCTTGTCCATTATGAGATAAGCTAGTTATGCAGATTTTTGGCAGAAATTCGGATATTTTAGGATATATATATATATATATATATATGTATTTATTTATTTATTTTTTGAAACAGAGCCTTGCTCTGTCATCCAGGCTGGAGTGCAGTGGCTGGATCTGGGCTCACTACAATCTCTGCCTCCCGGGTTTAAGGAATTCCCCTGCCTCAGCCTCCCGAGTAGCTAGAACTACAGGCACGCACTACGACACCCGGCTAATTTTTGTATTTTTAGCAGAGACGGGGTTTCACCATGTTGGCCACGCTGGTCTCGAACTTCTGACCTGAAGTGATCTATTCGCCTCTGCCTCCCAAAGTGCTGATCCAGACGTGAGCCACCACGCCCAGCCTAGGATAAAAATTTCTAACTTTGCCCTTGAGTGTTCTGTATTTGATAATTACTATTTTGTACTTGCCATGAGATATTTTGAAAAACATCTCTTTGGGGAATTGGTTTAAAAATTCATATTAAATTATTTTCTGGTACAACTGAGAATGTATTTAGTCAATTTAAGTAGCAGTGACTTAAAAAAAAACACACTTGTTGATCTAGTGTAGTTAGAAAAAGTTCTGATACTTTGATACCTAGCTTTGCCTTGCACAAATACATTTAAGTGAATGTCTTTATGTTGGCCATTTAAAAATTTTAGGCAAATTTCTCCAAGTCATACTGGAATTTTCCCAGGATAGCTTCCTTCTTTTGAGGTAGTGTGCTCAAAGATTCTGAATTTATTTCAGTATTACCCTTTACGTGAGCAGTGATTGAGAAAGTTGATCTGCTTTTTAAAAACCAACAAGGACAAATCCTCCAATATAATGTATTCTGTGGTTAATTAGCAATGATTTATGGATTAGCCTTAAAGTCTTTGTATCAGTATAGATGACAAATTTTCTGTAAATCATGATAGATTCTATATGAGTAGGTGAAATCTTCGGGGGAGAGCATAAGTGAACAGCAGCAATTCATTAAATTCAGAGAAAGGTTCATGGTCAGATGATACATACTTTACCTTCTGGAGTTCTTCCCTGAATTCCCACTCTTGTGTTCCCACAAGGTTTTGATCATATTTTATTGTAGCATGACTCAGTTGTGTTGTAATCACTTGTTTATGCATCCCCCTCTTCCCTACGCTCAAAGTGTCTCCTGGTAGAAGCTCTGTCTTATTTTTTCTTTGTATACCTAGTACCTGCGTTGGTAGTTGCTAGAGAATAGGGGTTTTAAATATAGCTGAATGAATTAAGGAAATATGAAAAATGTAGGGAAATAATTTGACAAAGGAACTTGCAAAGTGAACAGGATATATTAGTGTTCATGTGAGGAACTTTGAAAGGTGTTTTTCTCCCTCTTTAATAGGGAATGATTACAAAGAAAAATAGTTGTCAAGGTGAACAAGTTCCAAGTTTTTCCTAGTTATAATCTGTAGTACTGAAAATTAGATATCCTTTAGATGCAACTATTACACTCGGGCAACTGGAGAGAACTTGATGAATCATCTGGATAGTTAGTAATAGTATCTGCTTAATTTGATTTAATGTTGATATTGATGATCTCTTTACAAAAATATAAGGAAGGGAAAGGGCGAGAGAGGGTGGTACATCTTTTAACTGAAAAGCTGTTTTGTTATAATTCATGAGTTCTTTATTGGAGTAAATTGAGGTAGGTTTTGGAGCTAAAACTGAAGGATGTAGTGACAGTGTAATTGGATCATTTATTGGGATGCTTTTCATCATTCTTTTAAAATGATTTAAATATGGATTAGCAAATTTAGTGATACCTCGAAAATTACAGCTGGTAAATTTCCAAGATGGTCGCACCATTCCGTATCTTGCCACTGTTCCACTACTTGGTATAAAAATATGACAAATTTGTGTTTAGATTATATGGCTAGCAGTTTCTTAATAATTGGTCTTGTTTTCCATTAACGATAGCAAGACAGAACAAGATCATAGCTCACTGCATCCTTGAACTCCTGGGCTCAAGGAATCCTCCTGTCTCAGCCTCCTGAGTAACTGGTACTACCAGTGCACACCATCGTGCTGGCTAATTTAATTTTTTAATTTTTTGTAGAGATGGGATCCTGCTTTGTTGCCCACATTGATCTCAAACTCCTGGCTCCAGGCAATCCTCCTGCCTTGGCCTCCTAAAGTACAGGGATGACAGGCTGAGCCATTGTGTCTGACCCAGATACTTTTTTTTTTTTTTTTTGAGACGGAGTCTCGAAAATGATTCTTGTGCCTCAGTCTCCCGAGTAGCTGGGACTACAAGCGTGCGCCACCATGCTCGGCTAATTTATTTATTTTTTATTTTATTGAGATGCAGTCTCACTCTGTTACCCAGGCTGGAGTGCAGTGGCGCCATCTTGGCTCACTGCAACCTCCACCTCCTGGGTTCAAACGATTCTCCTGCCTCAGCCTCTCAAGTAGCTGGGATTACAGGCATGCACCACCATGCCTGGCTAATTTTTGTATTTTTAGTAGCGATGGGATTTCACCATGTTGGCCAGGCTGGTCTTGAACTCCTGACCTCAGGTGATTCACCTGCCCTGGCCTCCCAAAATACTAGGATTACAGGCGTGAGCCACTGTTCCCAGCCTCAGCTAATTTTGATATTTTTAGTAGAGACTGGTTTCACCGTGTTGGCCAGGCTGGTCTTGAACTCCTGACCTCAAGTGATTCACCTGCCTTGTCCTCCCAAAGTGGTGGGATTATAGGCGTGAGCCACCACACCCTGCTGTGTTGTTTTTGTTTTTGATACAGAGTCTCACACTTGTTGCCCAGGCCGGAGTGCAGTGGCGCGATCTCGGCTTACTGCAACCTCTGCCTCCTGGGTTCAAGTGATTCTCCTACCTCAGCTTCCCGAGTAGCTGGGATTACAGGAGCGCACCACCACACCCGGCTAATTTTTGTATTTTTAGTTGAGATGGGGTTTCACCACGTTGGCCAGGCTAGTCTCGAACTCCTGACCTCAGATGATCCGCCCGCCTTGGCCTCCCAAAGTGCTAGGGTTACAGGCGTGAGCCACTGCGTGCGCCTGGCCTGGATGCTTTTTAAACATTTTTAAATTAAAAAAGTTTTTTTGGAGACCGGGTCTTGTTGTCACCCAGGCTGGAGTGCAGATGCATGATTTCAGTTCACTGCAACCTCTGACTCCTGGGCTCAAGCAATCCTTCCACCTCAGCCTCCCAAGTAGCTGGGACTACAAGTGCATGCCACCACGCCTGGCTAATTTTTGTATTTTTTGTAGAGATAGGGCTTTGCCATGTTGCCCAGGCTGGTCTTGAACTCCTGAACTCAAGAGATTTAATATTTGTAAAAACCACCCTGTGTCTATCAACAGGTGAATTAACAAAATGTGGTATATAAACCAATGAAAGCATAAAAGGAGTGAAATAAAGACATAAAAGGAATGAAATTCTGATGTTTCAGAATTTCAAAAGGAAATTTCAAAATAAAAATAAAAAGATTTCAAAATAATTCAGACATAAAAGGAGTGAAATTCTGATACATGGATGGACCTGGAAGATATTATGCTGAGTGAAATAAGCCAGACACAACCTTTTGTACAAAAATACAAAATTGTATGATCTCATTTATATAAGGTAGTTAGAAGAGGCAACTCTGTGGAGACAGAAATTAGAATAGAGGTTACCAGGGCTGTGAGGGGAGAGGTGAATGGGGAGTTTAATGAATACAGAGTTTCTGTTTGGAATGGTGAAAAAATTCTGGAGATGGATAATAGTGATGGTTGAACAATATTTTGAATATACTTAATGCTACAGAATTGTACACTTAAAAATGGTTAAAAATGGTAAATTTTACATGATATATGTCTGCATCTATATATATCTCTCTATATATCTATATATTTTACCAGAATACAAAATTTAATAACACACCCCGAAAACCTTTACAGATGAGGAAACTGAAGGAAACTGCCTACAGGGGAGGAGTTAAGAATTTGCCCAGGATTATTCAGCTGGGAATTTGCATTCGGGATCCAAACTTAGTTCTGTTTGACTCCATGTTATCTACTCCATATTATCTGTTCTGTGTTATCTGCTGGCTTTCTGGATGATTAAAGATATGTCAGCTCCAAGAAGAATGAGTTTATTTGAATCATTCAGAAAGTTACATTTAAAAGTACGTAATTGTAGTTTGATGGAAGGTACAGTGTGAAACTCTAGACAGACTAAAGGTTAACTTTGAGGATTTCTTTCTCAGCCAGAGTGGTAATAGTATGCATTTGAGAGGGGAGGAGAGTAGAGTTCTAAGGATGTGGACTTTGGAGACAGTTTCTTGGGTTCCAGTCCCTGAACTACCAATTTGTGTCTGGGGTGTTATCCTCTTGATGTCTGAGCATCCCTATCTGTAAATTGGTGAGGATAATGATAACATTTGATAAGGTGGTTGTGAGGATTAAAGGAATTGATACATGTGAAATCCTTAGAACTGTACCTGGCACAAAGTGTTTGATAAATGATTTTTAGTTATTGTGCCAATATTATTTTAAAGAGTTGATGTACTTTCTCATTAATGAAACCAAACACTTCTCAAGTTAAAACTATGTGCTTAGGACTGGTAAGTTACAAAAATGGTACCACACATGTTTTATCTATTTCAATTTAGAAATGTCTATTGATTAAATGTGTTCAGTTTAAACTACTGGAACAATGTAGACATTTATAAAATGAAAGCGTATTGATCCCTGTTATCTCATTCCCTACCTTTAACAGTTTGATGTATATTCTTCCCCAAATTTTCAAATATATTCGTATATGAATATGTATTTTTACATATATTTTATAAAAATGGGACCAAGTTATTTGGTTCTAACATGGCTTTTTTAAAAGGTCAATACAAAGATCTATTTTATTAAAAAATAATTAATATTCTTTTAGGGCTCACTATATGCTTGGTACTCTTCTAAGTCATTATTTTATATAGATACTATAATATCAAGAGATGGAGAGATTAAGTAACAACTAGTTAGTGGTAGAGGAAGGATTTTAATTTGGGCACGTTAGCTTCAAAGTCCTGATCTCCCAGCCAGGGATCGTTTTTTGTAAGGCCTGCAAGCTGGGAACGTTAACATTTTAAAAAGAGTTGTAAAACACCACCCCACTTCCCTGAAGAATATATAAGGGAGACTAGATACTGCCTGCCAAGCCTAAAATACTTACCATGTGGCTCTTTACAGAGAAAGTTTGCTGCCCCTTGCTCTAAGCCATCCGGCTGTACCTCTTTGGTAAGTGGGATGCATAGTATTCCAGTTTATGAATGTGCATTATGCAGCAAACCAATCCATTGTGATTGACATTGTTTTCTCTCCTGAAAAGAAGTGAACATCCGTATGTATCTTTGAACATTTGTGTGACAATTTTTATATAGAGTTGGCTGTTTCAAGATTATGAACATTTCTAGTTTTAATAGGTGTTGTCAAGTTATATTAATTTTTAGTTAAAACAACTGTATTGAAGTATAATTTACATACAATAAAAAGCACACATTTGAAGGGTATGATTTGAGGAGTTTTGACAAATGTATGCACCTGCACCGCTGCCTCGATCAAGCTCTATAATGGTTGCCATCATCTCAGAGTCCTTTCATGCTCCTTTACAGTCAGTCATTCTCTCAACTTTTTTTTTTTTTTTCCCTCCAAGATGAAGTCTTGCTCTGTCACCCAGGCTGGAGTGCAATGGCATGATCTCGGCTTACTGCAACCTCTGCCTCCTGGGTTCAAGCAATTCTCCTGCCTGAGTCTCCCGAGTAGCTGGGATTATAGGCATCTGCCACCACACCCAGCTAATTTTTGTAGTTTTAGGCGAGATCTCGGCTCACTGCAACCTTGACCTCCTAGGCTCAATCGAACCTCTCACCTCAGCCTCCCAAGTAGCTAGGACCACAGGCATGTACCACCATGCTCAGCTAACATTTATTATTAATATTTTTTTGTAGAGATGGGGTTTTCCTATGTCGCCCAGGATGGTTTCCAACTCCTGGGCTCAAATGATTCTGCCTTGGCCTCCCAAAGTGTTGGGATTACAGGCATGAGCCATGGCACCTGACTTGTAGTAAACTCTCTAAATTAATATTCCATTGTAGGCATATGCTACAGTTTTTAAATTCATTTACCCATGGATGGACATATAGGACTGTTGTCAGCTATTGATAAAGCTGCTATCACCATTTGTATGTCTTTCCTGGACATGTTTTAGTGGTAAATATTGATTTTACTTTGTAAGAAACCGTTAAACTCTTTTCCAAAATAGTTGTACCATTTTACATTGAAAGTTACAGTTGTAACTGTGCAGGAGTTACAGTTTCCTCACATTTTCATTGACACTTCGTGTTGCCAGTCTTTTAAATTTTGGCCATCAAATGAGTATTAAGTATCTCATTGTGGGTTTGTGTTTCTCAGATGATCAATGATGTTGGAACATCTTTTCATATGCTTATTGGCCATTTGTTTACTTTTTTTGGTTCAAGCCTTTTGTCCGTTTAAAAAATTGGATTGTTTGTCTGGTTGAGTGGTAAGAGGTCTTTATATGTTCTGGGTACATAGTCACATTATCTGTCAGATTGTGTTGCAAATATTTTATTGTTCATTTTTGTTTAATTTTGTGTATTTTTAATAATATAAAGATCAAGTTAAAACTTTAATTTGGGAAGCATAATCAGATAAATAATGTGAAACAAATTGTCCTTAATTCACGAGTCATTTAATTAGTGTAACAAAATGTTATGCATTTGCAGAAACATGTAAACTAAAAGGATAGTATTAATATACTGTTAGGTGTATGGCATGATAATTTTTTTGAATTAAACTAGTTTTGAAAATATATTTAGTAATTCTCTTCATTTTGCATAATTCAAACCTTTTCATTTATTAGTGAGTTAAACCTTAAATTTTTTCTTCAAAGGATAAATGAGAATATTAAAAGTAAAAAGTGACCTTGGTGTTAGAATGTGGTATGTAGAAATGATGACTGCCAAACTTAGTCTGCCTACTTTGACAATCGAGTAAATTTTTTTTTTTTTGTTTTGAGATGGAGTCTTGCTGTGTCCCCCAGGCTGGAGTGCGGTGGCGCGATCTCTGCTCACTGCAAGCTCTGCTTCCCGGGTTCACACCGTTCTCCTGCCTCAGCCTCCCATAAATTTTTTTATTATAGAAATGGATGGCTTTTCAGAGTATATATACTTGGTTTCTGTACACTATTTTATTTTTATAAAGTACCAGTTCTTTTGCTCAACACCTGAATTGCCCCCACAATAAATTTTAAGTTTTTCTTCAATATTCAAGTAATACATAACTTTTCCTTTTCCTGTTTAACAGAGAAAAAATATATATAAAGCAAGCTGTTGGACCTCCATTGGGTGTTGTTTACCATCACTGTAGGTGATCGTGGCATTGTCCACCTCAATCTTCTCATGGCTGTGGATTCAAGTTAAGAAATTCCTGAAGGTAGCATTCCAGGTAGTCTGTAGAACAGCCCAGACTCTCTGAATTAGTATTATCCCTGAATTAGTATTATCCCTGATAGTTTTCTTTGCTTTTTTATTTGAGATGGGGTTTTGCTCTGTCACCCAGCCTGGATTTTCGTGGCACAATCTTTGCTCACTGCAACCTCCACCTCGTGGGTTGAAACAATCCTCCCACATCAGTCTCCTGAGTAGCTGGGACCACAGACACATGCCACCATGCCCAGCTAATGTTTTGTATTTTTGTTAGAGACAGAGTTTCACCGTGTTGCCCAAGTTGGTCTCAGACTCTTGAGCTCAAGCGATCTTCCCATCTTGGCCTCCCAAAGTGCTGGGATTACAGGCATGAGCCGCTGTGCCTGGCTCTGGTAGTTTTCTTCTTATATCTTTCTCCTCTTGATCTCACTTTGTTTTCTTACTAGTCTACAGGACATTTCACGTGGAGATTCTGTGCCTGTCCTCTTTCTGGAATATCTTCCTTATTTTAGCATCTCAAGATGCTGTTTAGCTTCTGGCTTGAAACCACCCCTCTCCCATCCCATCCAAATTAAGCAGCTTCTTTCCTGCTTAGAAGTACCATAACATGTGTATTAATCTTCTATCTTTTTCTCTCTCCTTCCCTTCATTTTAAGCTCCTTTTTATTAATCTGTAGGGCAGAGCTTAGCAAAAGGTTTTTGTACATTGTAAATACTAATAAAATATTTGTGAAATTGATTTGGGACTTGGGAGACCTCTCTTCTGTAAGCAACTCAATAAATAATTATTTAAGTACCACCCTCACCCAGTGTACTGTTAGCTGCTGTTACGATATTGATTACTATAAAATTTTAATGTATATCCTTGGTAGACTGTTGATCAAAGTCAGAAAGCTTGAGAAACTCTGAGGCAAAAAAAAAAAAAAAAAAAAAATGAAGAGCATGAAATGATTCTGCAAACTGATTTTACAATGATCATTCTTTTTTTTTTTGAGACAGAGTCTCACTCTGTCACCCAGGCTGGAGTGCAGTGGCACGATCTTGGCTCACTGCAGTCTCTGCCTCCCAGGTCCCAGCAATTCTCCTGCCTCAGCCTCCCAGGTAGCTGGGAATACAGGCACACGCCACTACGCCTGGCTAGTTTTTGTATTTTTAGTAGAGATGGGGTTTCACCATGTTGGCCAGACTGGTCTTGAACTCCTGACCTCAGGTGATCTGCCTGCCTTGGCCTCGCAAAGTGCTAGGATTACAGGCGTGAGCCACCATGCCCGGCCTCTTTTTTTCTTTTTTCTTTTTTGTACACAGAGTTTCACTCTGTTGCCCAGGCTGGAGTGTAGTGGTGTGATCATAGCTCACTGCATCCTCAGACTCCTGGGTTCAAGGGATCTTCCCAGCTCAGCCTCCCAAGTAGCTAGGACTATAGACATGAGACACGATGTCTGGCTAATTTTTTTAATTTTTTATTTTTTGTAGAGTTGGGGTCTTGTATGTTGCCCAGGGTGGCCTGCCACCTTGTCCTCCCAAAGCTGTGGGATTATAGGCTTGAATCAGATCCCAGTGATCTTTATCCCTCAGCTGCATTTATATGGGCTAAATTCATAATAGTATATCAAGATGTCTCCAGGAAGTTTAAAAAAAAAAGGTATCAAAAAGACAATATGTCATGACTGCTTTATCTATTTTAGTGCCTTAGTTTTTGATACTAAAGACTAGACCGGAGAAATGCTTTAACAAATCACAAAAATCTAAGAAAATAGACAGTTAATTATTTTTAGACAGTGGAAGAATTTCAATCATAATCAAAGCAGCTTTTGTATTTTTTGATGTCATAGCCTATAGTGAAAGTTCGTACATTCTATTTGTAGATATACGAGTTCCTACCATATGCGTGCACATAATAGAACTAATTACTATTTGTTGAGAACCTGCCCTGTACCTAATATACATGTAGTTTCTAAATCAAACATTTTCCTTTTTTTAAAAATTGTAAAAAGCCCATGGTAAATTAATCACGTTTACCATTTAAAAATGTACAGTTCAGTAGTGTTAAATACATTCACATTGTTGCACAACAGATCTCTAGAACTTTTTCGTCTTGCAGCACTGAAATTCTATACCCATTGAGCACTAATTCCCACTTCCCCCTCCCCGCAAATTCTTGGCAGCCACCTTTCTACTTTCTGTTTCTATGATTTTTGACTGTTTTAGATACTTATATGCATGGGATTAAACAGTATTTGCCCTTCGTGATTAGCTTATTTTGCTTAGCATAATCTCATTGAGGTTTGTCCATGTTGTAGCATGTGACAGAATTTTTTTCTTTTCTTTGAAGGCTGTATACTATTTCATTGTATGTATAGACTGCATTTTAAAATCCATTTATCTATTGGTGGACATTTGGGTTGCTTGGTGATTTGGTGGTTCACTATTCACGGTTAGCCAAGAGTAATATGCAGTAAATGTCGGTATACAAATATCTCTTTGAGATCTTGCTTTGAATTTTTTTGGATATACGGTTGCCCATTGAACAACACAGGTTTGAACTATGTGGATCCATCTATTAGTGGATTTTTTTCAACCAGCCATAGATAGAAAATATACTATTTGGCTGGGCGCAGTGGCTGATGCCTGTAATCCCAGCACTTTTGGGAGGCCAGGATGGAAGGATCATTTGAGGCCAGGAGTTCGAGACCAGCCTGGACAACATAGTGAGACCTCATCTTTACAAACAATAAAAAAGTTAGCTAGGTGTGGTGGCATGCGCCTGTAGTTTCAGCTACTCAGGAGGCTGAGACGGGAGGATTGCTTGAGCCTGGGAGGTCGAGGCTGCAGTGAGCTGTTATTCATGCCATTGCACTCCAGCCAGGGCAACAGAACAAGACCCTGCTCAAAAAAAAAAAAAAAAAAAAAGAAAAAGAAAATACATTATTTGTGGGATGTGAAACTTGTGTATAGGGTGGGTGGGCTTTTTGTATATGCAGGTTCCATAGGTCAGATTTTGGGGTTTGAGTATGAGTGAATTTGGATGTATACAGGTGGTCCTGGAACCAGTCTTATTCTTCCTCTTTTTTTTTTTTTTTATTATTATTCGTCTTTTATTTTTTTGGAACCAGTCTTCTGCATATGCTGTGGGACGACTGTATATCCAGAATTGTGATTGCTGGATCATGTGGTAGTTCTATTGTAATTTTTTGAGTAACCTCAGTACTGTTTTCCATAATGGCTGCACGATTTTTACAGTCCCACCCACAGTGCACAAAGGTTTTGATGTCTCTGCATCCTTGTCAACACTTGTTATTTTCTGTTTCTTTTGGTAGTGGCCAACATAATGGGTGTGAGGTGCTATCTCATTGTGGTTTTGATTTGCACTAACAATGTTGAGTATCCTTCATGTTTATTCACTCCAAATATTTTACTTTTGAATTTATTGAAAATCATGCATTTTAATTATGTAAAACTCAATACCATGCATCATTTGTTAAATGGGAAAAGGAAAATTTGTCCTTATGACTATTATAAAATATTCTAATAGGGTGAACCTTTTTTTTTTTGCTTTTGAGACAGGGTCTTGCTTTGTCATCCAGGCTGGAATGCAGTGGCGCAGTCTTGGCTTACTGCAGCCTCTGCCTCCTGGGTTCAAGCGATTCTCCTGCCTCAGCCTCCCGAGTAGCTGGGATTACAGATATGCACCACCACACCTGGCTAATTTTTGCATTTTTGTAGAGTTGGGGTTTCACCATGTTGGCCAGGCTGGTAATAAGATGAACTTTATACTTTTTTTTTTTTTTTTTTGAGACAGAGTCCCACTCTGTCACCTAGGTGCAGTGGCATGATGATGGCTCACTGCAGTCTTGACCTCCTGGGCTCAAGTGATCCTCCACCTCAGCCTCTCAAGTATCTGGGATTACAGGTATGCACCACCAGCCCCAGCTAATTTTTATATTTTTTGTAGAGATGCGGTTTCGCCATGTTACCCGGGCTGGTCTAGAACTCCTAGGCTCAAGTGATCTCCCACCTTGGAGTCCCCAGGTGCTGAGATTACAGGCATGAGCCACTGCATCGGGCCAGAACTTTATACTTACTAAACAGTATGCTGATCTACCATTAGATAGCAAAAAACTGTGCAATCCTTATTTGTAAAATTCGGATCTAAAACGTGTTATACTAAAACTATTTAATAATGCAAGCAAAATTGGCAAATTTATTTGTAAATCCCATTTTGGGCTACTTCGAAAATTATTTATGGATCAGAAAAGGTTGGGAAATACTTTTCTAGAGTAATTGAGCAGGCCCTGTAGATGGCAGAAATGTTGCTTGAACTGGCATAGAGGAAGAAAGTGTTGAATTGCCCCACTTAATTCCTTAAGTAATTTTGCCTCTTTGGAGAATATTTGCCTGAAATAGCTCAAGTTATGCTATAAAGATTGTTTTTGAAAAATAGAGACAGGGTCTCACATTGCCCAGGCTGGTCTCAAACTCTTGGGCTCAAGTGACCCTTTCACCTTGGCCTCCCAGAGTGCAGGGATTACAGGCATGAGCCATCATGCCAGACCAAGAAGATATTTTGGAGGGCTACATCCCACCAATAGCTTGATGTTGTGCAAAGAGTGGTAGGCTCTGTGTGAGGCTCTGCCATTACGCTAGTTCTATTTCCTTGGCAAGTAGCTTTTGTGGATCTCTCCTCTTCATGGTAAGATGAATGAGATGAACAAATAATGGAACAACTTGTGTTTATTGAGTATCTACCATGTATGTGCCTGCAGAGAGGATGTCTTCATTTTGTAGATGAAGTAATTAGTAAATAACTTGCCTAGGTTCCCTCAGCTAGTGGGCCCTTGAAGAATAGGCTTTTATGGCCAAGTGCATTGGCTCACGCCAGTAATCCCAGCACTTTGAGCGGCTGAGGTGGGAGGATTGCTTGAGCCCAGGCGTTCGAGACCAGCCTGGACAACAAAGTGAGGCCCCATTTCTACAAAAAAATAGCCGCATGTGGTGGCATTTGCCTGTAGTCCCAGCTACATGGGAGAGTGAGGTGAGAGGCTCACTTGAGCCCAGAAGGTAGAGGCTGCAGTGAGCCGTGTTTGCACCCCTGCACTCCAGCCTGTGTGACAGGGTGAGACTGTGTTCCCAAAAAAAAAAAAAAAAATAGGCTATTGCTGCCTATAGGGTTCTTTTTAGTGCAAATATTGGGATTCTAAGCACTTGGTTTCTGTTATCCAGGTAAATCTATTTCTCTGGAGAGTTTGATTACCATCACAGGTGATGGTAAGATTCTCCCTAGCTGGCATTTAATCCAGTGGTTATATGCATCTCTCCCAAATTCTTTATCAAGTTAGTCAATTCATAAAACATCTAATGCTGATTATAAGCCTATTATCTTGTTTGTGTCTCTGCATTATGGGCATAATAGCACCTAAAAGCTTTTGCTATAATGGACTATGATGTATCTGAATAAATTACCTTTATAAACATTCAAATCTAAATTGGCAAGTTCAGATTTACCCAATTTTTCTTATAGAATTTACCCTTGCAGTTAAATAATCGTTTTTTACCATTTGTCTGGTATGACTTGTTATTTATGAATAGCATATAACTGGCCAGCAGTACTATACACATTTTCTAGAAAAGAAAATTTCTTCAGATTTCTTATTGGGTGCCTTAGTCTTTTACCCATTAGGGCTATTCAAATAAAGAATGAGATATTCTCTTATTCTCTAGAAAGAGACATTCTATGCTAATGGAAATACCAACTTTTAAATCTAGACTACCAAAGAAAAAGTCATGTTTTTCTACCCTAGAGGCTATAGATTCTTAATGTCAGCCACTCATCTTGGCCCTCTCATTTTCTTCTTTTTCCCATATGGAAGTTCTGGGGTGATAGTTTGGCTCTGTGGCCCCACCCAAATCACGTGTCAAATTGTAATCCCCAAAGTTGGAGGAGGGGTCTGGTGGGAAGTGATTGAATCATGGGGGCAGACTTTTCCCTTGCTGTTCTCCTGACAGTGAGTTCTCGTGACAGTGAGTTCTCATGAGATCTGGTTTAAAAGTATGTAGCACTTCCCACTTTGCTCTCTCTTCCTCCTGCACCAGCCATGTATAATGTGCTGGCTTCCCCTTTGCTTTCCGTTGTGATTATAAGTTTCCTGAGGCCTCCCCAGCCATGCTTCCTGTATAGCCTGCTGAACTGTAAGCAAATTAAACCTCTTTTCTTTATAAATTACCCACCCTCAGCTCTCATAGCAATGTGAGAATGGACTAATACAGAAAATACATACCAGAGAAGTGGGGCATCGCAATAAAGATACCTGAAAATGTGGATGCACCTTTTGGACTGGGTAATGGGCAGAGGTTGAAACAGTTTGGAGGGCTCAGAACAAGACAGGAAGATAAGGGAATGTTTGGAACTTCCTAGAGGCTTGTTGAATGGTTTTGACCAAAATGCTGATAGTGATATGGACAGAGATGGCTAGGCTGATGAAGTCTCAGATGAAGATGAGGAACTTATTGGGGAACTGGAGTAAAAGTCACTCTTGCTATGTGTTAGCAAAGAGACCGGCAGCATTGTGCTCCTGCTCTGAGGATCTGTTGAACTTTAAACTTGAGATGTTTAGGGTATCTGGCGGAAGAAATTTCTAAAAGCAGCAGCATGTTCAAGATGTGGCCTGGCTGCTTCTAAAAGCCTGTGCTTATTTGCATAAGCAAATAAATGACCTGAAACTGGAACTTAAAAGGGAAGCAGAACATAAAAGTTTAGAAGATTTGCAGCCTGCCATGTGGTAGAAAAGAAAATCTCACTTTCTGGGGAGAAATTCAAGCTGGCTGCAGAAATTTACATAAGAGGACGATACATGGGGTAAAATGCTTTTTCCTCCCCTAAAAGCCTTGGTATTAATCTGGAAATAGCAGGAAGGTAACTGTAGGAATTATATAATGGGTTTCCCTGTGCTTGGTCATTTCTCTGTATCATTTCCATAGGTCAGTGGAGACTCAGAAAACCAGTTTCTCTGGGCTTTTGATAAGTAATGTTATAGTAATCAACAGATGGTAACTTCTGGTAAAAAAAATTGTCTTCATCTGTTTTGTGCTAGTATAATGGAATACCTGAGAGTGGGTAGTTTTTAAAATTATTTATTTATTTATTTTTGAGACAGTGTTTTGCTCTTTTTGCCCAGGCTGGATTGGACTACAATGGCGCAGTCTTGGCCCACTGCAACCTCCGCCTCCTGGGTTCAAGTGATTCTCCTGCCTCAGCCTCCCGAGCAGCTGGGATTACAGTTGCCCACCACCATGCCTAGCTAATTTTGTATTTCTATTAGAGACAGGATTTCACCATGTTGGCCAGGCTGGTGTTGAACTCCTGCCCTCAGGTTATCTGCCTGCCTCGGCTTCCCAAAGTGCTAGGATTACAGGTGTGAGCCACTACACCTGGCCAAGACTGGGTAATTTATAAAGAATAGAAGTTGGTGAGGTGCAGTGGCTCACGTCTGTAATCCCAGCACTTTGGGAGGCTGAGGCGGGTGGATCGCTTGAGGTTAGGAGTTCGAGACCAGCCTGGGCAACATGATGAAACCCCATCTCTACCAAAAAATAAAAATTAGCCGGGTGTGTTGATGTGCACCTGTAGTCTCAGCTACTTGGGAGGCTGAGGTGGGAGAATCACTTGAACCCAGGAGGTGGAGGTTGCAGTGAGACAAAATCACGCCACTGCCCTCTAGCCCAGGCAACAGAGTGAGACCCTGTCTCACAAAAGGAATAAAAATAAATATATATACATATACATATATAAATACATATATATGTATATACGTGTGTGTGTATATATATATATATTTCTCACAGTTTTGGGGGCTGGGAAGTTTAAGATCAAGGTGCCTGCATCTCATGAAGGCCTTCTTACTGTGTCCTCATATGGCAGAAGATAGAAGGGCAAGCTGGGAACAACTCCCTCAGTCAGACTCTTGTATAAGGGCATTTACAAGGCAGGAACCGTCATGGTCGAATCACCTCTGAAAGGCTGCACCTCTTAATACAGTTACATTGACAACACCTGAGTTTTTGAGGGACACCTTCAGACCATAGCACAGATACTGACAAGTCTCATCAATTATTAAGTAAATAGTACTTGAAGGGTTTGAAATTTTGTAGTACCCCGGCAGTGTGTTTATATTTGTGATAAATTTTAAGTATAGGAAAATCACGGAAAGACTTACTGCTCATAACTGCGCTACCTCGTTTACTTCTATCTTTCCCTAAACTACTGCTGTTCTTAGCAAGATCATGAACTGTGGGGCCGACATAAGCCAGAGGAGTTTCTGAAGAGTCTGCTTCAGTGAGGGGTTCTGTTGGTAGCCATAGAATAAAGAAATGGCACTTTGCAGACATTGGTATTTCCTTGAAAGAACTGGCTGTGGCATATACAGAACTCAAAAATTGAAATTACTAGATAATGGTTACTTGGTTTAGGTTGCCTGCAAATTATGAGAGGTTCTGTAAATGCTTTGGGATTAGTAGTTTGAACCACCTAGTCCATTTTATGATTCTATCTTCAGAATATAGAAGGAATTGCATCTTATTTGGGGATTAGGATATGAAGTTAGTGTACAAGGCAAAATAGCATGTAGGCAAAGTTACCCATGCAGTGTTTGTGGGAAGATGCTTTACCACAAAGCAGTACCTTTTTAGGTTCAAGACCAGCCCATTTTTCCTCTAGAATGAGAACAGATCATTGCTCTTCTGTTGAGCACAGAGTTGTTGGTTTGTACTTAAAGGCAATCCTATTAGAATCACTCCTGAGTGGCTAAATATCCTCAGTCTGAGAGACTTGGCCAGCAGGTTATGGGAACAGCAGATTCATGTCGCCTCTCTCGTGCTCGCTTAGGCATATGCTTAGTGTCTGGAATGGTGGGTAGAACCCTTGTATTTACTACCAAAATTGAGCTTTCTCTGACATTTTTGCTCAATGTATGTTAGATTTGTGTAAGTTAAATTAGATGTTGGCTTATGCGTGGTAAAAGATTTAAAATAGACTTCTTAGGAAAAAGAACATCTGGTATCAGATTGACTTACCTCTTTATTTTGTTTGCTTGTATTCAGTGGAGTGTTGAAATAACAGGTATCTCATGTCTCATCTTTGAATTATAATGAATTTCGTATCGTAGCTTTAGTTTCTGGTACTTTTTTTTTTTTTTTTGAGACAAATCTCGCTCTGTCACCCAGGCTGAAAAGCAGTGGCGCGATCTCGGCTTAACGCATCCTCCGCCTCCTAGGTTCAAGTGATTCTCCTGCCTCAGACTCCCAAATAGCTGGGATTACAGGCACCTGCCACCATACCCAGCTACTTTTTGTATTTTTGGTAGAGACGGGGTTTCACCATGTTGGCCAGGCTGATCTCCAACTCCTGACCTCAGGTGATTCACCCGCCTCAGCCTCCCAAAGTGCTAGGATTACAAGCGTGAGCCACTTTGCCCCAGCCTCTGGTACATAATTTTTTCCATTTTCCGTCCAACAGTGTTTCAGTAAACTGAGTATATACTCGATGAAATGAGAAGATTTAACTTATAAAATCGATTTAGTATAGTTTTCAAGAAAAACTTAAACCTTTTTTTTTTCTTTTTTTCTTTTTGAGACAGTCTCACTGTGATTGCCCAGGCTGGAGTGCAGTGGCACAATCTTGGCTCACTGAAGCCTTGGCCTCCTGGACTCAGGTGATTGATTCTCCCACCTCAGCCTCCAAAGTATCGGAGACTATAGGCATATGCCATCACACCTGGCTAATTTGTATTTCTAGTAGAGACAGGGTTTCACCATATTGCCCAGGCTGGTCTCAAACTCCTGGACTCAGGCAATCTGCCTGCCTTAGCCTCCCAAAGTGCTGGGATTACAGGTGTGAGCCATGGCCCCCAGCTGAAAACTTTAACCTTTAGATGTCAGTTCAGTTAGTGAGTCTGTTTTACCTGTTGTTCAAGCAAATTCTTTAAAACACTTAACAGTTCTTCAATTGGTTGAAATTTATATGGCCATTTCTTTTCTGAGCAGTACTTTCAGATGAACACCAGAATGCTGGTCTACGGACTTCAGTTTGAAATCAGTAGTTTACTCTCTTGCTGGAAGGAGGAAAGTGATCTTATTATTGTGGAAAATATATTACTGCAGAATCTACTCACTTTTGCTGCAACGGTCAAGTTAATGTTTTCTATCATTCAGCTAAGATTGCTAAATTAGTATAACTTCCCTTTGCCTCTGAACTTTTTAGCGCTACAGAAACCAGGACTACAAATACGTTCTTTACTTTTTTCTGTTATTTTCCCCTATCATGAGACTTCTTGAATGCAAATGCTGTTCATTATGCTTTCTCATCTGTAGTTGCACGTACATGTAATCCACTGTAGTGAAGGCACTGAAACCTGTTGTATTTTCCACATTTCGATGGATCTCTCACAGGATTTAACACTTTTGGAATGCTCAGTAAATTATTATCGACTGCTTGATAATACCTCTTTGTTCCTGCCTTTCCCCAAGTCCTTCAACAGAAGTTTCTTCTAGCACTTTGCAGGTCAGTTGAGTGGAATATTTGGGTCCCCCACAGTAATGAGCTTGTGTGTTTTTGTCATTCTTTTTTCTTTTTTTGAAAAAACAATAGAGTCATTTAAGGAAGCAAAAAGGTCCCTGGATCAATATTTTTATTTTACCTTTTATGGTGATAGGGTGAGGTGTATTTAGGGAGATGGTTGGTAGGATGGCGTTGTCTTAGGGTTGCAGGAGGGTCAGAAGGGTGACTGTAACTACTGATGATATCTTACAGTGGTGAAGGAGAAGATAAGTGAAAACAGAAGCAATTTGTTTAAACAAATTTTAGTAGGTATTAGTCTCTTAATTTGGCACTGACATATGATAGATTATTTCATTTAGATCTGTAGTTTGACAGGTATAATAAAGTACCCTTCATTAAATATTCTTCACATATACTCTTGTTTGCCTTTTTCTAGTTGCAAGAGTGGTGATTTCTACGTTTCGTTACAAATTTTAGAAATATATAATTGGAATATATTGTCTGTTCTAGGTTCTTTGTGAGTCAAGAGTCAAGAAAAGGCAGGGTATTATGACTTCTGATTCGTATGATGTCTGGATATATTTAAGGGAGCAGTTCTCAAAGTGTGGCCTGGGATTATGGGATCAAAACTATTTTTTCTTTCTTTCTTTTTTTTTTTTTTTTTTTTTGGAGACAGGGGTCTCACTCCGTCATCCAGGCTGGAGTGCAGTGGTGACATCTTGGCCCACTGCAACCTCTGCCTCCCAAGTTCAAGTGATTCTCGTGTCTCAACCTCCCGGAAACTATTTTCATAATAATACTGAGTTGTTACTTGCTTTTTAAAAAAAAAAAAAAAAAACCGTGTTGGACATTTGTACCCATGGTGCAAGAGCAATGAGTAAACACTGTTGGCACCTTAGCACTTGCAGTTAAAAAAGCCAGTTTTGTTTCAGAATGTCCTTGATGAAGTACTAAAAATGATTAATTTTATTAAATCTTGATCCTTGTGTGCGTGCAATTGTAACATTCTGTGCAACAAGATGGGAATGTGTGTAAAGTGCTTTTGCATATTGAGGTATGTTGGGTTTTGAGCAAAAGCACTTACGTGGTTAAGTTGTGAGCTCCACTAGCCACTTTTTTCATGGAAATTTCATTTTTACTTAAAAGAGGGTCTGACAAACCATGATTATTCAGACTTAGGTATTTGGCAGACATTTTTTAAAATCAGTGAAGTGAGACTGTCACTTCAAGGAAAACAACTGACCATATTTGTTGGCAGAGAGAACATTTGGGCTTTCAAGCAAAAATTAAAATTTTTGGAAAACTTTTGTCTGTTAGTGTGAGCATGACAGCTTCCCAGTACTTAAAGACTTTCTGATGAGCTTAATGGGTTTAACAACATGATTTTTTGAAATATGCCAACTTCTGGAAAATCTGCGTAACTCAGTGGACCAGTACTTTTTAGATGAGGAATGATGATTTATAACATCGTGCCTGGGTTAAAGATTCATTTAAAGTGAATAGACTAATGAATGTTAATGTGGCAGAGTAGGAAAAGTTCACTGATAAAATTTCAGATTCCATGTTGCATCTAATCTTATAAGAAAGAAATTACCACTGCTAACCGAAGTATGGTGGTTATTTTGAGGAAAAGCACCTGTGAGATTGAGTTGTGAACTGAACTAGCCACTTTTTAATAGAACTGTTTTGGTGTAATATCAAAGCACGAGATCCACAATGACCTCAGAAGGCTATTCAAACACTGCCTTTTCTAAGCTAAGTATGTTTGAGATTGGATTTTCTTCATATACTTGAACCAAAACAACATTTTGGAACAAATTGAATGCAGAAACAGTTACGAGAATCTGTTTCCTATTAGACAGATATTAGAGAAATTGGCAAAAATGTAAAACACCACTTACTAATTACTTTTTTTTTTTTTTTAAATAAAAGAAGGCTATGTTGCTCAGGCTGGTATGAAACTCCTGGGCTCAAGTGGTCCTCCTGCCTCAGCCCTGCAAAGTGCTAGGATTACAGGCATGAGGAACCACGCTTGCCCTCACTCACTAATTTTTTTTTTAAAGGAAAATAGTTTCTTTTTAAAAATGTATTATTTATATTAATAGGTACAGTTGGCCTTCCATATTTTCAGGTTCTGCTTCTGTGCATTCAACAACTGAAGATCAAAAAATACTTGTGGAAAAAAGCCAATAAAATGATAGAACAGGCCGGGCGCTGTGGCTCATGCCTGTAATCACAGCACTTTGGGAGGCCAATGCGGGTGGATCACCTGAGGTCAGGAGTTCGAGACCAGCCTGGCCAACATGGTGAAACCCTGTCTCTACTAAAAATACAAAAATTAGCTGGGCATGGTGGTGTGCGCCTGTAATCCCAGCTACTCAGGAGGCTGAGACAGGAGAATCCCTTGAACCCAAGAGGTGGAGGTTGCAGTGAGCCAAGATTGTGCCACTGCACTCTAGCCTGGGTGACAGAGTGAGACTCTGTCTCCAAAAAAAAAAAAAAAAAAAGATACAATCAATACAGTATAACAACAATTTATATAACATTTACATTGTATCAGATGATCATAAGTAATCTAGAGCCAGATGATTTAAAGTATAAAGGAGAATGTGCATAGGTTATATGCAAATACTACGTATGCCATTTTATATAAGAGATGAGCATCTGTGGATTTTGGTATCCATGAAGTTCCTGGAACCAATACCCCCTAGACCCCCATGGATACTGAAGGCTTACTATTACAGTTTTTAATAAAAATAAAAAACAGGCCAAGTGTAGTGGCTCACACCTGTAATCCCAGCACTTTGGGAGGCCAAGGCAGGCTGATTGTTTGAGCCCAGGAATTCAAGACCAGCCTGGGCAACATGGCGAAACCTTGTCTCTGTTAAAAATAGAAAAAAATAGCCAGACATGGTAGTTTGCACCTGTGGTCCCAGCTACCTGGGAAGTTGAGGTGAGAGGATCACTTAAGCCCAGGAGGGCGAGGCTGCAGTGAGCCGTGATTGCGCCAGTGCACTTCAGCCAGGGCCAGAGTGAGACCTTGTCTCAAAAAAAAAAATAAATAAATAAATAAAAGTAAATTGTAAAAAACTCTTTAGTTTTTCATTTCTATTATGTTAAATGTTAATAGCTATAACACATATAAACTAAACAGGTCATGAGACCAAAATGCTGAAGAATGGTGTTAATCGTGTTCTTACTTTGAACTACCGTTTTTGTTTTTCTATGCTAGCTAATTATTGTGTGAATAATTAACCTCAATGAAGTTCTCTATTCTCCGTTGTAGCAGTGGCTGATTTAGGGCTCAATTATCTTTTGACCTGTTCTTCCTTCTCATATGATTGCATCTCGATTTTTAATTTTAGACTTAGTTTTTAATTCTAAAATTAAAAATCTTTTTTTTTTCTCCTCTTCCCACTGCTGTCAACCCAGTCAGGGCCCTTATCACTTTATTCTTGAATTACTTCAGTACTCCATTTTTTTTTCTCATGTGGTGTTTTTCAAACTTGAGTGTCGATTGGAATCCCAGGGTTAATTCGACTTTAATTTTATGAATATGATTTCATATAAGTTCCTTATGATAAAACTAGAGCAGATTTACAAATTAAATATAGACCATCAAATTAGCTACACATATTTAACAATGAGATTTTGTTAGAACCAAATAGTCAATGTTAGAGCCTATAGAATGACATAGCCTCAGGATCAGCTTTATAATAAATCAGTTTTTTAAATTTGGCTTGATAATACTAACAGAATGGCTATTTGCATAAATATGTTTTATAAAATGGTGTTAACTTTTAGTCTTTGTTCAGGATAATGAGACCTACTAGTTAACCAGAACGGGGCCAGCAAGCAACTCTTGAATGCTAGTTTTAATGGCTGATCAAAATTCTGTAAAGCTGTGTTGATCACTGAGGCGTTGCGGATATACTGAATCTGCATTAAGTGGATATTTAATCTAATTATTTCTGGAATCTTTACCAGAAAACATGTTCTTACCTAGTTTGCTCCTGGGTTTGCTGTTGGTGAACTGCCGTTGTTTGGTGGGATCTCTGTGTCCCATGGGCTTTGCCACACAGCTGGGGCTCTGAATGCTTCAGCTCACATTCCTTTGTGTGCCACCCTTGCCTTAACTCACTTACCTGTATTGTTTTTTCTCCCATAGCACACAACATCATCTTACATGTAAACATTTTACTTTGTTGTTGTTGTTGTTGTTAGAGTCTTGCTCTGTTGCCCAGGCTGGTGCAGTGGCACATTGTTGGCTCACTGAAACCCCTGCTTCCCGGGCTCAAGTGATTCTCATGCCTCAGCCTCCTTAGTAGCCGGGACTACAGGTGTGCGCCACCACTCCTGGCTAATTTTTGTATTTTTAGTAGAGACAGGGTTTCACCATGTTGGCCAGGCTGGTCTTGAACTCCTGGTCTCAGGTCATCCACCTGCCTCAGCCTCCCAAAGTGCTGGGATCACAGGCATGAGCTACTGCACCTGACACTTTGTTTTTGACTGTTTCTATCTAACTAGATTTTAGGCTGTATAAGGTCACAGATTTTTTTGTCTGTTAATTGCTAATTTTTTGTCTGTTAATTGCTAAGGATTGTGTCTATCCAACTAGATTTTAAGCTGTATAAGGTGACAGATTTTTTGTCTGTTAATTGCTAAGTCTTCAGTTTCTATTGTAGTCCCTGGCTTGTATTAGATGCTCAATAAATATTTGTTGACTTAATAAATGCATATTAACCCTTCTCCTTTTCTTTATTCAACTGCAAACTCAAATGCTCTTTTCTGAGTTTTGTGCTCCCACTGTGGGTAAAGACCACAGTTTTTCTCTTCATTTTAAACACCACTAAACTGGCCCTGAATTGTACAGAATCCTTTTGATTTGTTGTTTGATCAGTACAAGTTCAGTCAGTGGCACAGTTACTTCCCTTGATTCAGATTCTGTAGAAGCCTAAAAGTGTGTTATCTCTTCAAGTAGACATGTCATCATATAGGCTGCTATGGAGATCTTTTTTTTTCCTTTTAAATTGTTTGTGTAATGTTTTCTGTTTTAAAACAGTGGAATTACCAGCCTGGGCACTATAGTGAGACACTTTCTCTACAAAAAATAAATTTAAAAAAATTAGCTGAGTGTGGTGGAGTGCACCTGTATTCCCCAGCTACTCGAGAGGCCGAGGTGGAAAGATTGCCTGAGCCCAGGAATCTGAGGCTTCAGTGAGTTGCGATTGCATCACTGCACTCCAGCCTGGACGACAGAGTGAGACCTTGTCCCTTCCAAAAAAATTGAAAAAGTAGAATTATATTTGGGAGTTTTTTTCCTCAAATTCCTTTGAAGTTAAGATTTATAAAAGTATGGGAGGCCAAGCAGGGATTATCATTTGGGCTCAGATGTTCCAGGCTGCAGTGAGCTATGGTCGGGCCACTGAACTCCAGCCTGGGCAACAGAGTGAGCCCTGCCTCAAAATAATAATAAAAATAATAATAATGGTACAAGCTCTCTTAATTACTACCTGTTTTTTTTTTTTTTTTTTTGAGACAGAGTCTTGCTCTGTCACCCAGGCTGGAGTGCAGTGGCGCTATCTAGGCTCACTGCAAGCTCTGCCTCCCAGGTTCACGCCATTCTCCTGCCTCAGCCTCCTGAGTAGCTGGGACTACAGGTGCCCGCCACCACGCCCGGCTAATTTTTTGTATTTTTAGTAGAGATGGGGTTTCACCATGTTAGCAAGGATAGTCTCGATCTCCTGACCTCGTGATCCGCCCCCCTTGGGGCCTCCCAAAGTGCTGGGATTATAGGTGTGAGCCACCGTGCCTGGCCACTGTTTTTTTTTAACCCTATGTTTTTAAATAATTCTAATCATCTATTCATATTTTTTGTTTTTCCTATTTAACATTTTATGTAACATTTTTAGATTTTAAAATTTGTTTCTGTTATCACTTCTGAAAGTGAATGTCATTTTTAAAAATGAATGCCTTTACGCTGGGTTGTTATGTAACCTAATTTGCTTTAACAAATAACTTTATTTTGGAATAATTATTTATTTATTTATTTATTTGGGACAGAGTCTCGCTCTGTCACCCTGGCTGGAGTGCAGAGGTGCGATCTCGGCTCACTGCAGCCTCCACCTCCTGGGTTCAAGTAATTCTCCTGCCTTAGCCTCCCAAGTAGCTGGGATTACAGGTGCTCGCCATCACGCCCAACTAATTTTTGTATTTTTAGTAGAGACTGGGTTTCACCATATTGGCCAGGCTGCTCTTGAACTCCTGACTTCCGTGATCCACCTGCCTCAGCCTCCCAAAGTGCTGGGATTACAAGCGTGAGCCACTGCACCTGGCCTATTTTGGAATAATTTTGGATTTATATGGCTATGGTATATTTGTTAAAACTAAGAAATCAGTATCAGTATGTTGTCATTAACTAAACTCAAGACTTTATTTGGATTTTGCCAGTTATTCCACTAATGTCTGTCTTTGGTTGGTTGGTTGGTTTCAGGATCCAATCCAAGATCCCACAGTTCATTTAGTTATCATGTCTCTTAAGTTTTTCTGATCTGTGGTTGTTCTCAGCATTTCCTTATTTTTCATGACCACTTAATCGTTTTAAAGTGTATTGGTCAGATGTTTTGGAAGAATGTCCTTTGATTTCGGCTTATTGGATGTTTTCTTATCATTAGACTGAGGTTATGGATTGAGGTTTGGGGGAAGGATACCACAGAGTTGAAGTCCCCATCTCATTTCATCACATTGGGGAGTACATAATGACAGCAGCTCATGTTAATGGTTATGGTTTTTTTTCACAGAAACATTACTGTTTCCCTTTCCAGACTCTTCTTTGGAAGTGAATCACTGAATCTAGCTCACGCTCAGGGGGAAGGAAATTGAATTCTACCTCCCAGAATGGGGACATACACTCATGTATCAGTTGGAATTCTTGTTAGGAAGAGTTGTTCCTTCTCCTCCATTTGTTTATTTAATCATTTATTTATATCATATACTCATGAATAATTATTTTATTCTGTTATAATATGTTATGATTTATTCTGCTGCTCAAATTATTCCAGCTTTGGCCACTGAGAGTTTCTTCTGTTTGCTTCCAGTCTTGGACCTATCCCTGTCCTTTCATCTTTGGAGCATTTCCCTTCTGCTACTGGCTTGCCTTGTAGTTTCCCTGTCCCAACCCTAGAATCAGCTGTTTCTGCAGATCCTGCTTGCTTGTATTTATTGGAGGGTGGTATTTAGAAACAAAAGTCTTGGGTGCTGGGTATGCTTATTGCTCCTGGGGTATCACTGCTTCCAGGCCCTCTGTTGGACAGACCCTGGAAATGCACGTATTTCAGCTAACCCACATGTGCATACATTACCTATGTTTCTGTATCTATCTGCATATATTTTAAAACACGTGAGTTCATATTGATATATCTGACTAATTCATCACCACCCCTTGCTTATTTGTAACTTCTTTCTGTGACATTGAGAAACTTGGCTCACATTATCTACACTTTATTTACTTATTTGTTTAACCCTAGTGTACATGTATTTTCAGAATTACAGACTGGTACCCTTATGAGAAACAAATTTACCAGCTAGAGTACAGTGTAGATTGTCCAAAGTTCTGTAGATTAGCTCCCCCCAACCTCCTGCTCCTTCCATGAGATTATCTCATAAAATTATAATACCGTTAGACTTGTTGTATGGTTTGCATTCTATCCTGAGATCCCCTGACATCCTGTTTTGTTTTTATTTGCATACAGTTTATCATTTTAAAAAAGTCTTTATATTGAGTTGTTAACTTTTTAATATAAATGTTCCTGGTATCACTCATCTGCCATTTATGTAGTTGATAGTCACTCCCTTTTTTTTTTTTTTTTTTTGAGATGGAGTCTTGCTCTGTCACCTAGGCTGGAGTGCAGTGGCGCTATCTCAGCTCACTGCAATCTCCGCCTCCTAGGTTCAAGCGATTCTTCTGCCTCAGCCTCCTGAGTAGCTGGGATTACAGGCATGCATCACCACGCCTGGCTAATTTTTGTATTTTTAGTAGAGGCGGGGTTTCACCATGTTGGGCAGGCTGGTCTTGAACTCCTGACCTCATGATCCAACTGCCTCTGCCTCCCAAAGTGCTGGGATTACAGGCAGGAGCCACAGCGCCTGGCTGATAGCCACTACTTTTTTAATGCTGATATAGTGCTTACTATCTGCCAGGCACTGTCTATGCACCGTAAATAAATTTACTTCTCATAAAGACTCTGAGGTTAGATAACTCTTGAATTAGCCTTTTTTCATGAGGAGAGTGAGGCACAAAGATGTGCAGTAACTTGGCCAACTTCACACCCAGCTGCTAAGTGGGAGAACTCGGATCTGAACCCTGGGAGTGAGCTTTGGAGTCCAAACTCTTGCTTTTTGTTTAATACTGTGTATAGGACTTAGAATTAATACGACTAACTCTTCTCTTATTAGTTAGGTTATTATTTGAATTTGGTTTGAAATGGAGAGTGCTGCTACCCCAATTCTTTGCCCCATGTCTGTAACAGGCATTATTAATCATGACAGCACTCTCTCTGCTGAGCTAGAACATGGCCTGGCCTAAGGCCAAGAATTCTTATGGACACAACCCTAAAAGTTGTTGTTCGAGATGAACCCTCCTTGCCATCTCTGATCTTGTCTGTTTGGAATCCTGATTCTAGTGCCCAGTACGTGGCACTGTGTGCCTGTTTCTCCTGGATTCCTCTCTCATGGTCTTCCTTTTTACAGGGACAGGTTTTCTATATTCTCCCTCAGGCATAGGATCTGTTTCTCTTAAGTAATTAATTTTTATCACTTACCAATAGTTTAACATCTATATGTCTAAGTTCTCTTTATATTGTTTTTCTTATCCTTACCTACAAAATCTCATTTACCATTAATTTAAATTTCAGTATATTGAAACAATGGATTGTAACTTTAAAAATAAATGAAATTGCCAAATGATACTAACACTGCCTTCAAAGCATTTAAACATACAAACAGGCACTATTGAAGACTGGAGAGTTATCAAAATTGGCAATTTTTTGGCAGTCTTGCTGTGAAGTAAACATTTTTAAAAGGAAGGACATTGAGAATATTGTAATCATATTACATCTTGTTGGGTTTGGATTTGACCTTACTTAGGCTGGTATTCAGTTAAGAGTCCAAGTTGCCGCTATTAATTTAGTTGAGAAGGATAAATAGTACATGTAGTTTATTGTTTTCTTTAGACAAATAGAAACAGAAACATTTATTTGGCCAGACCAAATAGGTGGTCATTGCCTTGATTTAGCAAATCCTTGAGGTAGAATTTTTATTTTTTTCTTTTGAGATGGAATCTTGCTCTGTCGCCCAGGCTGGAGTGCAGTGGCACGATCTCGGCTCATTGCAAGCTCTGCCTCCCGGGCTCACGCCATTCTCCTGCCTCAGCCTCCCGAGTAGCTGGAACTACAGGCGCCCACCACCACGCCCGGCTAATTTTTTGTGTTTTTAGTAGAGACGGGGTTTCACTGTGTTAGCCAGGATGGTCTCAATCTCCTAACCTCGTGATCTGCCCATCTCGGCCTCCCAAAGTGCTGGGATTATTGGCATGAGCCACTGCACCTCCCGGTAGAATTTTTAAAGAAGCATTTGAAGGCTCTGACAATACCTATGGGACTTTTTTCAAATTATTCAGTTATTGGCAGCTGGGTAAGGAGGGACAGGAACGTCTGATTTAGGTAAAGACCTCTCACAAGTGGAGTAGGGGCGTATCTGGTAGAGAACAGTGCTGATTCTCCTTGGACTTGTGTGGCCTGGCCACCTGAGAGGTAGGTAGGAAGGTGTGTCTTGGCCATGTCCTGGGGCCTCTGTAAACCTGAGAGGATGGAGGAAGCTCTACCTTTTCTGACGATGCTGTTGGTGATAATGAAGTAGGCTATGAGAGCCCATCGTCCGTTAATTCAGACGTTCCTGTACGGTTGGCCCTCTGTAAATGGGATTCCACATTTGTAGATTCAGCCAACTGTGGGTAAAAATATTTGGAAAGAAACAAAAGTGTGTGTACTGAACATGTACATATTTTTTCTTGCTGTTATTCCCTAAACATAATAGTTTAACAACTATTTATGTAGTATTTACATTGTATTAGGTATTTCGTAATCTAGAGACGGTTTTAAAGCAGGGGTCCCCAATCCCCAGGCCATGGACTGGTACTCGTCTGTGGCCCATTAGGAACTGAGCCGTACAGCAGGAGGTGAGCTCTGCCTCCCGTCAGATCGGCAGCAGCATTAGATTCTCACAGGAGTGTGAACCCTATTGTGAGCTGCACATGTGAGGGATCTAGGTTGCATACTCCTTAAAAGAATCTTTTTTTTTTTTTTGGAGACGGAGTCTCGTCTCACTCTGTTGCCTAGGCTGGAGTACAGTGGTATGATCCTGGCTCACCTCAACCTCTGCCTCCCGGGTTCAAGTGATTCTCCTGCCTCAGCTTCCCAAGTAGCTGGGATTACAGGCGCCTGCCTCCACACCCAGCTAATTTTTGTATTTTTAGTAGAGACAGGGTTTCACCATGTTGGCCAGACTGGTTTCCAACTCCTGACCTCAAGTGATCTGCCCGCCTTGGCCTCCCAAGGTGTTGGGATTACAGGTATAAGCCACCATGCCCGGCCATCCTTATGAGAATCTAACTAATGCCTGATGATCTGAGGTAGAACAGTTTCATCCTGAAACCATGTACCCTCTCCCCTCTTTGTGGAAAAACTGTCTTCCACAAAACCAGTCCCTGGTGCCAAAAAAGTTGGAGACTGCTGGTATAAAGTATATGGGAGAATGTGTATAGGTTATGTAATAGTGTACCATTTTATATCGGGGCTTGAGCCTTTGTGGATTTTGGTATCTGTTGGGGGTCCTGGAACTAATCCTCCGTGGATATGGAGGAACAACTGTGTATATGGTCTCAGTAATAAATATGTATCTCAGATACCCTCTGTATTAAGAAAAAAAAAAAGATGGGGGGAATTTCTGGACTCGTATAACTGAATAGTTCCAAAATTTGTTTGGGAAGGTCTGCCTGACTTAGGGCTTAGGTCATGAGACTACAGTTCTTTCTTGGCTTTGACTTTTGTTTTTTGTGGTTGTTGACTCTGTTCTTTGTAGGCTCTTCTCAATGGTTGCAAGATGGCTTCCAACAAGTCCTTGGGCAAACATTTTTCCAGGTTTAGACCTAAGGGGAGAAGAGTGAGCATTCTTGTCCTAGCATTGCAGGAAACCTGAGATTTTCACTGTGACTGCACTGATTGTGGCCATGTATCTAACCCTGTACTGGTCACTATGTCTGGGGAGATGTACCTTGGTCAGGCCAGGGTCACAAGCAGCTTGAGTCAGCTTCCTCCAATGTACTTGGTAGTTCTCAGAGAAGAGTTGGTGTGAAGTTCCCAAGAGAAGGGTGAATTGACCCTGGGTGGCAAAAACAACATAGCATGTACTCTAGTGGGATAAAGTAAGATGGTAAGGCATGGTGTTCAGGGTATTTCTGAGTTTGGTTTCATTCACAAAATAGATTGTGAACACTGTAATTGCCCTTAATTTTAGTTAACCTATGTAAATGTAAATCTGTGAGATGTCACTACATTCTACTTAAGCTTTGATGGGCTCCTGCCATATTCTGGTTTGGCTTTTGTATTAAAGAGCCATTGTTGTTTTGGTTTCACTGTATACAGGTAGACTTTTGTTTTAATGAATAGAGGTATAATCTGTTTGAACGGGAAAAGCTGCTTTTGTATTCTGGATAAAGTTCATACTAGTGGGATTTCACCTATGAAACTAAACAAATCTTTGAGTTTAAAAACCATATGTATTTACACAATGTCCATTCAGTAGAAGTCGTTTAAACAAAGACTTCTGCCAATATATGAATATTTAGAGCTGTATTTTATTATTTTACTTTTTTTGAGACAGGGTCTCGCTCTGTCACCTAGGCTGGAGCGCAGTGGTGTGAAGACCGTTCACTGCAGTCTCCACCTCACAGGCTCAAGAGATCCTCCCACCTCAGCTTCCTGAGTAGTTGGGACCACAGGTGTGCGCCACTACACCTGGCTTGCTTGCTTATTTATTGATTTGAGATGGGAGTCTCACTGTGTTGCCTAGGCTGGTCTTGAACTCCTGGGCTCAAACAATCCTCCAACCTTGGCCTCCCAAAATGCTGCGTTTACAGGCTTGAACCACTGTACGTGGCCTTGAATCTGTGTTTTAATACTATGCTTACTTGGCTGTGGTGTTGTGAAAAGATCACTGAAAATGGAGTCAGAGACCTGATTTGAGCCTGTCGTTTGTTGTGGGGGAAGGAGGTCAGGGGAGCTAACATCTAAAGGCTCACTGTATGCCAGGCGCAGAACCAAGTGTGTTTGCATGTATATTTCGTTTTTGTTGCCAGACTTTGAGGTAGGTTTTATGGATAAGGTCTTTAAGGCAATATCAGCTTCCTTTTTAAGAAGAAATTCCAGAAACTGAGTTTTAGGCTCAAGATCTCTTACTGGTAGGGACAACTGAACCACAGGGTCCTAATTGACCCTGCGATTTATCTCCTTTTGGGGGGGTTTCTTGATAATAGGTGCACTTTACCTCATTTTTTGGCTCAAGCATGGATAGGCCACCGTTCCTTTTCATACCTGTAGCTAAACTTTACAAATGATATGCTGATAAGATACAAGCTACTCGTTATTCATGTGGGTTAACAGACCTGTTTGTTTGCTTGTTTTTAAGTCTATAGCTGCCCCACCCCCAATCTACAATTTCACCTTCTAAGGTTTTAGTTACTCAGTCAAACCGCAGTCTGAAAATGTTACGATATTTTGAGAGAAGACTCTAGCTACATAACTTTTGTAACAATATATTGTTATAATTGTTCATTTTACCATTAATTATTGCTGTCAGTCTCTTACTGTGCCTTATTTATAAATTAAACTTCATGGATGTGTACCGTATAGGAAAAAACATGGTGTATTTAGAGTTTAGTACTATCTGCAGCTTTAGGCATCCGCTGTGGGGTTGGCGGGGGGCGGTCTTGGGAGATAAGTGGGGACTACTGTACAATTATCAGGCGCACACAAGCTCTGGGATTTTACAAATGAGTAAAAGTGGTTCTTGCTATTGGAGCACTTACAGTGGGAGTAGAGTGAAATACACTAAAATGTGATTTTAATATATTGTAAATGCTATGATGGTGGGAGTTTGTTTTGTATAAAACATCCTTTTAATTGGTACTTTAAATTTTAATATTCTTTCACAGATCTACCTATTTGGTCTTACAGTTTCAAAGAACTATCTGGACACTGTAGATTTGTCATGATATACTTTATTAGGTATGTTATTAATGGTAGAAACAGCATGGAAAGTCTTCCAGAATATTAGACAAGGACAGTTCTAGTACTAAAACATAAAATGCTAACTAATGTCTTCACCGAGACATAAAATATATATCTTAAAAAATAAATTGTAGGCCGGGTGCAGTGGCTCACACCTGTAATCCCAGCACTTTGGGAGGCTGAGGCAGGTGGATCACAAGGTCAGGAGATTGAGACCATCCTGGCTAACATGGTGAAACGCTGTCTTTACTAAAAATACAAAAAATTAGCCGGGCGTGGTGGCGGGCACCGGTAGTCCCACCTACTTGGGAGGCTGAGGCAGGAGAATGGCGTGAACCTGGGAGGCAGAGCTTGCAGTGAGCCGAGATTGCACCACCGCACTCCAGCTTGGGGGACAGAGTGAGACTCCATCTCAAAAAGAAAAAAAAAATTGTAATAACACCCACATTATACATCAGTGAAAACTAAACACATTACTACCCTAGGCCTTATTGCACAGGGGTGCTACCTCCAAGGAGAAATTTGTCTAGGCAGCAGATGGACTAGAGGTAATTAGCCTATGAGCAAACGAGGCTACAGATCATTCCTTTTTATCTGATTCCTTTTCTTTCTAGTTCCTAGGCACTTAGAAGTGCTAAGTGATCTTAAGTAATTTGCATAGAATTAGTTAAGTTCATCTGTTAACTAACTAGCAGATAGGAAGAAAACTATTGTCATGAAATTATTTTAAAAAAATAATGCTCCCGTTTCTTCCCATCTTTGATGTCCTTTGGTCCCACCTCACTGCCTTCCTAACACCATTTTCTGCTTTACCTCAAAGCTGAGATCATCTTGAGTTTAGCCTTCTCAATCCGAGTGACTGTCAGCTTTACTCCACTTTAGCAACTCGCAGGCAAGGCCACACTTGGAAACTTTTCACTTGGAATAGTTCTTGGTGATTTCATCAGCCTTCTTTATGTCAAATATACTCAAATTCCTGCCCATTCTTATCTCTTCATTCCCTTCAGGTCCTCAGTCCTTTTAATTTGTGACTTTCACTCTCCAGGTCCATTCTTGTTAAATGTCTGCCAGCCAGACTTCAGTTGCCCCCTGTCCAGCTTTCTCTTGCTGAGACCTAAGATATCTTTAGGTTCTCTCTTTGCCTTTTGAAATCCAGCTCAGCTTTTTAAGATTGAGTTCCTTGTTACCTTTCCTGCCATCCTTCTGCAGTTCCTAATATTCTTTTCTTTCTCCCAAAGTGCTTTTGTATAAACAGTCAGCCTTCCACATCCGTGAGTTCCAAATCCATGGATCTTGAATTCATGGATTCAACCAGCTGCAGATAAAAAATATTCAGAAAAAAATAAAAGATGGTTGCATCTGTACTGAACATGTCTGTACGGTTTTCCTTGTCATTATTTTCTAAACAATACAGTATATAACAACTGTTTACATGGCATTTACATTGTATTAGGGATTATAAGTAATCTAGAGGTGATTTAAAGTATATGGGAGTCTCTCATATCCCAGGAAGCCAAGTGAAAAAAAAAAAGTATATGGGAGGCTATGCATAGGTGATACGCAAATATTACACCACTTTATATCAGGGACTTTGGAGCATCTGTGGATTTTGGTATCCGAGGGGTGTCCTGGAACCAATTCCCCAGGGATACTGAAGTATGTCTGTCTATCTCATCCTATATTTTTCCTTCTATCTTAGGTAGAATATCAGCTCCGTAGGGGCAAGGATTTAATAATATTTGTATATTCATTTTATTCAAGTTCGTATACACTGCTTGGGTCATAATATTTATTACATGCTTGAGAAAATGAATTTCTTCGCCCCTTTATTACAGCTCTGAGTAAACAGCCATCTGCTTTCTCTGTCATCTGTTGGTGGTTGAGTATTTCTGTAGAAGGTTACCCATTGGCCTCAGGACTGTTACTCTAAATCTTCTTAAGCAGTTTTCTCTGTGCATGAAGTTTTTATGTAAACAAATAGATGAAGCCTGCCCTACTCATTTATTTGTTCAAGCCAGAAAGTCACCTTCTTCTTCACTTTCCATATTTAAATCATCATTTGGTAGAATTTTGGCCTAAGCAACTCTTGAATTCATGTACTTTTCCCTGTCATCGCCAGTGTGGTGTAGAAGCCTCTGTCAACCCCTTGTCAGGATGCTGTGCTGCAGCAGCATCTAACCTGGTTGCAGTTACTCGTTTACTCCCACACCGCACACCCTTTTACTTAAAACACTAAAAGTGGCTTCCCATTGTTCTTAAGATAAAGCACAAATTGTTATTGTGGCCTGTAAAGCTTTGCATAGCCTGACAGAGAATGTCCTGCTAATAATTTGAAGGTACAGTATGATTTTAATACTTCAGGAGAAAATGTTCTAGGAAAAGACGCTTGTTTAGACTTAAGGTGAGGACTCTGCAGTATAAATTAGACATCTGGTGAACTATAAGCTGTCCCCGCATTTAAACATAATTGGTTCTGAGAGCCTGCAACTAAAGATAAGGCAGAAGAATTTACTTTGCATTTCCTGCATTCCTCTTTTCGCTTGATAGCAGAAACCCCTCATGTTAATAAAGGTGGCACAAGAGGCAAAAATACAGACTTTATCACAGTGTTTAAGGAGAGGTGCATGGTTAAGTGTGTGGGGAGAGAGTACCTTTGTACATTTTATTATATGGTGAACTATATGTTTTCTACTTTTAGTAGTGTTTGTAAGTTTTACTTCTTCTTGGATTTACCTTTTTCAGTTATATTATTATTCCATTATGCCTTGCTCCTGTAACAGCTAATGTAATGATGAAAAACTTAGGGTATGTCTTTATATTTTCTTCCTTCCACAAATGTGGATCTCATAGAGTTAAAAACTAGGTTGTGATACAGTATACCTAATTCCTATAATGGGATCATGTTCCTATAATATGGCTGCAATTTAGTGTAGAATTTTTGTAAATAAAAGTATATTTTAAGTTTAACTTAAACTTTCAATGAAATGTTTTAGGGATTTAACCATGCAGCACAAATGAGCACCTTTCTGCAAATGCCAACAGTGTAATATGTGTCATTTCTTCACTGATTGTTAGTTTGCTGCGGATTAAAACACAGGTGATCATATTCAGGCTGGTTAGATTAGTGATTTTAATATGAAACCATTGCTTTTAGAATAATCATGGGCCAGACTGGGAAGAAATCTGAGAAGGGACCAGTTTGTTGGCGGAAGCGTGTAAAATCAGAGTACATGCGACTGAGACAGCTCAAGAGGTTCAGACGAGCTGATGAAGTAAAGGTATAATTTTATCTTTTGTGAAAATGAATATACAATTAAGGATAGGTTTTTTTTCCCCTCCTAAGTGCAATAAGTTTTTATTTAAAATAATTCTAGCCAAGTTTGTATTTACAATAAGATGAGTGAATACTTGGAAGCTTAGGTTCTTGATCTGTCTTAACATTATACCATGCACATTAATCAGTCTTTGTTTAGTATACTTTTATTTGCATATGCAGCTGCAGGACCTAAATATAAAGAGATGCGTTTCATGATTTTATGTTTCTAAAGTCATTGTGATTTAAAAAAAATACACACACACACAGACACACACACACACAAAGTCAACAAAGAAAGGATGGCAATCGTTTCCTGTTCTCTAACCACTTGCAATAAAATAACAGATGTGGTGTTTTTGTATTATTTGAATATGGGAAACTATAGTGTAAAATCTATATGCACCTAAGAAAATGTTCTTGATATTTTTGAGGATACACTAGATTTTTAACCTGCTTTAAAGGTGTTATACATTTTCTAACAATGAACAATTTCTCCTTTCCTCTCCTTCATTTTTTTTTTTTTTTTAAAGAGTATGTTTAGTTCCAATCGTCAGAAAATTTTGGAAAGAACGGAAATCTTAAACCAAGAATGGAAACAGCGAAGGATACAGCCTGTGCACATCCTGACTTCTGTGAGCTCATTGCGCGGGACTAGGGAGGTTGGTTAACATAACATGTTGTAGTAATTATCATCACCTTTTGGTTTATGCTATTGAAACATTTGTTTGGTTATTGGGAGGAAATCATTGACCTCAGGGTGTCCATCTTTTTATTGCTATTTCTTTTTAATGTGCAACTGTTAATGGCTGCTGTAGATCACACTATTAGCTATTCCTATAACAGAGTTCTAAGTGTTTGGAATATACTTTGAACTAGTTAGATGCCTAGATTTTATAAGAATGTTGATTTAAAAAAAAAGCTTTTAAATCAAATACTCTTTAATGTCCTCATCAGATCACTATTAAGAGCAAGGTTTTCTGACTCACTGTTGTAACCCCAATTTGAATTAGCCATGTGGTAAGAAATGTTTTCATATTCATGGACAAGAAAGCTTTTTATTATATGTTTTGTTCAGAGGCTAAGCCTCTCTATAAGAATTTTTAAATTTCGTGTTGAGAGATTGGAATTTCTTTTTTCTATAGTACTTTCTGAACGAGGTAGCTCTTAATTACTCCAAGAGTTTCCTATTTTCAAAGAAAGGCAGTAAATCTATGGTAGAATCTATAATTAAATATCCCGTTAAAACATGATTACAGCAAGATGAGAAGAAAATGGCAAAAGCCTAAATAGCTTAGGCATTTCTGTTTTTAAGTGCTTTTGTTGTATAGAAAGACATGGCATAGGATATTTAAAGGGGAGTCGAAGCAAAAGCGGAAAGAGTGAGTTGGAATTAAAATTACACTATGTAGTAGATTGTTTATCTGAATGTCTAAATGTGAGAAGCACCTAAACAATGGAATTTGTTTTAAGATAATTTTTCAACGAGTAGCCATTTTTAATATAACATTATTGTAACAAGCAACAATTTGCTATTGTATGAGGCCTTCTGGAGATTGTGTGACATACGAGCTTCAAAGACTTGTCAGTGATATCCCAGTAGCAACAGACATAATCCTAATGATGATTTCAGTGATATTCTGGTGGTCTCGATGGTGACACTTGGAATGATTCTTAGTCATTTATTCTTAGTCAATTATGTTAGGTGACACCTCTGTAAAGCTCTGACTTATAATTGTATAAATATTGATTATACACTGACACTTTCCTCCTCATCTGGTACAGGCCAGGGCCTAGATGTTAGAGGTCAGTGGCATGGGGGAAAGGGATTCTTTTCGATGCTCATCAGAACCTTCTTAAAGGGAATAAGGATGGGGCTTTTAAGTAATTGTTTTGAAAGTTTTTATCTGGTGACCTTTTAGAAATGTTGAATTGAAAGAAAAACCTCATTTTCTCTCTGGAGGAATAAATCATAGGAATTTGGAGAAATTAGGTAGATTCACATGGAAAACTTATTTTTGCCACCCATTATGAATCTCAGAATGCTACTGAAAGCCAAACTTAGGTTTATAATAAAAGTCAACAGCAATAATGAATTATGTCACTGTGCTAGGTACTTTATACACATTACCTCGTTTAATCTTCATGATAAGGAAGGAGTATTACACTTTTTTTTTTTAATCCAGGCCAGGAAACTGAGCCTTAGAAGCATTTAGTCAGTTTGCCTGCTCTAAGGATCTGATGTGGGCCCAGAAGAGCACACTTTGCTCAGACACATGAAGTATTAGTGAAGTACATTATTGACATATAACTTGAATTGCTCATAGTATATTTGGCATTAAATTTAAGAGTATTGTTTGTTCAAGTGGATATTTACTAATTGAAATTTTCTTTTAATTTTGTCAAATGGAGACAAGTCATTGAATATAATAATGTTCGTGAGTTTATGTGAAAAATTGTGAGAAGAAATCAGCATTTTAATAAAACAAAATTGTTTTCTAAACTTAGTGCTTCCACAGTACCACACACACACACAGATTGAGAATAAACATTTTCACAGAATATGGGGGAAAAGGAGGAAAATAATCCCCGGCCTTAGGAATTCAGTTTTTGTTGCATAGAACTCTGACCTGATTAAGGTCATTTGTTTTTTTTGTTGCTGGTGTTGGTAGCTGATCCTGCTTCAGATGATCCGTCTATTATTTCCCCTTTCCCCCTTTTTAAACCATCACCACTGACTTTTAGAAGCCAAAGTTTATATCGTTTGTGATAAGCTTCTTGGTGTTACACAATAAATCGTAAAGCTTTAGGGCTAAAAAGGACTGTAGTGGTCTCATGGTCCAACCTCCTGACTTTTCAGATGAGAATATATCCCTGTTTATTTTTTCTTTCGTTTAAGCATTTCCATCTACATATTATTTCTTTTATATATTTGAAAGATTCTAGTCTGAAGTAGGTCAGGCAGGAGAAAATAAAAGTGATTCTTGTTTGGCAAAGACTTTCCTAGTGGTAGGCTTGGCAGAATTTCAGACTGCAGTATTGATTCAAACACGTAAAGTCTATAGCATTCAACATTTGAAGTGCCATTATAGCATTGTTTTAATTAACTGCTTTCTTTTTATAAGCTAATTATATGTAAGTGCTGGTGTCTTCAACTTAAATCCTCTGCAGCATGACGAATCAATGACAATTTTTAGTTCTTTTGTCAGGTCTTAAACTCTCGTTTGTAGTTGTAGAAGTGGATATACTCAGTTTGAAAAAGACTGATTTTCTCCAAGTTATTTTGGTAAAGAATGTCTGACAAAAGTTTACTGAAGTGAGTGCTTTAGATGCTGACTTCAGGTCAGGTTGCTCTGCATTTGAACCCAAAGACCACATCTTCTTACTGTGTGTGGTTTTGTTTTGTTTTTGTGACAGGGTCTTGCTCTGTTGCCTAGGCTGGAGTGCAGTGGTACAATCACAGCAGCCTTGACCTCCCGGGCTCAGGCGATCCTTTCACCTCAGCCTCTTGAGTAGCTAGGACTACAGTCACACGCCACCACATCGGGCTAATTTTTTTTTTTTTTTGAGACGGAGTTTCGTTCTTGTTGCCCAGGCTGGAGTGCAATGGTGCAATCTTGGCTCACCGCAATCTCTGCCTCCCAGGTTCAAGTGATTCTCCTGCCTCAGCCTCCTGAGTAGCTGGGATTACAGGCATATGCCACCATGCCCGGCTAGTTTTTGTATTTTTAGTAGAGATGGGGTTTCATCATTTTGGTCAGGCTGGTCTCGAACTCCTGACCTCAGGTGATCCACCCACCTTGGCCTCCCAAAGTGCTGAGATTACAAGTGTGAGCCACCGAGCACATCTGGCTGATTTTTTGGTATTTTGTAGAGACAGGATCACACCATGTTTTCCAGGCTGGTCTCGAACTCCTGGGCTCAAGCAATCCATCTGCCTTGGCCTCCCAAAGTACTGGGATTACAGGTGTGAGTCACCATACCTGTCCCTTAATGTGTTTTTAAGATACTTTGGGGCAACTCTTTTTTTTTGTTTTGTTTTTGAGATTACAGAACCTAAGCATTATTTTTCATAGAATTTTAATACAGAATGTGTTTACTTTTAAAAAACACTTCTGACTTTTTGAAGACAGTGACTGTCTTCTTTTAAAGAAGCATCCAGCTTCACACTGTCATTAATCAATGCATACAGGTCGAGGGATGTACATTTCATTCCCATAAAATGTCGCTGTTCGTCAAGAAATTGTTTCTAGGTGACTTTCATAACTTTGTCTTGTCAACCAGTAATAACTATGTTCTGTAGGTCTTCATAGTGGTAGTTGTATTCTTCAGTGTGTCTCTTTTTCCGTTTTTAATGAAGAAACTGGTTTAAGAGTTATTCTTGAGGTTCTCATTAATGTATTTCTTTTTCGCACATCTGCCCATTTCTTGCTGATAATCACAAGACACTTCTCCACTGACTTCATATCAAAATGTTTTCTACTGTATGTGTTATGACTGAAAGAGAGGTTTGCTTAGATAATGCCTGTCTTCTGGGCAAATGGTATGATTAGTTTAGGAATTTAATCCATCTTGCCAGTATACATTTCTAGATTCCCAGGAGAATATGATGTTCTTTTAAGAGTTCTGTATTTTGTTTACTAATGAAAAGAGAGAATATGGTGTATATTCTTGGGGCTTCAGAATGTCTAAAATAGAAGCAGCATCAGAAGGGGATCATGGTCCTCATATGGAGAATTTAAAAACTTTTGGACTTCTAAATAGTTACAGATTTGCGCTTCGTAGTAATATTTGAAATGATTGTAAGTTCATTCCTTAGCATTTGATATTAGCAGATTTTTTGGGGGGGGAGAAGCTTCTATCAAAATAATGTCTAAATTATTTTGTATGTTGGCAGTTTGGACTTAACATTTTTGTTGAAGGAGAAGAAAAATACCTGGTTTACATGTAAACACTCGATTGCATTTTTTATTGATTTAGTGATGAAGTTCCTTCAGTTAATTGTAAATGAAAATTTAGTTACTGTTTACAAAGAAAAAATAATATCCTAGTGTATTTCATGTATAATTTAGTGTACTTTACTCAGATACATTCTTTGAGTGTAGTGACATGGTTTCTTTATACATTTCAGGATTATAGGCCCTATAGGTTTAGATTCTCATGAGCCTTTTGAGCAAATATGGCAGAAAGCTGGTCACTTTTCTTTGAATTAAGTGGATGGCTCTTCAAGTGTCTGTCTTACTCTTAGTCTGAACATATACACTCATTCTTATTGCCTCAAGGAAGTGGTCTCTGAGTTGCTTTCTGTGGCTCCTTGCCTCTCTTAACTATTATTGGTATTTACTTGGAGAGTTGAGTCTTGTTAGGTTAACTGTCAGTCGTTCCCACCTGTATAACTTGTAAATCCATGCAGCCTTTGCTTTATTTCTGGCTTTATTTAGGCTGAAATAGATGTAACATTTCTTAAATGATCATATAAGGATTTTTTTTTTCCTTTTGAACAGAAACAAATATAAGCATTTTATGTTTTTCCAAAGGGTTAGCTTTAAAAAAAAGAAAGGTCATTTGTGATATTTGAGTTTATATAGCATCATATATTAAATACATGCCATTTATTATGTTTATATTTTAAATTTGATTATATATCTTCAGTTTAAAAGGTGAATTTTAAAAAGTCACATTTAGGCAACTAATAAAACTAGCAGAAGTTGCTTTTCATTTGTAGTTTTTCTCCTAGAATATTGTATATATAGTTTGTGTTTTATAAATTATTGTTATAAAGGTTATGTATCTTCCCCAAATACAAAACCGAGTTCTGACAACTATTTAAAAATAAAACAACAAATCCAAACAAACAAAAATGCTTGGTTAATCTGGAATGTTAGAAATTGTTTTATTCTCTGAAGAAACAAGAAAATTGCATTAGACTGAGGACTTTTGCCATAATTTAGCTTTATAATAGGGATTGACTTAAATTTACTCCTTAGGATTCTGTCTTACCTTCTCTTGGCAGATTTTATAAAAGAATATCATTTGAGTAACATTTCGGGAAGGCTGGGCAGATTTCACAAGCTACCCAACAAGGCAGTTTTATACTAGCTAATGTGACTACCTGTTGGGCTAATGAAACTAGTTTAAAAGTTTTATCTTTTTCTCTCCACTGAACAGATCATTGTAAAATGATTATTGTAAAAATTTAGATAACACAGAAATAGGTAAAACAGAAAGCAAAAATCCCTGTAGTCCAACTGCTCTGGCTTTTATTCTTTCAGATTTCATTTTCTATATATACTAGAAGGTTAATAATATTTTATTTTTAAAAATTATTGGCCAGATACACATCCTTTCCATTTTGGGCCATCACTTTACAACCTCTGTCCAAATTTTCATTCTTTTAAAAAATGTGTAGTGTTTGACATTATGGATATACCATAACTTATTGCCCCATTCTTGATGGACATTTAGATTTTTAATTTTTACTTTTGCAATCAGTGCTGTACTGAACTTCATATACATCCCTGCATCTTTTGAGTAATTCTGTAGAAGTTCCTAGAAATAGAATTATTAGATCAAGAGGATACGCATATTTAAAAATTTAGCAGGTATTACCAAGTGCACCCTCAAAAGTTTTACATTACACCCCCACCAGCTGTTTATGGAATGTCTGTTTACCGGTATTTTCAACACAATCTTACCAATCTTAATCTTCAGTCCAATAGGTAAAACATTGTTAGAATTGGTTATACCATGTCTTAATTATTCGGTGAAGTTAAATGTCAGTTACTGTTTGTTTATATTTCTTTTGTGAATTGGCTGTTACAGTGTTGGATCTTGTACAATTAGGTTGGGCTTTTCTTATGATTCATAAGGACTTTTTGTATATTACAAATACTAGTTTTGGCTGGGTGCAGTGGCTCACGCCTGTAATCCCAGCACTTTGGGAGGCCAAGGTGGGCAGACCATTTGAGATCAGGAATTCTAGACCAGCCTGACCAACATGGTGAAAGCCCATCTTTACTAAAAATACAAAAAAATTAGCTGAGTGTGGTGGCATGTGCCTGTAGTCCCAGCTACTTGGGAGGCTGAGGCAGGAGAATGCCTTGAACCGAGGAGGTGGAGGTTTCAGTGAGCTGAGATCACGAGATTCAATCTCAAAAAACAAAAAAAAACAAAAAAAAAAATAGTTTTTTTGTCGTATGTTTTGCAGATTTCCCCCCCCCCCATTTTGATGTTATTTCTGGTATATCTTGGTTATACAGTTCTTTTTCTTTTAATTTTTGTCTTTCTTAAAGGTTCCAAAAGTCTTTCTTCACTTCAGGATTATAAATTATCTACCTATCTTTCCTTTAGTTCTCTGTTTTCATTTTTATATTCTAATATCATTTAACCCATCAGGAATTTCCTTTGGTGTAAAGAATGAGTAGGGAATTTGGTTTTTAATTTTGTTCTTTTTCGTTTCCTGGTTGTTTCAACACTGTTTACTGAGTAATTAATGAATAGTGAGGGGCAGTTGTAAACTTTTCGAAGATCAGCAGAATCAGCCTTCTTGGTTGGTGGTTCCCTGGGCAGTTCTACCACTCGAGCAAGACCTGAAGTGTTTCCCTTCAGAAGCCACAGCCTGTGCCATCTTGCTCACTCCTTTTTTTCTTTTCTTTTTTCTTTTCCTTTCTTTTCTCTTTCTTTTCCTTTCTTTTCTCTTTTCTTTTCTTTCTTTTTCTCTTTCTTTCTTTCCTTTTCTTTCCTTTTCTTTCCCTTTCTTTCCCTTTCTCTTTCTGTCTTTCTTTCTTTTCCTTCCTTCTTTCTTTCTTTCTTTCTTTCTTTCTTTCTTTCTTTCTTTCTTTCTTTTTCTTTCTTTCGACAGAAGTTTGCTCTGTTACCCATGTTGGAGTGCACTGGCGTCATCTTGGCTCACCTCAACCTCTGCCTTCTGGGTTCAAGCTATTCTTGCGCCTCAGCCTCCAGAGCAGCTGGGACTACAGGCATGCACCACCACACCTGGCTACTTTTTGTATTTTTAGTAAAGACAAGGTTTCACCATGTTGGCCAGGCTGGTCTTGAACTCCTGACCTCAAGTGATCCGCCCACCTTGGCCTCCCAAAGTGTTGGGATTACAGGCCTGAGCCACTGCGCCTGGTCTTGCCCACTGACTTGAACTTGAACCTCTACTACTTTGTTGTATTAAACCCAGATCCACTGATTTAAGCAAGGTTTCAAAACAATTTTACTGCCACAGCCTATATAAACTATAGATTTATATAATACTCTCTGTTCCATTTTAGTTGTTTTTTTTCCCCCAATGACAGAAATTGTTCTGTTTTCTACTCACAGGACTGTTATTGAATTAGAAATTTGAGTTTACATGTGATGGATGAACATCACTGTTGTTACCTGCTTCATGTACTTTTTTGAGTGCTTACATCCTGTGATGATTATTAATCTATTTCTGATCTTCAGTACTTAGCAAAACTGGAGTTTTTCCGCAAAGCTGCAGATGAGGGAATGATTTACCTTAACAGCCCGTCAGGATTTTAACCTAGGATTAACTAGGTTTGCATGTTTGTGATTCCTTTCATTCAGGGCCCGGCTACTGAAGGTAGGATGCAAGGAAGAGCTTTAAGGATCTAAATTTCCTCCCAGCCTGAGCAACATAGTGAGATCCCATCTCAATAAAAAATAAAAAAATGAGCCAGATATGGTGACTACTTGTAGTCCCAGCTACTCGGAAGGCTGAGGTGAGATATCACTTGAGCCCAGGAGTTTGAGGCTGCAGTGAGCCATGATTGCACCACTGCACTCTAACCTTGGCAACAGAGCTAGACCCTGTCTCAAAAAAAAAAAAAAAAAAAAAAAGGAGTCTAAACTTCCTGATACTGTATTCCAAATGTCCTATGTTAAATGCCGTGTTATCATTCCCTGCCCTTTGGAATGTAGAAACCGTACTTACAGGATAAAAGTGAACTGAGAAGCAAATACCCTTGTGTTGTAGGGTAGAGGTTCTTCACCCAATCTGGAATTGGTCTGTAACAAATATTGAACAACACAAACTGAAATAATTTACAATCTGATATGAATTACTCTTTTTCATTCCTTAACTCCAACACTTGATTAGTTGCTTTCATTAAATACATCTGTGTCGATATCTTAACAGAGTTTTTTCTTCCGTTTTTATTTCTGCCTCTCTCCTGTTGGAGCGAGTCATTTCTTTTCAAGTGTCGTCTTCAATCTCCCTTCTCCTATTTTGCCTTCTCAACCTGATTATGAATTCACTTCCGTTATTGAGCTTCTCTTTACTTTATCCAAATTTGCTATTTATCTCATTGCAGTTTTTCTTCAGTACTTACTTTGCATAAAAGTAGCCTGAACTTAAATTATATACACAGTCATTTTCACCAGAAGGGCTAGCTAATTTAAAACTTGGGCGTGTTATCTTTTCTTTCCTCAAATCCTGCAGAATATAGGGTAGTTTCAGAAATCACCCTCAGCTTTTCTCTAGACTTGGTGACAGCTGATGCTTTCTTCTGACTCTTCTTCTCCTGGAGTTGCGACCTTCCTGCACCTTCCTCGCTGTTGTCACATGGAAAGGCTACAGGATGTTAGACAATGTCAACAGTTTACTGTGTCTCTGGCATGAAATAAATGGACCAACCAGTATCTGAGAATATTTTTTACTTGGCTAACTGATTGTATATTTTCCCCTACTATATGGAAGTTGGACTTAGCCCTTCTCATGTTAAAGATTATTCAGAGGCAGGATGGCCGTGGCTGTTGTCTTTGGGATGTCCTGCTGTAAAATGGGGAGTCATACCTACCTCACAGGGTAGTTGTGAAATTTAAAGAAGCTAACTTTGGTGAAGTCTCTAGCACAGTGATTGGCACATAGTAGGGTGTTTTAATTTCTTTCCCTTCCCTGCAGGCCATTCACCTGCTCTTCCCTCTACGATTTTCCATAACACAGTTTTTACTTGGAACCAGCCTTCTGCCAAGAGTCTCAGTTTGGTTGTGTACTCCTACAACTACTATTTTTGGCTTGACTTCCCTCTCCAGCTCCCAGTGGTCCAGCCACACAGTCGCCTATTGTACCAGCTGGTTGATGTAAGTCTATCCATCCTCAGAGGAACCTGGTTACTTACCAGTAAGCTGTGTTTCTCTGAAAATGTAGCATCCTTGGTAATGAATCTAGTCCCCCCCACCCCCCCTTTTTTTTAAACCATTGATGATGAATCATGTCTAACTTCCTTGTGTGATCCTCAAGTTGGACTTGGAATTAGAGAATCTAATTTGTTGATAAAGGTCTCCTAGTAAGTTCCTGAGTCCAGGACACATGGCTCTGACCAGGTGAAATGTGGAGACCCATGAGGTAAAAATTCTTTTCACTACTCTGAGTGACATGAGACTTAATTATGTAAACTGTCAAGGATGATACATTTTCAAAGAAAAATAAGTTGCTGGTAAGTAACTGGGATTTTTGAGTAATTTTTCTGTAAGTCAATAAATAAGAATCCCACGTTTGTTTTCACCAACAAATGCTTTTGCATTTGAATATTTCATAAATGAAAGGAATATGGTTATTAGTTACGGTTAATAGTTAAAGAATGGGATAGGTTTCTAGAGATACTAGAAATACAATGAGGTGGGGGTAGACTGTCAGTTTTCTAAATAGGTGCACTCTTAGCTTTAAGCAGAAATTGAAGTCTCCATTAGAGAAAATCATCAAATGTAGTCTGTTCACTCCAGAAACATTTTTTGAGTGCCTACTGTTTTTTTGAGACACTGTGCTGAGTATCGTTTCAAGACAGAGGTGAAGCCACACTTGGCTCAGCTGCCTTTGCCCTCAGAGAGCTTATTTCTTGTCTCTTAGTGACTCTCGCATGACTCAGAACTGAGGCGATGGGATACTGGGGCATGACAGAGGTATGGGACTGGAAGTAGTACGTAGTGCTGCAGCCTGTGCCTTATTATTTTCTGTGCTTCCATAAGTTCTTTCTGTTAATGGGAAAAATCAGCTGACTTCATTCAGAATTTGCAGAGTATTTGCTGTATCACTAGAGCAACCATAGATGAAGCAAAGCCAATCCTCCTTCTTTGTTGTAGTTGAAAACTCATTCTCTAACCCTTATGTGCGACTTGGAGTTAGGTGTTAAAGCAGGTGAATAAGTCAGAGTCGGAGAGGCAGCCCACTCTCCCTTAAGCCTTAAAAGCACTTCTTCCTTCAGAAGCCACAGGATTAATTTATTCCTGCCAAATGTAAAAAAAGTCGGATTTATTTTTATTTTTATTTTTTTTAAGAAATGAAAATTGTTTTGTACTTTAAGTCCCTGGATAGTATTTGATACTATCAGTATCAGTAATTATATTCAGTAATTGTAAGCACCTCCACCCCTAAATTTACCCAGTTAAGTGGAAAGAAGGAAAGAAGACTTGGTAGTATTAATAAGTTGTTGTTGGAGGAGATGCTCCTATTACATTGTCATACGTCTCTATTTTATTTTTTTATGTTTTTTTTTTTTTTTTTGAGGCGAGGCCTCCCGTCACCCAGGCTGGAGTGCAGTGGTGCTGATCACGGCTTACTGCAGCCTTTGCCTCCCAGGCTCAAGTGATCCTCCCACCTCAGCCCCTCAAGTAGCTGGGACTACAGGCACGTGCTACCTTGCTGGGCTAATTTTTTTGTGTGTTTTTAGTAGAGACGGGGTTTCCCCATGTTGCCCAGGCTGGTCTCGAACTTCTGGGCTCAAGTGATCTGCCCGTCTTGGCCTGCCAAAGTGTTGAGATTATACGCTTGAGCCACTGTGCCCAGCCATGTCTCTGCATGGCTGTAATTGTTATTTTACCTCATGAGCATTGCAAGGGCAAGAACTACAGTGCAGTAATTAATTAAGCTCACGGGTGTTGCAGTCAGACTTTAAATCCAGGTTTTAATCCTGGTTTTGTAATTTGCTACCTTTCTGACTAGACAAATTATAAAACTTCTCTGAACCTCAGTGTCCTCATTTGTGAAGTTTTGATGCTAAAACTACACCATAAGGTTGTAATGAGGAATAATTAAGATAATGTATATAAGCACTTAGCACAGTGCCTGCAACATAGTACGTGCTCAATAAATGTTAACTGTTGTTTTTATTGGATTATCGGATGGATGGATGAAGGATTGTATCAGAGGCCAAATAGCAGGAAGGGGAAAGATTGTGGGCTCTGGAGTGTTAGTAAACTGTTTACACCTTCTTGTTTACTTGAGTTATGAGCCTTATTAGTATTATTATCTTTATCTTTGCCTTTTTGGAAAGCAAATTAATAGACGAATCACTGTCACAGTTCTTCCTAACTACTCCATCTTTAAACCTTTACTTCCACTAAGGAAGGAATTATTTTTGTGCTGCAGTGACTGTGATGATTGAGAGATTATCCCACTGGCCTGATGCAACCCAATGCTGAGGGTCGGGTGTGGCCCATATGCCAGATTTCTACTCTGAATTTCACCACACCTAGTTCTGCTATTTTTAAGACATTTTAAATAAAAAATTTAAACATTTAATATGTATGTGTGTGTATATATATATATGATTTTTTGGTTTCATTTTACTACACTTCTTTTTTGCTCTATTTTCATTGATTGTGGATTTTGAATGTATGTCTAGGATATTTTTTAGAAGGCTCTGGAGGACTTACACCTGGGCAGTAGTACTCTTTAAGGAATCTCAGATTCGTAGACAGGGTGGAAAGTGCTGTGGTTATTTGGGCACAGAGTTTTACCATATTTCAGAGAATCAAAGATGCAAAATTTTTCACATTTTAACATTGGAAACCAACATGCATCTTAGAATCACTGTGATAAGAACGGATTATATCTTTGTTTAGTTGGCAGCATTTTTTCTTAGTGATATAGAAGATAATGATGTACCTTGAAATCGCTGTCATCATAGATTGTATGAAATATGGTGTTTCAAGGGACTATGTGCACTGACACATTTTAGCAATATGGTATCATGGCAATATAAGGAGCGGGCAGAGCAGGGGCTCCAGAGTCAGGCTTTTGGAGTTTACATTCTAGCCCGAGAACCATGCGCAACCTTGGGCAAGCTACTTATCCTTTCTTTTCTATAGTTTTCTCACCTATAAAATGGGGGCTAAGAATAGTACCCATCTTACACTGTTATAATGAGGATTAAATAGAAGACATGTAATGTGTTTAAAATAGCCTAGCACATAGAAAGTACTTAGTAATTAGCTAATGTTAATTCAGAGATTACAGTTTTGCAGAATAGATTTGAATTTACTTTGTTGTGACTGAAACACAAACCCATTACCCTTAATATTTATGTATCATCTGATAATATCAGCAGTTGACACTTAGATTTTAAAAAAGGAAGATAAAGATAAGGAAGATTAACCTAACAAGTTTTCTTATTCTTGTTAAGTAAGACTTAAGTGGCTTATTTGGTATATATATTACTATTCTGTGTGGTTGGAATGTAAGAGAAATGAAGGATGAGCTAGGAAATAAATGTGTAGCAAAAGCATGGAGCAGTTAATCAGATTGCTGAATCTCACATAAGTACAGTTTTTGATTCTTACTGATATTGGTAAGTATGGGAAGGGTTGGAGATTTTGAAAATTTGGAAAATTTGAAGCATTTTTGCACCCTAAGTAAAAGAAGAGAGAATCCTATTTGGTTTATATGACCACTTTACTGTCCTAGGTAAGGACTTTTTTTTCAAAATTAAATATTTAGGTAGGCAGCATCTCTTTACAATATGATGGCTACAGCTTAAGGTTGTCCTTTTATTCTTAAGAGTCAATTTTATTTTTTCTGTTTTAGTGTTCGGTGACCAGTGACTTGGATTTTCCAACACAAGTCATCCCATTAAAGACTCTGAATGCAGTTGCTTCAGTACCCATAATGTATTCTTGGTCTCCCCTACAGCAGAATTTTATGGTATGTAAATAAGATATCTTCTGCTTATTTGATAATAACTTATTTGAAATAAAAAAGCATAGATAATTTTATTGTCAAGGTGAATCAAGACAGTATAAATTCTAAAAAGCTATCAAAATAACACTTGAAGTAATTTTTAAAAATTGATTAATATAGTTTTTTTAAGGCCTGTACAGTATTACTCCTTTCCTATACTCTCCAAAGGAAAAGTGTTAAGCAGTAACCATACTTAGAATTAAAAATATTTAAAAGATAGGCTGGGCATTGTGGCTCATGCCTGTAATCCCAGCACTTTGGGAGGCTGAGGCAGATGGATTACTTGAGTCTGGAAATTGGAGATCCACCTGGGCGATATGGCAAAACGCTGTCTCCTCAAAACAAAAATTAGCTGGGTGTGGCGCATGTCTGTAGTCCCAAGCTACTCAGGAGGCTGAGGTGGAAGGATGGCTTGAGGGAGGCGGAGGTTGTAGTGAGCTGGGGTTGTGCCATTGCACTCCAGCCTGGGTGACAGCCAGACCCTGTCTCAAAAAAACAAAAGGAATGAAGCTTGTAGTTCTTATCCTTAAAAAAGTCAGTGTCTTATAATCTAAGTCTGACTTTGAGTTTTTGTTAATTGAGAACTTATTATTTAAAACAATTTTAGGTAGCATTTTATTGTGATAATGTACATTATGATGTAATATTCATAGGGCTTGTAAAACATGAGCTGAAACATATTTCCACTGCTAACTGGGACCCAGCAGCTTTTGTAATAAAATGCTAAAGAGAAACTGAAGCATGTGTTCTTGACTTGTATTGCTAAATAAAAAATATATATTTGTATTACTTAATTGATATATAAAGTGGGAAGGCTAATAAAATGTTGATAGAAGTCCTTGGTGAACCTGCTTTAGGGAAGTTTTTAGTAACTTTTATACTTTGTACAGTAGAGTGTCAACTTCAGTTACTCTTCTGTAGTTGTATAAATTTGAGTGTAGTTTGAGAATTACATTGCATGACCTTGAGGGAAGTTTCACATTTTCACAGACTGAAATTCTGGAAGAATATATTATTTAAATTTGTCATTAAATATAATTTATGAATCATCCATGGATTTTGCTGGTCTAGCCTGGGTGACAGAGCCAGACCCTGTCTGATTTTGGTGACCAAAGCAGATTAGGCACACAATCTTTATTATAACTAAGATATGTTTTGGAGAGCAGGATGATGTGGATATGATTGAAAAGACAAAATATCTAAGTGTCACTTAATTTTGGCTTAGATATAAAGAAATCAACCCCTAGTTTAAATGAGATTGGTGCAAGTGAAATGAGATGAAAACAGGCCTCTAGTGTGTACGTAAGCTTGAATTTGAATATATGAATACATTAAAATCTGCATTTTAATTATATGCTCCTTTTATCCCACTTTTTCTTTTCCTTGTCTGTCTACGGTACTGTTATCTTTATGAACTCGACAGTTGTCCTAAATTTGTTACCTAGGGATTATTTGAGATTTTTTTCCACATTTCCTGGCTGCTACTAGTCCTGTGTGTGGCCTTTCCCAGCGTGTTCTTCCCTGTGGGCCACGATCATAGTGCCGGGCCGAGTCTACGCCATCTCACCTTTTAAAGAGCTTCTGTGTCCTCCCAGTCAGGCATAGCCAGTTCATTCTGCTTATCAGAATTATCTTTCTAAAATTCTGTTTTCAACCAATACCCTTTTCAAAGGCCTCTTAAGACTTAGACTTGTCTTCACTTGGAATTAGTCTCTTTAAACATGTACTTCAGAACTGTCCAGTCTTTATCTATAACTACTGTCATTTTTATTCTTCATTGAAAATGCTCTTCCTCCTATGAATGTCAACTTTCTTTACCTTGTATTCTTAAGCATTCTATTCTGTCTTAACTTTTCTTTGATTGGCTCTTCTTTCTTCTCTATTGTCTTCCAAAGCTTGATAAAAACTCATCTATGATCTTTACTAGCACTGTCAACTTTGATATTCATATCATTCATCTAAATATTGAAATATTTTATGTTTTTTATAGAATGTTCTTATTTTACATATAAGTACATACCCTTTTGGCATAAACTTCAATGACTATCAATACTCTGTATCCCTCGAATTTTATTATATTGGATGTCTTAAATTTTTTTTTCATTTTACCTTAAACTATTATAAGTTAATGGCTGTTTTAATAACTGGATCATCAAGTGGAGTTTGGGAGTCTTACGGTAGTTTTTTGGTATGGGTCTTTATAATTGATCTTGATATACCGTATTTCATCATCCTCTATTAACATCTAAAGTGTGCCTTAAAACCGATGATGGCTGGGCATGGTGGCTCATGGTGCCAGACACCTGTAATCCCAGCACTTTGGGAGCCGAGGCGGGTGGATCACTTGAGCTCAGGAGTTCGAGACCAGCCTGGGCAGCATAGTGAGACACTCGTCTCAATTAAAAAACAAAAACAAAAACAGAAAAACAAACGGATGATATCTTCTCATAATCTAGAGCATCTTTTTCTTTCTTAGAGGTATGTAAAATAATGGTAAGTTTTAATGATTGATGACAGACTAAGTGCAGTATTTTTTCTTGAATTAAATTTTTTTTTTCTGTCAACAGTTTTCTCAGATATGCTTATTGGTGAGAGCGGTCTTTCACTTTTTGATAAATTTTAGAGTTTGCTCTCTGACTAGTATTTTAAATCTGGAGGACTAGGTAAAGACATCTACATATGAAAAAAGGTTGTATTTTAGTTATTTCACATTTGATACTTACAGTAAACCTGCTTTTTAAATATATTTTTTTCTTTTAGGTGGAAGATGAAACTGTTTTACATAACATTCCTTATATGGGAGATGAAGTTTTAGACCAGGATGGTACTTTCATTGAAGAACTAATAAAAAATTATGATGGAAAAGTACACGGGGATAGAGGTGAGCCATATGCTTCTTCTCTTGGAAAAAGGGGCTAAAGAATTGAAAGACACTTTTGTTTATGAAGCATATAGGGCATGAGAAAAATTTTAATATTAAAATTAAATTTTGCACTGAACTATAAGGGACTGAACCTGGGCCCAGGCCTAAGATTTTCAGTATTTTCCCTATTTTTGGGAAACTTAGGAGGATCATGTTTGCCACCTGATAATTATGCATAGTTGGTTTTAACATAAATTGTAATGGCAATAACATGTAAATTAAATAGAGCTTGAGTGTATGTAGATTTTAAGATTCTTTAGTAGTAAAATTAATTAGGATTGGGTCTCTGCTTCTGTGGTATATGGGGGCTCCAGCAGCCCCTACTGCTAAAAAATACCGCTCCTTTAGGGACTACAGTACCTGAAATTCAATCATTAGAGTCATGGTTTCAGTTTTTTTGTGTCCAGGAGGCCCTGTTAAAGTGTCTGAAAAGATAATATTTGTAATATCACCATCCATTGTCATTATCAGCAGAAAGCAGGGTCTGAAATGATCAGTTAAAGGACAGATCCATTGTTTGGGAGGAGGCTAAAGCCACAATCAGTTCCTAGAAGATTCAGTTTTCTACTAGAAACTTTTGGGGAGGGGCTATTCAACAGAAAGTAGCAGGTATTAAAGATAATTTTGCTTCCTAACTTTGCCTAACGCCAGTCTTGAAAATGATCTTATTTTTTCCTCCCCTCATTTCAATAATAATGTTTTAGTGCTAGTTATTAGACTATGCCTGTTTTGTCCAAAGTAGAAAAAGGATACATAAACTTTTGACATTACTACTTCTCCTGTGTGTTTCTGACATTTGATGCATTTCAGAATGTGGGTTTATAAATGATGAAATTTTTGTGGAGTTGGTGAATGCCCTTGGTCAATATAATGATGATGACGATGATGATGATGGAGACGATCTTGAAGAAAGAGAAGAAAAGCAGAAAGATCTGGAGGATCACCGAGATGGTATGCCTGATTACTAGGATTCTGTGTAGCCATTACAGCTTTCTTTCAAAAACAGTAGGAAGAGTAGAAATAGGGCTTAGTTTCTTCTTTCTCTTTTTCTTTCTTTGTTAAATATCACATTGATAGCAGTATAATCAAAATTAGCATATTGTGGCCAGACAGGGTGGCTAACCCTGTAATCCTGGCACTTGGGAGGCTAAGGTGGGCAGATTGCTTGAGCCCGGGAGTTCAAGACCAGCCTGGGCAACATAGTGAGACCCCATCTCTACTAAAAAGTAAAAAAATGAGGCAGGGTGATTGCTTGAGCCCAGGAGGTGCAGGCTGCATTGAGCTGTGATTGTGTCACTGCACAGTCTGGCTGGGTGGCAGAGTGAGACCCTGCCTTAAAAAAAGAAAAAAAAAAAGCATAATACTTGCAACATTATCTTCACTTGAATATCTTTGTTTCGTTTGGCTAGCAAAGAATGTAATTTCTTGTGTGCTTCACTGGGCATCATTATAATATATAACATTGATACTCACTATGTACAAGTTGTGTACTAATCACTTCTTATGCACCAGCTCACTTAATCCTCATAATGGCTTCATGAGATGGATGTTATTATCAGATCCATTTTCTATTTGAGGGGATAGATTTAGAGAGGTTAAGTAACTTACAAGATTATACTATTGGGAAGAAACAGTCAATAGTTGGTGTTCTCTGCTTGGCAAAGCTCATGCTAAGGCAGCATAGAATAATTTGGCGGGTGAAATAGCAATTTCTAAAAAGCATATTTCAAAAAGAGAAAATAACAAAAAGGTACCTTATTGACCTTATTGATCATCTAGTTCAGCTCCTTCATTTTATAGATGAGTAAACAGACCCAAGAGGTAAAGTGATCACTCTCAGTAACAAAATCAATTAGTAGCAGAGCTGGGAGTAGAACCTAGGTTTTCTGTTTCCCAGTGCTCTTAAAACTTTTCATATTTGAATTTGAATTTGAATTTTGTTTTTGACTGACTGGCATTCCACAGACATGTAAAGTATGTGAGAAGTAAGTAAAACACAAAATTGAGATGATTTCTTAGAAAATCAGCTTTGTTATAGAGACATAGTTGGGTGGAGAAAATGAAAGATAAAAAACTTGTTTACTTCCATTCTTTTTTTCCTTTCATATTCTCCCGTTTAGATAAAGAAAGCCGCCCACCTCGGAAATTTCCTTCTGATAAAATTTTCGAAGCCATTTCCTCAATGTTTCCAGATAAGGGCACAGCAGAAGAACTAAAGGAAAAGTAAGATTTGTTCCTTTGAGGCAATCTTGCCCTGTATGGTATGTAACTCACCATTTTGGTTTATTAAAAATGGAATCAATGTAGCGGATGAGCCACTACACTTTGTTTGCAATGTTTGCAAGATACTTGAAGCAACATGTATACTTGTGGTACTCTGCATTACAAAATATTTCCTGTAGATAGAATAAATACATATGTATAATTTATATATACACATAAACACACACATATACACATAACATTTACAGTAGTACATTTACAGGAAAATTATCTGGATACTGGTAGAAATTTGGTGTTTAGTTAAAACTAATATAATATCCTTTTCCATGATACCTTTGAATCATATCGATGAATTTGATTCATGATAACACCATGCACAATATTTAGTTGGCTCTTTATCTAAATGGAGCCATTCCTTTATGTTTTAGGCAAGATAAACATCAAAAGTAACACATGGAAACCTTTTAGAAACTGTTTTCGAAAAAGTGATTTTTGTTTCATGTTTACTTAAATTTTTCTTGGTTAATGTCAGATATAAAGAACTCACCGAACAGCAGCTCCCAGGCGCACTTCCTCCTGAATGTACCCCCAACATAGATGGACCAAACGCTAAATCTGTTCAGAGAGAGCAAAGCTTACACTCCTTTCATACGCTTTTCTGTAGGCGATGTTTTAAATATGACTGCTTCCTACATCGTAAGTGCAATTATTGTACGTTTTCATTTTCTATCTTTGTTGTGGAATGATGTTTTAAAGCAGCTTGGAGAGTGCTATCATTTATTACAACTAGAATTTATCATTTAATCTTGTAGTTACTTTGAAAAATATCTTTAGATCTCAGTATTGTTATTTTTACTTTGTTGCTTGAGGATTGCTCTGAAATCTTTTGCCTGTATTTCATTTGGACTACTATTTTCCACTAATACGGAATTCAGGTCAGTGATTTTTTTTTTTTTTTCCGTAAGTGCTAACTAAGCAGTTGTTTTACAATAAAACTATTATTATGAACTGATAGCCCAGAGCAACATTGCTGATATTGACTAATAAATTGTGTTAAATAAGAAATTGGCCAAAAAAATGTTCAGGTAAGTGCTTGTCGATTTAATTTAATTTAATTTTATTTTATTTAATTTTAATTTAATTTAATTTTATTTTTTTGCCCTCTGGGTAAGTTGTTTTTTTAAAATGCCTGCATTTGAATACAAGTAAAACGTAAAATGTTCTTAGTGAAAATTTAAGTATGGTATATACAAAAGTACTTTTTTCCTCTGGCATTTCTAGGGAATGTGGTTTCTTAGTAAATTTTCCTGGTGATTGAAACTTTTAAGCACAGTTTAAAAGCATCAACTACTTTTGAGGCACGTATTTTGAAAATGTATTTAATATTTCCTAATTTTCCTAGAGTAGTTTGCTTATTATAGTTTGGTTTTTCCTATATCGTATTTTAGTACGTCTGTCTATGGCATGGTAATTTCTTTAGGGGCTTTGACCCATTGTAAAATCGTTTTCCCCTGGACTCAACGGCCCCACATTGCTTTGTTGTTTTGAGTTCCTGTGCCTACCATTGACAGATTTATTCCTCCTCATTCACCAGTGATACGTCTTTACGTCTTTCTAAGCTTGCCCAAGCAGCTGTACCTCACCTCCTCCTAAGTGTTTGCTCTACTTGTTTTTGCTGCAGCTAATAATGTGTTGAGTGATGTATATACACTGGTCTGGAAATGTTAAGTTTTGTTTTTGTGTGTGATGTATTAGTGCTTTAGTTATCTTAAAATAGAAAAACTTGAAGTAGATTTTTAGAATTATCATTATATTGTTACCTCCTTGCTCTTGTTCTGACTCCTCATCTAGTTTAAATTGATTTGGTAGTTTTAAAAATTCGTAGTAAGTCATCCATTTGTTGCTTCAGCCATTGGACAGTTAAGCCCTTGCAATAGTTGTCTTGAATTTCATTTTAATTCCCCTTTACACACCATCAATTTATGAATTACATCCAGTTTTTATTAAGAATATTGTACATTGTATGTAGATATCACTGTAGCAAAATAATGGAGTGGAAGCACTATTTTGGAGTCGCTGAAAGGTCCTTCCAATTTGTTGTTTATAGATGTAGCATTTAATAAAGTTTTTTGCTGTAAAAATGAACCATAGAAGTAGGACACTACTTTTAAACATTACAAGAGTTTTTTATTGTGCTATTCAGAGATGAGTAATTTTTTTTTTTTTTTTTTTTTACTTGAATCTTGAACCTGTTACTTATCTCATTATTCTAGCTGGGGAGAAGAGAGGAATATTTTACTTTAATAAAGTTGGCTTTCATGGGGCTAATTGGCTGCCTCCTCGTAGCGTTTGGTGGCCATGGGTCCAACTGTGCTAAGCCCACTTTTACTTCTTTTTACAGTACAGCCAGTGTCTTCATCATTCAGTCCTATTGAGTTCTGTAGGAACTTCATTGTTTTACATTAACTTGGACAAAATACCACAAATGGTATATCTTTCTTAGGTAAAATAAGTTACTAAATAAATCATTAAATATATACAATCATGCATTACTTATGGATGGAGATGCATTCTGAGAAATGTGTTGTTAGGTGATTTTGGCATTGTGTAAACACAGAGTGTACTTACACAAACCTAGATGGTACAGCCCGTGACACACCTAGGCCACACACCCCTGCAGCATGCCACTGTACTGGATACTGGAGGCAGTTGTGACACATTGGCAAGTATTTGTATATTTAAATCATAATAAACATAGAAAATATACAGTAAAAATACAGTATTATCTTATGGTACCACTGTTGTATATGTGGTCCATCATTAACTCAGATGTTATGCAGCACACGACTGTATTTTTTTTTTTTTTTTTTTGAGACGAAGTCTCGTTCTGTTGCTCAGGCTGGAGTGCAGTGGTGTGATTTCGGCTCACTGCACCCTCTGCCTGCTGGATTCAAAGGATTCTCCCGTCAGCCTCCTGAGTAGCGGGGATTACGGGCACCCGCCACCACGTCCAGCTAATTTTTGTATTTTTAGTAGAGACGGGGTTTCACCATGTTGGCCAGGCTGGTCTTGAACTCCTGACCTCAAGTGATCCACCTGCCCTGGCCTCCCAAAGTGTTGGGATTGCAGGCGTGAGCCACCACGCCTGGTCGATTGTATGTTGAATGTAGCATTTTGTGCTTTAGTTTTCTGGTCTCTATCTTGGGGATACGGTAGTACTTCCTTTACAGAGCTGTTGTGAGGATTAGATGAATTAATGTGGGGAAGATACTTAAAATGGTACCTGGCTCTTGTTAGCTGTTGTTATTTTTAAAATAGGTCATCATTCACATGGTTTACGTTTCCAAAAAGTATTAATATGAAGATGTGCTGGGCGCGGTGGCTCATCCTTTTAATCCCAGTGCTTTGGGAGGCGGAGGTGGGAGGATTGCTTGAGTCCAAAAGTTTGAGGCTGCAGTGAGCTATGATCATGCCACTGTACTCCAGCTGGGTGACAGAGTGAGACCCCATCTCTTAAAAAAACAAAAGGTATGGAAATGTGTACATAAAGTCTCCCAATGACTTTCTGTTCCCCATCTTTCGAATTTTTACCTCACTCCTTCCACTTTTATTAGTAGTTAACCACTTTTATTAGTTCTCTTGTATTTTTTTTACAGTTTCTTTGACAAGTATAAAGATACTCTTTTTTTCTGACCATCTTATTTAAATGGTGCCATAGCATTCAGGCTTTTCCCTTTTTTTGGAATAAGGATAGGATTTAATATTGTAGCTATTAGCTTTATCTGTATAGCTGCATAGCCTGTGCTGTAGGAGGTTCCAGAACTTACTGGACTGGTCTCTAATGGTGACCATTTGGATTATTTTGAGCCTTATGCTGTAATGGTGCCACAGCAAATATCTGTACCCATTTCATGCAAGTTTAAGTTTACCTGATAAACTCTATTTAGGTATTGCCAAATGACCTGCCATATGGGGATGCAGCACTTTAAAGCCCTACCAGCAAAGTCAGAGAGCCCTGCCCATAGAAGGTGTTACCAAACTAATTTTTAAAATTGATTTTATAAGTGAAAAATGGCTTTTAGCATTATTTTAAAATTCTTGTTTTTATTTTTTAATCTCTGCTTCCCACAGGTGATAAGCATTGTTTTAATATCTGGGTTTTATTCCTTTGAGTGAGGGTAGGATCTTCCTATATGTTGAAGAGTGAACTATTTTTATTCTTTGTTTTTTTGATTTTGTGAGACGGGGTCTCGCTCTGTCACCCAGGCTGGAGTGCAGTGGTGCAGTGGTGCAGTCTTGGCTCACTGTGACCTCTGCCTCCTGGGTTCAAGTGATTCTCCTGCCTCAGCCTTCTGGGTAGCTGGGATTACAGGTGCGCACCACCTTGCCTGGCTCATATTTGTATTTTTAGTAGAAACAGGGTTTCACCATGTTGGCCAGGCTGGTCTCAAACTCCTGACCTTAGGTAATCCACCCACCTCAGCCTCTCACAGTGCTAGGATTACTGGTGTGAGCCACCGCGCCTGGCCTATTTTTATTCTTGGTCTCATAGGTCTTTTTGATGTCTTAGGAGCTTTTTTTTTTTTTTTTTTTTGAGACAGAGTCTCGCTCTGTCACTCAGGCTGGAGTGCAGTGGCGCAATCTCGGCTCACTGCAGGGAGCTTTTTATATAATCAGGGAATTTGGTTTTTTGAAATATGAGTTGCAATTTTTTTCAAGTTTATTTGGTAAAAGTCCCATAAGCAAAGTTTAAACTTTTTTTTTTTTTTTTTTGAGACAGTCTTGCTCTGTCACTCAGGCTGGAGTGCAATGGTGTGATCTTGGCTTATTGCAGCCTTTGCCTCCTGGGTTCAAGCGATTCTTGTGCCTCAGCCTCTGGAGTAGCTGGGACTACAGGCATGTGCTACCACATCCAGCTAATTTTTGTATTTTTAGTAGAGATGTGGTTTTGCCATGTTGGCCAGGCTGGTCTCAAACTCCTGACCTCAAGTGATCTGCCCGCCTCAGCCTCTGAAAGTGCTGAGATTACAGGTGTGAGCCACTGCGCCTGGTCAGTTTAAACATTTTTTAAAAAGTAGTTGAATTTCATCAGTTAGCTTTCCCATTCCAAGATTATAAAGGGTTTCTTACTTTTTCTAGTATGTTTTAGGCTTCATTTTAAAAAACATGTAAATCTTTGATCCATTTGGAATTTAATATGATGCGGATTATAAATCTGATCCTCCTCCTCACTTCCAAAGTTGCCTAGTTGTTTCATTTACTGAAAAGTTCATCTTTCACTACCTTGAGATATTTCCTTCGTTGCCTGTTGCCATATGTATTTGGGTTTCTCAACATTGTGTTCCTTTAGTCTATTCATGAGGCGGTATTCAGAGATCTCCTGGCAATTCTTGTTTTTCTATATGAATTTATTTATTTAGAGAGAGGTATATACATACACACACACACACACATACATACACAGGGTCTTGCTCTGTCACCCAGGCCGGAGTGGTGCAGTGGCACAATCATGGCTCACTGCAGCCTTGACTTCCTGAGCTCAAGCTATTCTCCTATCTCAGCTTCCTGCGTAGCTGGGACTACAAGCATGCACCACCATTGCTGGCTAGTTTTCGTTTTCTTTTTTTCTTTTCTTTTTTAGAGATAGGGTCTCACTATGTTGCCCAGGCTGGTCTTAAACTCCTGGCCTCAAGTGATGCTCCTACTTTGGGCTCCCAAAGTGCTGGAAGTACAGGCGTGAGCCACTGCACCTAGCCTGTATACATTTCAAAATCTGTTCGTCTAGTTCTTTTTAAAAAAAATTAGTGGTATGTTTATTGGAATCCCATTAAATTTAGAAATTACCTAACTTCTTTTTAAAATATAAGGGTTAAGTCTAACTAGCCATACTATCACCTCTCTTTTTGTGTCCTTTAATTACCTCCCAAGTTTTCTTTATGTGACTCTTGTACATTTTTTGTTGAGTATTTCTAGGTATTAAACTTGCTGCTGCTGTTAGGCGTTTTCCACATTTTGTCTTCTGTTTTGTACCCTGCTACCTTACTGCATTGTCTTCATGTTTATCAGTTTCTCAGTACATTCTTAGGAGTTTTCCAGCTGTGTAATTATACTGTCTGTAGTTATTAATGGTTTTGCCTTCTATCCAGTCTTCATAACTGAAGCTTCTTTCTCTTTTCTACCTACTTTATTTATTTATTTTTTGGTTGGGCGGGGGCAGGGATTGTGGAGGCTTTCTGATAAAAACCGGAAAGCCTGCTAGACAAATTCTAAAAGAGCTGTAACTGTCTTTTCTAGCTACTTTAGCTTGTATTTTCAGTACAGTTTAAAAATTAGTAGTGCTGGTAGATAGAGATAAATGTTCTGTCTCTTCTGGATGAGTTTTAGAAAATTATTCTTTACATCCAGGTTTTGAGATTTATTTGTATAAAGTTTACGTGTTCTCTAATGTTCATTTTATTTTTGTTAATATTCTTGTTCTCTATATATTTCATGGTCACTTTTTTGTTAAGAAGTGGTTTTTATATTTTAAATTAGTATTTTTTTCTTCAGAGAACCAGCTACAATGTTAGTTTAACTCATAAACAGAAAAATAGTTGTATTAGGGTTCCTAAGCGAATGTAATCCAGCACCAGATTAGTATTGGTGTTAGGCTGTCTGGAGCCTAATTGCTCACACACTTCCGACAGAATCTGAGCCTTGAATTTTTCTTCTTTAAAAACACAACTTTGTCCTTTTTTTTTTTCCTTCCTTTTCTCATCAGTCTTTAAGTATAGCTTTTTACAAATATTTAAAAGATGATTTGTTTTGTGGAAATGTCACTTGTTTTTCTCCAAATTAATTTTCATCTTGTATAATTCTGAATAGTCCATTTCCAGCATTTCCCTTTTGTATATGAGGAAACAAGTTTTTGCAAGAAATTCTGTGAAGTTTGCACTGCTGTCAGTGTTCACACTTTTCATGTAGCAGTGTATCCGCATTTGAATCTTTCTGTTGCATTATTTTGGAATTTTAGGTTTCAAATGGTGTGTCTTTCTAAAATCTGCTTTTTTGACATTGTAATTTTCTGTGGCAAGACACTATAAGCTCTCACCAGGTTCTTGGATTGGGTATGATTCACAGGAATTGAGTGTTAGTAATCTGGGGCTGTCCTCTTTATCATTAAAAATGAGTTTTTACAACTGGTGACAAGCTGATTGCTGACCTTTCTTTAGAAATCAAGAAATTGTATGTCAGAATTAAAAATAGGAAATCTGATTTAATTGTAGAGGGACTATCAACTGCTTAAACAGAGATAGTAAGATTCAATTTAAGTAAATGTTTATAACCATAGTTATGTGCATCAGTTTTACTTGCAAGGAGAAAAATGAGAAATCACGACTCATTCCAGAATTTACTGTTTTTCCTTCCTGCTTAATGGTTGGAAGAGGAGGAATGGAGAATACATTGTGATCATTCAGTAAGAGCCTGAAGGAAAGTTGTATAAAGTAATGTAAACCACATATTAGCAAGATTATAATCCATTAATTGACTTTTCCAGTGAAACTGGAAAAGTGAAAAAGTAAGTATTTTATAGTTATATTAGATTCTTCGTTTCATTTATTTTGCAGCTTTTCATGCAACACCCAACACTTATAAGCGGAAGAACACAGAAACAGCTCTAGACAACAAACCTTGTGGACCACAGTGTTACCAGCATTTGGTAAGACTTAGTGCCTTATTATTGCAGAGGGTACTTGAGAGGACTTAATTTTGCACTTTGGTGGAGGTGATCAAGTCAGCGTTAATGTTGTCTGCACCCATGCTGTTATGGGCCATATGATAGACAGAGCTTTCTCACCCATGCTGTTTCTTCCATAGCTCATGTACTGCACATTTTAGTCCTTCATTAATGTGGTATTATTCTTTTTAAAATCTGTGTTATCTCTTCAGCAACATTTCAAGGTCTTTAGGATCAAGGACTTTTATGCCTTCCACAAAGTCTATGAGAGTTGCAAGGCACAGATAGTCCACTTAGAAAGCAGGCATGCAGTATTCATACGCAGTAGATCCCAAGCCCCTCTCATAGCCATATCCCTCTGCTTGAGTTTTAGGTGCACTGTCATTTCAGCTATATGATAGGTTCCACAGATTTTTTTTTTTTTTAAATGATGGAGAAAAGGTAAGGGGTTAGGAAAATATGAGGTAGAAAAGTTGTTTTTTACGGGTACTCTCTTATTTTTACCATTTCCCCTCTTTGAACCAAGCCACTCCTACCTAGGAACTAAATGGGTATATATTGCCTGTTGGATTTTGGACAGAAGATTCATTGAATGGCACCTGCAGAAGGTATCCTATTTTTAAGCAATTTGGTTTTTGTAGAATGAAGTATAAAACTGTTGGCTGCTGTCAAACTTCTCCCTTCTATTTCCACTAAAAAAAATGGAATTCTTGAGCACTTGTTTTATTATAATATTCTTTACAAGGCAGAATTTTGTTTGGCTCATCTAAAATGTTTCTGTGGTCTCTATAAACCATGCTCTTACCATTGTTTTATACTTTGAGACTGGATTATTGTACTTCATAATGCAAGATGTAACCCTCACAGTCTTATTCCTGAAGTTCCTTTCATGTCTTCCTGTGGCTGTGTATCCTTCACAGGAAAAAAAAAAAATGTTGGATGTTTTAATAGTAAGACAGGAAGTGACAAAGTCAAGCATGTTTGTGTTTTGTGTTCTTGTATACTTTAAATATTAACACGAAGAGGTATGCATTATCTTAAACTCTGCATAGGTAGTCTGACTCCATACACATTAGGTATATGATTCTTTTGTAAAGATTCACTTTTAAATAGACTGTATGTCCATAGAGATAATTACCTTTATTACATGAAGTATATTTCATACTTTATCTTCTTATATTTTAACTTAATTATAACTAGTTAATATATTTTACAAATTCACAACATAGAACTGTCTTGCCTGATTTTTGTACCATTCTAGGAATATATAGAACCCCTATTTCTCTTTCTGAAATTTTCAGACTATCAAAAGCATATCAAAACAAGTATATTAGACATGCAAGTGATTATTTGTGATACATGGATAATGTGATAAATTTTTTGACTAACCTGGCTTATATAGTATTTTTTTTCTCTTCCATCAAAATGAGTTTTAGAACTTTGCTCTGATGTTGACATTTTTCATTTCGTAGGAGGGAGCAAAGGAGTTCGCCGCTGCTCTCACCGCTGAGCGGATAAAGACCCCACCAAAACGCCCAGGAGGCCGCAGAAGAGGACGGCTTCCCAATAACAGTAGCAGGCCCAGCACCCCCACCATTAATGTGCTGGAATCAAAGGATACAGACAGTGATAGGGAAGCAGGGACTGAAACGGGGGGAGAGAACAATGATAAAGAAGAAGAAGAGAAGAAGGATGAAACTTCGAGCTCCTCTGGTAAGACATGTCTAATAACTGGGTTTTACTGTTCTGTGGAAGTTCATATTGTGAGGATTAAGGATGTATAATGCATTGAATAATTTTCTTAGTTGGTTAGTTTCAGTATAAAGACCAGAGTCTAAGACCAGAGTTATCTCAAGAATGTGTAGCTGCGTTGTTTGTTTCCTGCCTCCACCCCTACCCTAGCTTGTGGTGTTTGCCCTGCTTGGTTGTTTGAAAGTTGATGATGCACTTTATTCTCATTTTTTGTGCCATTTTCCTTTTTCGATCTTTCTCAGGTAGGGAATAATGCAATTTGGATCATTTGGTTTAATATTCTTGATGTTCTATGAGTAGGTTTGTTAGAAAATGTGAACTACTGATGTTAGTATTTTACCGATTGGGTTTTAGTTGTCCTTATCTTTTTGCTTTTTTCTTAAGCACACCCTGAATTTTACTTCTTAATATTATTTCCAATCATTTCTTGACCAGTGCTTACATTTGGTTTTGTAGAAGCAAATTCTCGGTGTCAAACACCAATAAAGATGAAGCCAAATATTGAACCTCCTGAGAATGTGGAGTGGAGTGGTGCTGAAGCCTCAATGTTTAGAGTCCTCATTGGCACTTACTATGACAATTTCTGTGCCATTGCTAGGTTAATTGGGACCAAAACATGTAGACAGGTAAGATATCCGATAAAAATGTTGTTAAAAGAGCTTCAAACGTAGAGATAAAAATGTACTCATTGTCCAAACAAAGAAAATTGTTGGTTATTACTAAGCTCCTATTCATCTCCTAAAAATAATTTTTTTTTCTTCCCAAGAGGGAATTGAATGAAAATTATTCTCCAGGTATGTTACACAATTTCCCCACTGTAGACTTTTAAGGTTAGATAGGAGTAGATTTTAAAAGCTAGTAAGAATTTAAATTTAGCATCACAGTTCTTGACCAGAATATAATTACCGCTACCCCTAATGTGAGGGTAGGGACAGCGATGTGTGTTATATCCCCAGCATCTAGCAGTGTCACAGAAGAGACAAAGACATTTTTCTGGTATGCGTGAGTATAAGAATGGTTTGCCTAAATAAGACTGTCCTCATGGCTCTGTGACTGTGCCTCTTGTCAGGTGTATGAGTTTAGAGTCAAAGAATCTAGCATCATAGCTCCAGCGCCCGCTGAGGATGTGGATACTCCTCCAAGGAAAAAGAAGAGGAAACACCGGTGAGTCTGTCATGAAGCTGCTTAGAGAAGTCAACACAGATAGACACTGCAGGCAAGGCCCTTCCTAAGGGCTGTCGTTGGTTTCTACGTAGTCTGTTTTTAAAAAACCTTAAACTGCCATCAAAAACAGAACTACGGAATCTTATTTCCACTGGGAATTGCTAGTATTTTTCTATAAGAATACAGCAGCCTTCAGTATATTTGGTATGTTAAGAGTCATAAAAATTACGGTTACCAGACTGCATTTGGGTTAAGAAAAACATATTTAGTAGCTTTTGCAGTAAAGGTTACATAAGCAATTACTTTAACATCATGAAATGTTCTGTGTTTCTGATGTGAGCTCTGGGCCAGTTTTTAGAAGTATCTTTTATTCCAGGAGCTTGAATTTCTAAGTTGTGTGGCATTGCATTCTGATACTCCTAATTGGGTACCCTAACTTTAAGCCTGTGTGAATGTTATTTTCACCTTAGCGAATGTTTTCAGGCTGATTTGATTTGTAAATGCAGAGCCAGAAAAATTGATGAATGGACTATCAGCTCTAATCTCCCCATACCTCCACCTCACATTTTTAAAAATGGGAAACATAATTGGGTAGGTAAGGGTACAGTTAGATTATGCTTCTTAAATTGTGTACAGGCTCATGTTACGTTTTGTTACTGTAACATTTTGTTACTTTAACAAAAATAAGTGTAGGGCCAACCCAATTTAGAGTTTTTTTAAAGTCAAGTTTTTATTTTTATTTTTATTTAGGCTTTAGGAGATGCTTCTGAAATTTTGGTTATTTCTGACCATGTAGTTCACTTGATTGGTTTATGATGCCTGAAATAAGAGGAAGTGATCAGTGTCATCCACGTCAGAATAAATCAACAGGCAGACACACCTGCTGCTTGGTGCAGCATTGGGAGCTCAGAAGTTCTGACTAGGAGTCATGGATGAACACAGGAAATGACGTCTTGCCACACCTAGGGCAGCCTGAGCCATCAAGCTGTTTGAGTTGCTTCAAACTGATGGCAAATATAAACTGGGCAGGGCATGACTCTTGGCTTTAACGCATTCCTGTATTCATGGCACAGATAGATCCAGTTAAGCAGCTCTCTGTTGGATTTGTAGCTTCCCGCAGAAGTTTGGTTTAATTTTCTTTGTTTTTGCAGGTTGTGGGCTGCACACTGCAGAAAGATACAGCTGAAAAAGGGTTAGCATCTTTCCATTCCCCTCATTATTAGCTTAACAATGTCTGCTTTGTTTTCATTTGTTTTAGAATAGTAACTGGATTAGAGCTTGGGTTATTCTAATATAATTGCCTTCTGTATGTTAAACCAATTTGAATGGAGGATGTCTACTGATGAATCCCCAGTCAGTTCTCTTCTGTAAAGTGGAGGCTGACTGGAAGGTGTGAGTCCGAGTCAGTTGAAGGAGAAGTGCTTTGGGATGGGACTGAGATGTAGCTGTGCTGTAGATGGAACTCATAAGCACTTGGGGGTGGGAGAGTATTTTTGCCATCGTTTTGGAAACCGGAATATGTGTAATGTTATGCATTCAGTAAAGGCAGGCCAGCCACACTCCACAGGTAGTAGGGAAGAATGTACTCGTGTTAATTGTGTATGATCGTTTCCATCTCCCTGGATTCATTGGCCTGCATGATGTTATCTTTACTCAGACGGCTCCTCTAACCATGTTTACAACTATCAACCCTGTGATCATCCACGGCAGCCTTGTGACAGTTCGTGCCCTTGTGTGATAGCACAAAATTTTTGTGAAAAGTTTTGTCAATGTAGTTCAGAGTGTAAGTATTTGTTGCTTTGATGCAATTGCATGAGAACTAAATAGGTCTTTGGTTAGCAATTTAAAAAATCAAAAATAAGAACACGGGAGCACTCCCTTGTTTACTTGACGAAACTCATCAATTTGACAAGTATTTATTGAGCCCCATACCTGGCCCTGTGCCAGTGGCCAGTCAGTCGCCTGGGTGTTGTGTGTCTATGTGTGTGAGGCAGGCAAAGTTGTATTAAAGGAACCTGAATTTTATTTTTTTCTTCTTTGATCATTTAAATTAAGTTGTATTAAGGTTGGCACAGATTGTAAGAGGAATCTAGAAGGAGCTACCCAAATAATTTTTGGGCACCAGAAATTGTCAGAGTTAGGAGGGTTTTAGTCTTCAGATTAAAGGAATGTAGTGTAAACATAGTAGATTTTTATAATTGTTTAATGAGACTGCACATGAAGCTTGGGTATTAAGGGAGTGTTTAGAACCAGGGGCTATTAGAATGGTCAAGGACCATGGATATTGTTCCATCCAGACCCTTTATTCACACCTACTTTAAATATGTCCACTAGTTAACAAATGAAAAATGGAAAAACAACTCAATGGTGGTCTTTTTCAGTGCAAACAGCTATAACTTCGCTGTTAATACTTCCATTTCCTTGTCTATATAGTAGGGTAATAAGGTGGTTGTGAGGGTTGAGAGTCAGTCACATGCCCAGTACAGCCCTTGCCATGTATCTTTCTGCAAGTTTTTGCATATGGTGATGATGGTGATGAGTGAAGAACCTCCAAATCTCTCTCTGAAGGTCAAAACCGCTTTCCGGGATGCCGCTGCAAAGCACAGTGCAACACCAAGCAGTGCCCGTGCTACCTGGCTGTCCGAGAGTGTGACCCTGACCTCTGTCTTACTTGTGGAGCCGCTGACCATTGGGACAGTAAAAATGTGTCCTGCAAGAACTGCAGTATTCAGCGGGGCTCCAAAAAGGTGAGCAACAAGTTGCTTCTGGAAGATTTTTTGTAGTTAGCTGTTTAGTGATGCAAACGTCAGGATTGTCTTAGATGATTTAGCTGGAGCAAAAAGTAAAAGTGATCCTTGAAAGGTGCAACTGATGAGAAAGTGTTGATGATTTTCTCTGGGTAATGCACCCTTGGGCAGTCTCTTCAGTTTTATATAGAGCACTGTACACTGATAGTAGGAGAAACCAGCACATTCTGAGAAGTAGCCATTCATGGTATCAGATTTAGGAATAAGAGGTATTTTTTCTAGCTGTTTAATAGATTATTTGAATTTCTCTTTTAGTTAATAGAACTAGTAGTTTATCTAGTATCCTTAATGCAAATAAATGGTGATTTCTATCAAAATATAGACTCATTCTCATCAAAGAGAATTTATAGATTCCTTGCTATGTAGAGTAAAAGACAAAATTTCCCATGGCAGGTTTTTATAGACTTACTTCTGTTTGTTTAATAACCTTGAAAAAAAACCCAGCTAGGAAATATATATTTTTAGTCTGGGGAATTGTATGTAGGTGATTTAACTCTATCAGCCAGGAAGTAATGATTGAGCAAAAGACACTTCAGCAGCATGTATTTGGGAAATTTCGTATCTTTTTTTTTTTTTTTTTAGGGCAGATGATAAGTTCTTTCTTCAGTCAGTTCTTTTTATAATAATAGCTGACATTTATTAAGCATGTAAAAATAGCAGGCTGTTCTGAGTGCTTTAGTGGATTCGTTCATTGATTCTCCTAACCCTGTGAGTGAGGAATAAGTGCTAACCCCATTTTACGGGTAAGGAAACCCAAAGTCACAAGACTTGTAAAGGAGCAGGAGATCAAATCCTGCAGGCTCCCATTAACCTGCTCTTACGCTCTGTGTGTGTGTGTGTGTGTGTGTATATGTGGGGTGTAGAGTAGACCTATCTTTGTTGTTGGACCATTTATTTATAATTGAGAACACATTTCTTACCAGCAAGTCCCCTTCTACCAGAAATTCTGCTCCAGGCAAAACATTGAAGTTCTCTTGGTTTTGTTTGTGTCCTTGAACCAAAGTCTGTTTATGGCAGAGAGCTGTGCAGGGTGGTGGGTTTTTTATTTTTGTTTTTAGCTGTGACTTTTTTCTTTTCTGTTAGACATTTAGATCATTTTACTCTAGGCAGTTATATGTCCATTTAGGTCATTGGATCACAGTGACTCTGGTTCAGTTTCCGATGGCATACCCGCCCAGACCTAAAAATCTCAATTTCCCCCCCAAACAACTTACCATTGTACTCCTTCCTCACTTTGTTCAGAAAGTGGGCAATTCTATTCATACTGACATGTCCTCTTTGTAAGACATTTTTTTAACTCTTAAAAATGTTAAACTATGTAAATACTTTTTACCAATTGGGTTTCATTTGCATAGCAGTATTTAGCTAATTTAGTTTCTGATCAGAAGGCTATTTGGGAAGTTCACCTGACAGGTGAGTGGTAAGATGGTCCAGAATAGGAACAGATAGGAAGCCTTTGTAAAGGTCACAAGAAAATTTTGGATGAAAGCATAATACTGAGCTGTGATGAAAAATTGGTGTATGGGAACACATCCCTAAATACATAATTGACAGCAGTGATCATCTTGACATTTCTGCTGAAAATAGCCTCCTGGACTGACAAGATCATGAGAACACCTCCCGGTAGTTTCTTGTGTTGTCCTGAGGAGGTGGGGCGGAAGAACAAATCCAAAGCCAAGCTGCTATGGGCTTGAGGGAACCAACCCCAGTGAAGAATCAGGGGGTGTCCTGGGGCTGAAAATGGAATAACTATTAATAGAATCACTTGGGGGAAGTAGAGGGAAAGGTATGGAGAGGAAGAGTGATTTGGTGGTGTCTTTATATTAAATTCAGGTTGAAAGTGAATTACTTGAGGAAATCAAGGGCTGAAGAAACAGGGAAGCCAAAAGTGCAGCAGGCCTAGAGCACCTTGTTGAACGATGGTCATTGCAGAGGACCAACACTACCTAAAGGTTTTCTGTAAGACAGAGATTCTTATCTGCTGTATAAGGAAAACATATATAATGTTCATAGTTAGCCATTCTCAGCAGCTTTCACATTGACTGAAGCTGTGTGCTGAATTACTGCCGTAGAACAAACAGGTCTGAGGATTTAAAGTGATAGCTTTTGTTTTCATTCTGTAGTCTCCTTTGTCCCCAGTCCATCTTCACCCTCCTTTTTTGATTATGTGATTGTGTTTTATTCTCTAGCATCTATTGCTGGCACCATCTGATGTGGCAGGCTGGGGGATTTTTATCAAAGATCCTGTGCAGAAAAATGAATTCATCTCAGAATACTGTGGAGAGGTAAGGCACTGATGACCTGTATTCAGGGGGCATTGTATATACTAACTTTTCTTTATTTTAGATTGATTTTATTAGGTAAGTCTGTGGGTTTGATTGGAAATGAATTGCCATAAACTGCGTTTTCACCCTAGACTTCTGCGTGTTTGTGGATTTGCATGCTTAGTAACTGGATTGTGCTGGGCACAGTGGCCAACTCCTGCGATCCCAGCACTTTGGGAGGCCAAGGCAGGTGGATCGCTTGAGCTCAGGAGTTGGAAACCAGCATGGGCAACATGGCAAGACCCCGTTGCTACAAAAAATGCAAAAATTAGCTGGGCATGGTGGTGCATACTTGTAGTCCCAGCTACTTGGGAGCTGAGGCAGGAAGATCGCTTGAGCCTGGGAGGTTGAGGCTACAGTGAGCCATGTTTGTGCCACTGCACTCCAGCCTGGGTGACAAAGTGAGACCCTGTCTCGGAGGGAAAAAACAAAACAAAACAGGATTGCTTGGTTCTAGCCACATTTAGCTTTTCTCATCTAGGGACAACAGGGAGAACAAGAGCTTTACCATAGCGTATCCTGCTTAATCCACAACCTAGTTGATAAGGACCTGGAAATAACGTCATTAGTTATTCACCTTTTAAATTGTCGAGTTACCAAAAAATCATAGGCCTAGCTTCAGTTTGGAACCACCTCACCCAAATAGTTTTTGGTTTTTTTTGTTTTTTTTTTTTGAGACAGAGTTTCGCTCTTGTTGCCCAGGCTGGAGTGCAATGGCGTGATTTTGGCTCACCGCAACCTCCGCCTCCCGGGTTCAAGCGATTCTCCTGCCTCAGCCTCCCGAGTAGCTGGGATTACAGGCATGCGCCACCGCGCCCAGGTGATCTGCCTGCCTCGGCCTCCCAAAGTGCTGGGATTACAGGCGTGAGCCACTGCGGCTGGCTTTTTAAAAAAATTCAGCAAAAAGACTTTGGTTCCTCACTTTCTCCAAGGATAATTACTTCAGAATGTGGAAATATTTCTGAGCTGGGGTCCTTAGTACATACAGTTATTCTTTATCAGCGTGCAGACTGAATGGGAAGGAGAACTTGGCTGTAGTGACCCTTTTTGTTGGTTTTCTCCAGAAGGTCCAGTATTCACTCTGCGCCTTTGTGTGTTCTGTCAGGCTTGATCACCTTTATCCAAAAGAATTTTCTCCCATGTCTTTCTTTTTAGATTATTTCTCAAGATGAAGCTGACAGAAGAGGGAAAGTGTATGATAAATACATGTGCAGCTTTCTGTTCAACTTGAACAATGGTATGTTTCAGAGCTGGGAGGCAGTGAGTTCCTCTGAGTTGCATGTGGCAGCCTTCTGCCGGCCGAGTGTTCAGAAACGAGGGTAGAGGTCAGTGAGGTGACCGGAAGGAGGATCTCCTTAGAGGCATGGGGGGCTGCTTGTTTGAAAGGAACTGGAGCAAGGAGTTCCTCAGGGAGCAGATAGACTAGATGTGCAGGAAACCGCCTCTGTGGAGGCCCGGCTGTCTGTGGGTGGCGCTATCCCAGCATCTGGCTGTGAAGGGGACGTTGTGCTCTTGCTGCTCACCTCACCTTTTGTGTTCAGGCAGCTCAGCACACCTCCTCCAGTCAGTGCCTCTGAGTGGGGAAGGAGGGGAGGAGCACTGCACTTGGAACCATCTTCCAGACTCCCCTGGATATTCTCAAAGGACTGAGAGGAAAGGCAGCTGCTTTCATAGCTGATGTTCTGGGGTAGAATGTAAGGCTGTGTAGGGATGTTTCTGGTGGGATTATGTGGAAATGGAGGTAGGCTTAACATGTAAGATATTCAGAGAAACTCTTAGTTGGAACAAGTAGAATAGGTTTTTTTCTGTGAATGCTTTATAGACATAATGAAAAAAACTAATTTTAAATGTGAAAATGCCTATGATGTTTGGAAGAATTTTGTCAGATTTTTTTTTTTTTTGCTATGTTTTGCTCAGTAATATATGTTTATAGTTGATAATTAGTAGCTTTTGAATCAGATACCATCTTGAATTATAGGTGATTAATTTTAACCTGGAACAATAGTGTGTTCTTCCAAATGTCATTTCTTACTGAGTGAAGTTGCTTGAATGATTTATTTGCTTTTGCAGGCAAACCCTGAAGAACTGTAACCAGTTGCATTTACAGAATCATAATAACTTGATTTACTTATAACTGAAATTATTCACTGGGCTGTGCTTATTTTTTTCTTTTTAGATTTTGTGGTGGATGCAACCCGCAAGGGTAATAAAATTCGTTTTGCAAATCATTCGGTAAATCCAAACTGCTATGCAAAAGGTAGGTACCTTTGACGTCAGAATCGGAACTCCCTTTTCAATCCTGTGATGATGGACTTGAATACTTCTGGGATAGTTGTTTGTTATGTGAACAAGTCAGTTAACCCCCTGTGGCCTGTCTTCATGCTCACTGACACCAGTGTGTCTCTTTCCAGTTATGATGGTTAACGGTGATCACAGGATAGGTATTTTTGCCAAGAGAGCCATCCAGACTGGCGAAGAGCTGTTTTTTGATTACAGGTTGGTAAAGTACATTTCTAGCATGATCTCTAAGGGCTTTTTCTACTGGATTGTGAACTCTGGACAAAGGAGGGTTTTTAGTTCTTTGCTTCTTTTGACGGGTCACTTTGCCATGAGCATTAGTGGGGAATTAGGTTACACTTTCCTGTTATGTATTCATTATCCATTTATTTATTATACAAGTCATGCTTATTTTAAAAATAGAGTAAAATCCATGCAGAAAGCCCCATTTCTCACCCTGCTGTTGACAGCTGGGTGAGTCCTAGACCTTCTCATACCATGCCGCATGCTGCATGCTTGCTCGTGGAGCGTTTTCCAGATGAGTGCAATCACACTGTCCTGTAGATTTTTCTGCAACATGGTTTTACTTGACAGTATACTATGTATATCTTTATGGATTAGATCTACTTAATTTATTGTTTGCTATAATACTTATTACACATATCATTACCATTTTATAAGGTGCTATTGGCAAATCGCTGTCTGATCACCCTGTGGGGATGCCTGGGACATGTGGGCCACCAATGGTATCCGTGTGGTTAGGCATTAGGCTGCCAGTTAACACTGTCAAGCTCTGTGGAATACATCTAAGTCAGCCATTGAATACAGATTTAGGTGCAGTCAGATGACTGTCTACTTAATGAACTCCTGTGGCCCCGTGTACATCCCATCCGGAAGCTGTCTTTGAGTACTGTGTTCTTGCATATTCAGGCTGGCCTTTAATGGCCGTTGCACAGCGAAGAGCTCTCAGTGAGGCAGACAGGGTCTGAGTGAAGGGCCCACTTTAGCAAAGGCCGCTGCCTTCACTCCAGGCTGGCTCTGAATGAAGAGTGTGGGGTGGAGCTTCCTTAGGATGACCCGGTGGCCTCACCCCCCATGGTGGGCTTCTTGTGCTCCTTTCTGGGTGTCTGCTGCACTCCAGTTCTCTCTTCACCTGGGGGAGCAACTGGCGGGCTGCTCTTTGGCCCTCTTTGCTATGGTCATCATTTTTTCCAGACCATGGTTCTATTTTGCCTTTCCAGCGTCAGGCCTAAACATCTGATGTGGACCAGCCTTCCTGGGGCCACTTGCTTCAGAGGCATAGGGGAGGGTGGTCAAGCTCTGGGAATGCTTGTAGACAGGTTTGCTCAGAACTTGGCAGCGTCTCAATTAAATGGCCAGCAACACAGACCTATGCATTGCCTTCTATGAGTGTGCCCTTATGCAGGCAGCTGTGTAATTGGATGGGGTTTTTTAAGACATTTTAATGCACCCACTATCTTCAGCAGGCTTTGTTGTGTTGTTGGATGGGTGGCCATCCAGCGGACATCTCATCTCCTTCCTGTTGTTTCAGATACAGCCAGGCTGATGCCCTGAAGTATGTCGGCATCGAAAGAGAAATGGAAATCCCTTGACATCTGCTACCTCCTCCCCCTCCTCTCTGAAACAGCTGCCTTAGCTTCAGGAACCTCGAGTACTGTGGGCAATTTAGAAAAAGAAAATGCAGTTTGAAATTCTGAATTTGCAAAGTACTGTAAGAATAATTTATAGTAATGAGTTTAAAAATCAACTTTTTATTGCCTTCTCACCAGCTGCAAAGTGTTTTGTACCAGTGAATTTTTGCAATAATGCAGTGTGGTACATTTTTCAACTCTGAATAAAGAATACTTGAACTTGTCCTTGTGGAGTCCTCTCTCATAGCGTGTCAGTCACTGCTTTTAGGACTGCTCAGCAAAAACCTTTTAAATTTAACTCTGTGGGTTTTTAGTGTCTTTGTATGAATCTTGATTTAACTAATAATACTGCCTGTTAATATGTGGAAGACATGAAGAACACTGCTGTGCATCCTGAGGGCTTACCCAGTAAAGGGCTTGATCTTACAGACAAGACCAGGGTGGGTACATTCCAGTCAGCTGTACGACCTGGAGAAAGTGATTTAACCGCCAAGTCTGTTACCCATATATAAACTGACAGAGTAGACAGGTTATTTTTAAGAACGTACCTAGTTCTAAACTCCATTAGTCTAGATAGAATTGTTTAGAAACACAATGTAAGTTGGGATTCCTTGCCTACTTTATCAATCACAAAAGGTGATTGATAGGTATAATCAAACTGTAGTTTTATATCTTCTCAAAGGTAAAAATCACAAACTCTGAAAGCATCAAGGAAACATGTGCCTTGCATGCCTCATGATAATGTGGTTGGTCTCAGCTTCTTGCACCCTCCCCAGGTACGTTCACCAGCATCATCATGGGAACCCTGACACCCGCTGCAAACCAGCCCGTACTGTCAGTTACTTGGCTGCCTTTTCTACAGTTGTTAGATTTTTATTTACAATGGGATTGATTGATAGTATTAATGTGAAACCTGATTAAATTCACTCATCTTGCTTTCCAGTTCCACAGCATTTGCGGGATCAGGTCTCCGACACATCACTGCACAGGCGCAGCAACTCGAGTCCTAAAGTTAGTTTGCCACTTGATTTGGGATTGAGGAGATCCCCCCTCAGCCTCGTCCCATGGTTTCTTAATGACAGTGCCGATCTATTTTACGTCTAAATAACTATCTCCACTCTCACCCAGAAAATGGTACCATCCACTTCAGAGCTTGTTGCCCTCGGTGCCCTCATGTTCCACTCGGCTCTCGGCAGGACCCTGGGCAAACTGGGCAGCCATCAATCTCCTGAGGCGATTACTTGATTGTTTGGGTTAGGTCATTCTCCAGATGGCTCAATGGCCTTGCCTAGGCACAGGCGAATGGAGCCCATCTGTTCATCATCGCCTGTTCATGAGACCCCAAAGGTTACTTGGGCTCAAAAGTACCTGCTGACATGGCTCATTCAGCTACAGCCCTCAACCCATCCTCAGAGGAACAGCTGGGAAGCAGATCCTTGAGGCCTCCAGTGAGCTCAATGTACCAGAGCCCCAAATGCATAGGAAAGACAAAGTGGCATTGATTGAAAGCAGTAGTTTTTGAGCCCTGTCTGGTGTATTCTCAATACACAGCAAGCTTTTTATACCATGATCTGAAATGGCACTTCTCTAAAAGCCTCTTCAGTGACTTCCATGAACACAGATTTTCTGAACAGAAATCCTTGACGTAATAACCCATTTGATATAACCTTCTATCAGGCTTGCCTGGCCTGTGGACGGCCGGTTGCATACAGCCCAACACAAATTCATAAACTTTCTTAAAACATTGAGGTTTTTTGTGATTTTTTTTTTTTTTTTTTTTAAAGACAGGGTCTTGCTCTGTCACTACTCAGCCTGGAGTGCAATGGCGTGATCTCGGCTCACTGCAACCTCTGCCTCCCAGGTTCAAGCGAATCTCCTGCCTCAGCCTCATGAGTAGCTGGGATTATAGGCACGGGCCACCACGCCTGTCTAATTTTTGTGTTTTTAGTAGAGATGGGGTTTTGCCATGTTGGCCAGGCTGGTCTTGAACTCCTGACCTCAAATGAGCCACCCGCCTCGGCCTCCCAAAGTGCTGGGATTACAGGTGTGAGCTGCTCCGCCCATTTTTTTTTTTTTTTTTTTTTTAAGCTCATCAGCTACTTAATACAAGGCTTGACATATACAATAAGCAGGACCTCACCCACAGACTAACTTCTGTGGGTAAAGTTAGAGGCACCTAGAAGCTGTGCTAGGTTTTCATTATTGTCTGGTTCATCCCATCTCCAGTCTTCACCATAAGTATCCGTGACAGGTCCTCACTTCCACTTCTGCCCAAGATGTTCAGCAACTCCACCAAAAGTCAAATCAAATAATGTAAACCCACACATTTAAGCTTGTAGATAGATAGCTCATCAAGACTGGATCCAAAATGTAAACATTTTGAAAACGGTATTCTGTTAAATAATTCCTAATGGAACTAGTTGAAATAATTGCCTATCCGCCCAATCCCTTGATAGAAACAATCCCAGTGAGGGCTCCACATGGATACCTGGCATTAGAAGTGGCCCACACTCACCTGTTGCGGCAAGGGCATTGTTGGGGCTGCTCCTGGACAGGGTCATGAACTGGACAGAGGAACGATGACGGTATGAAAAATGAGCCTGGGCAGCCAAGTGACTGTGATTCCTACAAACAAGAAGCTGTCTTCATTAGAAGGGGGATTCAGTTCAAATAGCTGAAGGCCAGCAAGCATGTTTTCCAACTGGGGGTGGTAATTCTAAACTTCAAAGGAAAATTAGGTACCAATATTCATCAAGGAGCAGCATCTTAAAATGCTGTCAGTAAAGGTAAGTTACATTACAGGCTCCTGTTGGTCCTGTAACCACTGTTTCTTACCCTTCAGATTCCTGTCATGTGGTGTGCCTGGCCAGCATTCCGAGTCTATACCCCATGCTTAACAGAGCCCAACCAGGAGACTTGCCCTCCCAGGCGCTGAGATCAAGGTCCTCCCTTCCCTTGTTCCCTTAGGCCACAGCGATACATACTTAGCCTGTGTATCTGGTCTTAGTGCACAGCCCAGCTCTGATTAAACCACAATGAATTTTTCTATAACCCAGGGGGTAAAATACTGACTTTATAAAATATGAGTTAAAGTTGTCAATAGATTAAACCTTTGTTGCTGTGATACTGTTTCCAACCTCTTTGGCCATGATTCCAAGATAATAAGCCTTGGTCTCAGTGGTAACAACCACACTGTAGAACCCCACTAGGATTTGGCAGCAAATAGCCCCAGATGTTTGGTGTTCTACAGAGAGGCTCCCCTATACTTCAAGAAAGGGTAAAAGCAAGAGTGACAATGTGAGCATTCTGGGGCTGGATTAGTTCAGTGATACTGCACTTGGTGGTTCTTTACAAACTATTTTTCTTTTTTTGACATGGAGTCTTGCTCTGTCGCCCAGGCTGGAGTGCAGTGGCACGATCTCAGCTCACGGCAACCTCTGCCTCTCAGGTTCAAGCGATCCCCCTGCCTCAGCCTCCCAAGTGGCTGGGACTACAGGCGTGTGCTACCACAACTGGCTAATTTCTGTATTTTTAGTAGAGATGGGGTTTCACCATGTTGGCCAGGCTGGTCTTGAACTCCTGACCTCAAGTGATCCGCCGCCCAGCCTCCCAAAGTGCTGGGATTACAGGCGTGAGCCAACGCGCCTGGCCACAATTTTCACAATTAACAGCTAGTAACAAAAAGCCAATTGTGCCCATACAAGTATTTTGTCCAAGGAGAATAGGGCTTGAGAATTGGGAGGAATGTGACCTTCCTCCTGGGTTCTAACCATGCTGCCCACATATAGGGACTGAACACCCAGGGTTTCCAGAAGCCTGGGACTCTCTGCCTCTAAGCGACTTATTAAGTTGTCCTGAAAAAGAAATGCCTCAGAGAATGTCTCCCTTTCCGTGTCTTACCAAAAGAAATGCAGTCAACCTATACACATAAGGGACATTTGGACCTAAACACAGGTCTTGAATTGCCTTTTCTTTCACACCAGTCAACATGATACACTTACCCAGTGCGAAGGGGAGCAGGTAAAGGCCAGGAATCTGAAGGTGTGGGGTGAACTCCTGACTCGCCCGTCACTCAGCTCACCTTCGCTTACTGTGAGGAATTTCCATGGGACCAAGGGACTTACCCAAGTGCCTGCTTGATCCCGGAGGAACTGAAGAGACCAGCAAACTCATGACAATATTTCCTATCATTCGCAGGACTGAAATACACAGGCTCTTGAGGCAGGTCTGTGGTGTTCCTTTGCAGCATGCTTTTCTCACAGGCAGAACAATGGACTGGTTTGAGGAAAAGCAAGAGGTGAGCTTTACTCCCAGTCCGGCGCGACAGGGCAGTTGCCGGGCTGTCCTGTGGAGGGCGAGGTGGAGTTCGGAACACCAGCTGCCTCCTGCCTGGCTTCTATACTGGGACTCTTCACTAGATTGTCTGAAAAAGGGGATATACTAAAAAAAAGTGTGGGAACCATTAAGACCTGGGTTTATTACCATTTTACTTAACCTGTGTAACTTTTGTGACAGGGTTGCTTTGTTGCCCAGGCTGGAGTGCAGTGGTCTTGGCTCTCTGCAGCCTCAACCTCCTGGCCTCAAGTGATCCTCCTGCCTCAGCCTCATGAGTGATTAGAACCACAAATGTGTGCCACCAAGCCTGGCTAATTTTTGCAGACACGGAGGCTCCCTATGTTGCACAAGGCTGAGCTCTCTCCAAGTGCTGGGCTTACAGCCGTGAGCTATCTTGTGCCTGGCCCTCCGTTTGTTTTTTGAGACAGAGTCTTGCCCTGTCACCCAGGCTGGAATGCAATGGCGCGATCTCAGCTCACTGCAACCTCTGCCTCCAGGGTTCAAGTGATTCTCCTGCCTCAGCCTCCCAAGTAGCTAGGATTACAGGTACGCACCACCATGCCCGGTTAATTTTTTGTCTTTTTAGTAGAGATGGGGTTTCACCATGTTGGCAAGGCTGGTCTTGAACACCTGACATTGTGATCCACCCGCCTCGGCCTCCCAAATGGCTGAGATTACAGCCATGAGCCACCGTGCCTGGCCCCTATCTTTTTAAACTAACCTGTCAGGTGTCCGAGTTTCCTGAGAAACCCCAGGAACCTGTACTTATTTTGTTAGCTATGCCTTCCCTCCACCTGGCTAACTTGCACTTGGGCACAGGTATGGTGTGCTAAGGATGTTCAAGATTTATCACTTGCAAAACCTGTGAGGTACCTGAAGCTTCTATGAGGAAAACAAAGTTACTGGGAGCAAAGCAGCATCCCCGACCGTGGCTGGGGAGTGAGTGACACGGCAAAGGAGACAGAAGGAAGAAGCTACACTGAGGCGCAGGCAGGCGACATACAGGGTTCCTGGGGGGACTGCTCCCAGGGCTCTCATGATGTGGTTACATCTGTGCCAGGAGGAGAGGGTGGGGTGTGCATGCCCATGGCCCAGGACCTCCTCTCCTTGGGACACACTGGGGCAAACATTCCATTCTCAGGGAGGAGTAACTTTTTTTTTCGAGACGGAGTTTCGCTCTTGTTGCCCAGGCTGGAGTCCAATGGCGCAATCCTGGCTCACCACCACCTCCGCCTCCCGGGTTCAAGCTATTCTCCTGCCTCAGCCTCCCAAGTAGCTGGGATTACCGGCATGCGCCACCATGCCTGGCTAATTTTTGTATTTTTAGTAGAGACGGGGTTTCTCCATGTTGGTCAGGCTGGTCTCGAACTTCCGACCTCAGGTGATCCGCCCACCTCAGCCTCCCAAAGTGGAATAACTCTTCTAACAGTCACGAACATGGTCCAATTTGCCAGCAGGTACCTGAAAAGCAAGAGAACCTCGGCTCCCTGACGTAGTGCTGGCGCGAGAGTGAGTCCAGGAAGCTTCACCAGTCAAAGCCAACGTTTTGATTTCATAACCACCTGCTGCGACTAGAACAGAAGCGTGGACGAGCAGGCTCTGCCGTGTCCCGTGCCCACAACCGGAACAGAAGCGTGGACGAGCAGGCCATGCTGTGTCCCGAGCCCACAACCGGAACAGAAGCGTGGACGAGCAGGCCATATTGTGTCCCCTGCCCACGACCGGAACAGAAGCGTGGATGAGCAGGCCATATTGTGTCCCCTGCCCACGACTGGAACAGAAGCGTGAACGAGCAGGCCCTGCCGTGTCCCGTGCCCACGACCGGAACAGAAGCGTGGACGAGCAGGCCCTGCCGTGTCCCCTGCCCATGACCGGAGCAGAAGCGTGAACGAGCAGGCTCTGCCGTGTCCCGTGCCCATGACCGGAACAGAAGCGTGGATGAGCAGGCTCTGCCGTGTCCCGTGCCCACGACCGGAACAGAAGTGTGGACGAGCAGGCTCTGCCGTGTCCCGTGCCCATGACCGGAACAGAATTGTGGACGAGCAGGCCGTGCCGTGTCCCGTGCCCATGCTCTCCATGCCGACTCAAATTCAGGCAGCAGAGGCTGGTGACGACCAGGGATCCTGGAGCCCGGCCACTCATCTTCAGTCCTACCTCCTCTACTCACTAGAGGCATCTTCCCTCATCTGGCCTCAGTTTCCCCACCTGCAGGAAGGAGGATACTGTTTCACACATAGGTTGTCAGGTAACTCATTTAGTCCTTACAAGTGTCAACGAGGATCAATGTGTGGTCACCGACTCTCACTGAATACAGTGACACAGTGCATTCAAGTCACCACAGAAGTCACAAAAATAAGCATGATTTTTTTTTTTTTAAAGAGGATTACACAGGGGCTTAACATTTTAAGATCTTAAAAACTTTTCAATCCAAAGAATACAGCCCTTTTAAACTACAGGAAGACACTAGGAATATAAATTTGCACAATCATTATATCTTTTATTTACATATAGAAATTAGTAAAACTTAAAACAAAACCAAATGCGACTTGTACAGAAATCCTTTAATTTTCTTTATTTTCACACATTAAAAAATGAAACACACTATACAAATGGTTTTCATAGCAGGTTACATGTGGGTCCATTCAGACTTGCTCTCAAAGTGCTGCCAACGTGACAAGTGCTGCCAAGATGACAGCTGCGAATCGGGGAGCCCGTGTATTGACTTAGATGCGGTAGCATGCAGCCCTCGGCATGGAGGGTCAGTCCCCGCTGTTCTTAAATTAGGGTAAATGGCGTTGGTGTCCATATTTACAGACTTGAAATGTATCAATCCTGAGCAGTTCCGATGTAAATCCGAGACCAGCTGCTGGGAGTCTTGGTCTCAGTTTTAAAAAGGGAGGTCCAGTGGCGGCAGGCTGGCTGCTATGAACTTGTTTTCATTCTTTCCAACATGAACTATTTGTTGCGGGTCACACAGTCAGACCCTTCCAGAAGGGTTAAGCCAAGTAACTGTAGGTGTCCTTTTCACCATCCACTCGCTCCAAATATTCTTTCTCAATGAGAATGTCAATGCATTTCTGGGTGTTATTTTTAAAAAGGAAGAGGTAGTGAAAGAGAAGAAAAACACAAATTATCATCAGAACAGAGAGAGGCTGCCCCCACCACAAATCTCCCCTGATTCGGAGCTCAGCGGGGAGCAGTGTCCCCTGCCCCAGATCTGTCAGCATAGAGTTTTACTTCCTGGGCAGCTAAGCCTTCATGCATGGAGTTCCTTCAATTTCCATTTCCCTGACACTTGCTGAGGGTGACTCCAAGTCCCTCCTGCACCCGCCCTAGGAACTGGAGTCAGGTGCTTTGGGAGCCCCGTGGGCCAGTCTCCCTTTCTACCACCAAAGTCTGCTTGCCTCTGGGGCAGGACTCAGTCTCACAAGAAGAGGCCATGAACAGGGAACAGGGGACTGTGGAGAACTCCCTGAATAGCCATGAACGAACTGGCACCTGTGCCACCAAATGTAACCCAGGAGGGACACTGGGCCTCCTGCCTGTTGGGGGAGTCACCTGTCAGTGCCACCCGAGGCTCTCCACTGGCTGTGACTTACCCAAGTGGTTTAGGAAAAGGAAAGTCCTGCTTAGTTACCATTTTAAACAAGCCCATCAGAAATAAGCAAAATGTCAATTAACAGTAGGCTACATAAAGGAAGGTGTGTTCCCATAACAGAACACCCATAAGAGCAACGAAAACGACCCAGTGCTTCTCGATACCGCAACGCAATGAATCTCCCGAAGATACTGCTGAGGAAATTCTTACCAGGCACGGGAGTGCGTGCTCTAGAATCTGTTTATGTATCACGCAAAAGCAGGCAAAACTGTTTTACGGTGTCAGAAGACATGACAGTGATTTTCTATGGGACACAGGTGCTGGCTGGGATGGGTGGGCTTCCGGGATGCTGGGCATGTTTTAATTCTTACCTGGGTGCCGATCACACAGTGTATTGACTGTGAAAGTCATCAAGCTGGCGCTTCATCATCTGTGCACTTCTTTGTATGTGTGTTTCAATAGAGTTAAACTGAAGCTGACTTTCTTTCATAGAAATCTACATACAAAGAAGCCAGCTCCCTTCTTCACGCCACAGCAATCAATCCACTTTTTGCTACATTTTTTATCTTCTAAATTAAGAAAGGAATGTGACTGCCATGTAAGTCCTGTACCTTGATCACAGGGACCCGAGGTTTGAACCTGGAGGACAGCTGAGTGAGGACCTCGCCAAGTAACTGCTGGTGTTTCAGAACCTTCCTCATCTTCATAATTCTCACGATGGCCGCCTATGCAACCAGATAAGGAAAAAGAGGTGCATTTAGAGCTGTAACAACATCGTATTGATAGTTAAGGACAAGCTGCACAGAGGCTGCCGACGCCTATGCACAGGATCACAATTTCCTAACAGGTAACAAACGTCCTGCAGGTGAGACGAGAGAGGGAACCAATTCTACCTGCCTATGTTTCAACTCTAATGTGGCAAACATTACAATGTTTTGGTCTTTTGAGCAATTTTACCTCAATAATTTAACTCAACCATAAAGCATTAAAAAAAGGAGACAAAATTAAATCTTCAAGGCCATGGAAGCTGCCCATCCTCTCCAGTGAAGAACTCTCCTTCCCCTCATTTCAGCCAAACCTGCCACAATGTTTGCTTTCCAACATTTAGAGCAAGAGGACTGCCCTGTTTTGCCTGGTGACATAAAGGACTAATTCAGTTAACAAGGCCCTGGCTCTTGGCCTTGCCACCTTCTGCCATCACAGACCCATTCATCTGGCAATCACTCCTTCATCACCCCCGCCTACCCCCCATGGCCCGTCCTTGCGAGCCATCCCTGTGTGAGGGACAGCACACTCGGCACAGGCATACAGGTAAGTCACCTGAATCAGTAGTTTGCGGTCTTCCTCGATATTTTTGTGTGTGGTTTCTTGTTCCTGCTTCTGTTCGGTTTTCATTGGCACATTGATGTTAACCCTTAATTTCTTACTATCAAGAAAATTGAGGAAACCGATCACTATGATGTTAAAAGGTAGGCAATGAAGGCTGCTTTCTATTTTTCCACCTTTAAGAAGTGCCCTGCTTCCCTAGACAGAGGGGAGAGTGTTGACTTCTGTGAGCTCCCTGTGACAATGTCCTCTGCCCAGCACTGGGTCGAGTCCTATCACAGCATAGTTTCCTATTTGGCTATTAACAGGGACATCCACATTACAGAACATCCAGGTCCTTAATCTGCTCTCCCAAATTGTGTCAAGTGAAATAAAATCAAGCCACTTGGACATAAAGGTCCAAACTTTCTTGGTGAGCCATTGAAGGAGACTTATTTGCCAAATAAAGAAAAAACCCAGAAGCTCAGAGTTGGAGAAACATCAGGCTCGCTGAATGGAATCAAAGGCCTGCCTCACACTCCCAGCTAGTGCCTGTCGCTTCACACTGAGTCCCCGGTCTCCCTCGGTTTGTAACAATACTGAGATCCGTGCTAGGGCTCCCGGGGGATGTGTCTATGGTCTAGGACCATCCATTTATTAGATTTTTCTTACTTTTTATAACCAAGATATAATTTTATTAAGGTATCTGGCTTCAATTCCACCTCATCAACATTTGCATTTTCATCTTCCAAGACCTGTAAGAAAACAATCGTTACTCTATGATCTCAAGAAAAGCCTTCTTCTAGCGTAAGATAAAAAGGGCACAAACCTACCAATAGCTTCGACTTTAATAAAATCTGCAAGACTTGCGCCAAAATGTCCTGCAATTAAAGAGAAAAAGAAGTTGTTAAAGGCAAAATGCATTTTTCTTTGCAATAACCACCACAGGCAACCTCAAAGTCCATTTTCCATTAAAAAAAAAATCACCCAAAAAGAAGAATATGCTGGAAGGAAAAAAAAAGTTGGTACTTCTTAGAAGTTCACTAAATTTGCTGCTTCCTTCCACCCTGACTGCTAGAAGTGAAATCAACCCCTTTCTGGCCTTGACCACCCAATAATAAAAATGAACAATTCTGTTATACTTAAATCAGGCTGAGTAACCCTTATCTGAAATGCCTGGGACTAGAAGTGTTTGGATTTCAGAATACTGCACTGGATTTATGGATTCAGCAGCCCTGATTGGAAAATCCGAAATTTCAACTGCGCCATGAGCTTTTTTTTTTTTTTTTTTTTTTTTTTTTTTTGAGCATCATGTTGGTGCTCAAAAATGTTTGGATTCTGGAGCATTCTGGAATCTGGATTTTTGGATTAGTGATGTTCAACCTGTATTGGAAACCATGCACAATGAAATATTCAGGAACTCTTCACTTCTTAAGTGCCTGACAGCTCATCTTGGACACTGATCATCACAAAAGAAATATTAAAGAGCTGCCCAGCAGGACTGAAAATAATGCCCTGCTCATGAGAACGATGGGGCTCAGCGGCAGGCGACCTTGTCAACTTGGCTTTGATGCACTCAAGCACGTTGTGTGGCCTCTCACCTGTGAACAGCGGGTGTGGCAAACGCTTCCCAGCCCTCCTTCAGCCTCACAGCTTTATGATCCCATGAAATCCAAGGGGACCAGCTTGAGGACACTCACACAGTCACACGGACTCTTACAACCCATGGACAGTGGAGTCCTGTCATCATCATGGGTACCCATTCTGGTCTGAGGATACGTGGTTAAAGCTGTCAAAGCGAAAGGCCTCTAGCTCTAGTCTAGTAACTGACACAGAACTGCACAGCAGCCATTCGAATACTGCCCGCTGCATCTAGAGTAGGGTGCGGGGGTGCCCACCTCCTGAGCCAGGTCTGATTGGACAACATCTACTGTGGGCAGAAAGGAGAGAGCAGTGGCAGCCTCCTGAAGGAGTTCTAACACTGAGAACCACTCAGGAGACTGGCCTAGAATCCTGATCAGAAGCAGCCAAGCAAAGACTTGACAGTCACACCTGTTAGCCCTGTCCTTGGGGATGCGTCTACACAGCCCTCCCCACAGTCTAGGGGGCAACCAGGCCTCCAACCTACAAAGGCACAAACTCATTTTGTTATTAGAATCTGAAGATACATTTAGGAGTAATTCGAAGAATGACTATAAAATAGTCATTCAAAATGACTTTCCTAACTCATCCATAAGGCCAGGATTAGCCAGACACTAAAACCAAATGAACATCTTGAGAAAACAATAGAGCAATATCCCTTATGAATATAAATGCAAAACTCGAGAAAATTCCGGCAAGCTAAACCCAAAAACACAGAAAAAGGATTATATACCATGACCAAGTGGGATTCACCCTAAGAACACCAGGGTAGTTCAACATCAGTGCAATATACCATATTAACAGACAAAAAAGCAGTTATTTTGACAGAGTAGAAAAAGCATTTTGACAAAATACAACACTCCTGCACGCTACAAAATTCAATAAACTAAGAATAAAAGGGAACCTCTTTAGTCTGATAAAGGACATCTAGTAAAAACTCACAGCTAACACCATCGCTGTTTAACATCGCAGTTAAACAGTAAAAGACTGGAAGCTTTCCCAGTAAGGGCAGTAACAAGACAAGGATGCTTGTTCTTACCACATCCATTCAACAGCATACCACAAATTCCAGCCAGAAGAATCAGGCAAAAACAAAGACAAACAAAAAAGAAATAAAAGGCAGCCAAATAGGAAAAGGAAGAAGCAAAACTGCCTGTATTTATAGATGATATGACGGTATATCAAAAAACTCTAAAGAATCCCCCCAAAAACTATTTGAGCTAATAAATTAGAGCTAATAAACATTTAGCAATGTTATAGGAAACACAATCAAAATACAATAATTAGTTGTAATTTTTTTTTTTTTTTTTTGAGACAGAGTCTTGCTCTGTGGCCCAGGCTGGAGTGCAGTGGTACGATCTTGGCTCACTGCAAGCTGCGCCTCCCGGGTTCACGCCATTCTCCCACCTCAGCCTCCCGAGTAGCTGGGACTACAGGCGCCCGCCATCATGCCTGGCTAATTTTGTTTTTGTATTTTTAGTAGAGACGGGGTTTCACCGTCTTAGCCAGGATGGTCTTGATCTCCTGACCTCGTGATCTGCCCGCCTTGGGCTCCCAAAGTGCTGGGATTACAGGCGTGAGCTACCATGCCTGGCCAATTAGTTGTACTTCTATACATTAGCAAGGAGCAATCAGAAAGTGGAACAGGCTGGCATGGTGGCTCATGCCTATGTAATCCCAGCACTTTGGGAGGCCAAGGCGAAAGCGTTACTTGAGCCCAGGAGTTCAAGACCAATCTGGGCAATACGGTGAAACACCATCTCTACAAAAAATACAAAAATTAGCTGGGCATGGTGGCAAGCACCTGTAGTGCCAGCTACTCAGGAGGCTGAGGAGAGAGGATCATTTGATACCACAGTGAGCTGTGACTGCACCACTGCACTCCAGCCTGAGCAAGAGTGAGATCCTGTCTCAAAAAAACAGAAAAAAGTGAAATTAAGAAAACAATTTCGCCAGGCACAGTGGCTCACGCCTGTAATCCCAGCACTTTGGGAGGCCGAGGCAGGCAGATCACTTGAGGTCAGGAGTTCGAGACCAGCCTGACCAACATGGTGAAACCCTGTCTGTACTAAAAATACAAAAAATTAGCCAGGCATGGTGGCACGCACCTGTAATCCCAGCTACTTGGGAGGCTGAGGTGGGAGAATTGCTGAAACCCAGGAGGTGGAGGTTGCAGTGAGCGAAGATTGCACCACTGCACTCCAGCCTAGGAGACAGAGCAAGACTCCATCTCAATTAAAAAACTAAAAACCAATTCCATTTACAATAGCATCAAAAATAATAAACTAGGAATAAATTGAAAGTAGCAGAAGATGCATACACTGAAAACCATGAGACACAGTTGAAAGAAAAGACAACCTAAACAGATGAAAAGACATCCCATGTTCATGGAGTGGGAGACTTAAAATACTGCTGAGATGGCAATACTCCCCAAAGCAATCTCTAGATTCAGTGCAATCCTTATCAAAATCTCAACTGCACTTTTTGTAGAAATAGACAAGCTGATCTTGAAATTCATAAGGTAACATAAGGGACCCAGAATAGCCAATATAATCTTGGGAGAAAATAAAACAAAGTTAGGGGTCTCGATTTCAAGATTTACTGCAAAACAATAGTAATCCAGACAGTGTGATACTGGCACAGTAAAGATATACAGATCACTGGAAAAGAACTGAGAATCCAGAAATAAACCCATATATACCTATGGCCAATTGACTTTTGACAAGTTTGCCAGCACCAAACAATAGGGAAAGAACAGTCCTTGGCCTCAGACTAGGCAATGATTCCTTAAAAATGACACCAAAATCACAAACAACACAAAGAAAAAATAGATAAAATAGGCTTCATCAAAATTAAAAATGTGTGTATATAAGAAAGTAAGAAGACAACCCACGGAATGGGAGAAAATATTTGTAAATTACATATTTGATAAGGATCTAGTATACAGAATATTAAAAGAATTCTTACAACTCAACAACAAAAAGACAAATAACCCAACTGAAAAGTGGGTAAAGAATTTGATCAAACATTTCTCCAAAGAAGATATACAAATGGCAATAAACACAAAAGATTGTAAACATCATCAGTTGTTAGAGAAATGCAAGTCAAAAACTGCAAGATACTACTTCATATCCACTGGGATGGCTATAAGTTTTTTTAAAAATGAAAATAACAAATGTTGGTGAGGATATGGAGAAACTGAAAGCTTCATACACTGTTGGTGAGAATATGAAATGGCACAGCCACTATGGAACAGTCTGGCAGTTCCTCAAAAAATTCAGCTATTATATGACTCAGCAATTCTATACCTAGGTATATACCCAAGAAAACTGAAAACATGTATTCACAGCAGCATTGTTCATAATTGGAAACAACTCAAATGTACATCAACTGATGAACAAATAAAATGTGGTCCTCTATACACTGGATTATTCTACCACAAAAAGAAATGAAGTAACAACACATGCTAGAACATGGGCAAACCTTGCAAACAGTATACACTGAGGGAAAGAAGGCAGGCACAGAAAGTCACGTGTTATATGATTCCATTTATACGAAATGTCTGGAGTAGGCAAATTGATAGCAAATTAATGATTGTCAGGGGCTGGGAGCTAGTGGGTAGTTACTGCTAATGAGTGCAGGTTTCTTTTTGGGGTGATAAAACATTCTGGAATTGGATAATGGTGGTAGTTCTATAAGCTTGTGAATATACTAAAAACCACTTTGTACACTTTAAAATGACTTTTATGTTATGTCAAATTTTATTATCTGAAATATATCTCAATAAGAAATATGGCTAGCAGGAAAAATAATACTAAAGTGGAAATTTAAGCTTAGTAAGAAAAGCCTAACTGGTTAAACAAATGAGAGAAAAGCATGGATGAGGAGTATGTGTGTGTGTGTTACACCGAGTTTTATTTTTAAGAGACAGGGTCTCTGTCACCCAGGCTGGAGTACAGTGGCATGATCATAGCTCACTGCAGCCTCGACCTCCCAGGCTCAAGTGATCCTCCCGCCCCAACCTCCCAAGCAGCTGGGACTGCAGGCATGTGCCACTATGCCTGGCTCAACAATGAGTTTTAACATTAAGCTTTTTGTAATGCGTATTAAAATCCTGGAATAATTTCATACTCATGAGGCAAACATCGATTTCAAATTAAAGATGCCCATATCCTCTCCCTTATCTTTCCTAACAATATCCATGAGAACAAGGAAATGGCAACTTGATAGTACAATGAGGCTGAGATGAGAATACCATTTTAATCTGAGTGCTGTCGGTCAGCTGCTGCACGGTGTAGGCATCTTCCGTGTTGTACTGAAGCAGGATAGCCATCTGGAATGTCGATGCCTTTGCGGCCCCCCATATAAAAGAAAAAGAAGGAAAATTTAAATGCATGGAAACACCTCTCAAAATATATAGCCCAAGTTTGAAGAACTTATTTATGAAACAAATTCTTTAAACAAGTACAAAAAAAGCGCAGATCTATTTAAAAGGGAATATAAAATGTGACAATGCCACTACAATGCAACATTTTCCCAAAGTCATTCATTTTCCATGTTTACAAACATTCAAATAACTTGAGGGCTTTTTAAAAAATGTATTGTCTATGTGGATATATACTACAGATATGTCTCCACTCATTTATACAGAAAATCACATATACACATACCTGGTATATATGGACATGTTAAGCATCAATCTCCAAATCTGTTTTTGGCACATGAGCTAAGGAGTATTATCTTTTGGCACATTATTGATGTAAAACAACACAAATATCAAATTGTATTTGGTTTTCTAATCCTAAGTACTTACTATGAAAGTATGAAAAAAGTAAGTAAAGTATGAAATGACAAGTGTACTAAATTTCTTTTTTTTGAGACAAAGTCTTGCTCTGTCACCCAGGCTAGAATGCAATGGCACAACCTCGGCTCACTGCAACTTCCGCCTCCCAGGTTCAAGGGATTCTCCTGCCTCGGCCTCCCAAGTAGCTGGGACTATAGGCATGTGCCACCACACCCAGCTAATTTTTGTATTTTAGTAGAGATGGGGTTTCACCATGCTGGCCAGGCTGGTCTCGAACTCCTGACCTTGTGATCTGCCCGCCTCGGCCTCCCAAAGTGCTAGGATTTCAGGCTGAGCCACTGCACCCGGCCCTAAAGTATCTTCTAAAAGACAGGTAGCATGTGTTGGTTCCTGATTGCTGATTGTGTGTGCAAGCGAATGAACGCCCCCTGAGGACTCCTTCCTCTCTTCTCTCTCTTTTCTTGCATAATCGACAGCAACAAGTAATGACCCATGACTGTCAGTCACTGCTTGCCTAGGCAAGACCTTGGTCAATGGAAAGAGAAACAAAAACGCCACATGCCTGTTTCAGGGCAGCCCACAGACAACAGTGCTTCCAGGGCCTTGAACAGAGATACAAGGGAACGAGTGTGTTGCTAATGTTTTCTACTGGGCGCGCTCTGGGCTGCCTTAACACGGCAGACACACCCTAGGCAAAGCCTCCGCCCTGTCAAAAACTGGACACTGAAATTCCAGGTACTGTAGTGGAACACGTGGATTCTTCCATGTATATTTGGGGATAAAGGAAACAAAATTTCAATTGTATAGTAAGAAATATTCAAGTTGATAAAGACCTCTGGAGCCAGCATAACAATACTATGCATTTTAAAAATTTTAAGTCACAGTAGATTTAAGAAAAGCTTAAATTAATGAGCAGCTTGAGTCTGCAGAACAACCCATTCTGAAGTTTCTTAATACTTAAACAAAGACCTGCAATTTTTCTTAGAAATGCACTTGTGAAACCTTCTCAGAGACTAAAATATGCCATTACTTGTGAAGCCCACTCAGTACAAAAGTGGAAGTAGAAAGAGCTTGGACTTTTTTTTCTTTTTACTTTAAAAAATATCTAGAGATGGGGTCTTGCTATGTTGTCCAGGCTTGTCTCAAACTCCTAGCCTCAAGCGATTCTCTGGCCTCAGCCTCCCAAAGTGTTAGGATTACAAGCATGAGCCACCACACCAGCCAAGCCTGGACTTTAAGAGAAAAGACTTTAACTGAAATTTTGGCTCAGCTACATGTAAGCTAGGATTCAGAGAAATTCACTTAAATTAACCCAAGCCTCAGTTTTCTCCTCTACAAAATGGAAATATTCTTAGTTACATAGTTATAAATTAGGTTGTACTCAATATTGTTGTAAGCACCGAGTGTTATTAACGTGAAACTGCTTTGTCAAAGGTAGAGAGCTGATATAATTAAATGTATGCAACTCCAGCTTTTTAAGCCACTACCTGAACACTTTATGTGTGTCAGGCAGGGGCTGTGCCAAACACTTACTAAATACATTATTTAATTTTCACATCAATTCCCAACTATAAGCACTAACACTCCCATTAATGGAAAAGAAAACTGAGGCCCACAGTCATTAAATAACTTGCTCCCTAGCCAGAAAGAATTGGAATTTGGCCCATCTAATTCTTACAACTCCATGCTTTAAACTTGCCACTATTTCACCAGAAGCTGAATTCTAGATTCTGCTGCTGAGTCAGCTGATAATGATTTCTATAATTTGCCTTATGTTCATTTAGAATAGAAACATTTTAGGATAAAAACGTGATCTTACCTGCAAAGTATATCTGTTTTTGAAGCAGTTAGTTACCAATTCTCCTTTAGACAACTGATATAACCACGTCAATTTTCGGCCACTGTGGCGGCTGGCGTAGAAAGCTGTGAATCGCTGATAACTACGTTCCAACTAGATAAAAGGACAGCATTATATGGAACACAGATCTCACCACGTCCTACAGGCAGCGTTTCTAAGTAAAGCACACTGTTCCAAGCTTACAGTACAAAGGCAGTGCTTATATAAAAGTAAAATACAAACGCCAGGTGTCTGCCTCTCTTGTAAAGCACTTTAAGCACTGGAAGGTACAATCTTAAAAAAGGTTTGTACTTCAAGACCAGCAGGTCCATCGAGGTGTTCATTACAGAACTAATTAGGTTCTACTTTACAAGATAAGGAGACATGTCTGTAGAGTTGGGACAGACAGCCCACCTTGAGACATGCAGACCTGCCCCACTGCACAGGGCTGTTCCCTAAGTGTTGCCCCCACAGTTCACCGTGATGCAGCCAGCCAGCAGGAAGGCCATCTGCAGGCCTGTCCCCTTCCACAGTGAAGGCTGCCCTGCCCCACCCTCCACTTAGCACTAATGGGATGGCAGACAAACCCATCCTTACCTCTGACGGCAAGGCAAACGTACAAGACTGCTGGAAGGGCCAGGACCCGGAGCTCAGCACTTGAATGCTGAAATCCACTGCGGGGCGGAAGAGAGGGGAGAGTGAACATTCTGGAATACACTAATTAGTTTATAAATTGAAAAATTCAATCATTTCAGATGAATGTGGATTGCTCTTTATTAAAAAGCACATTAAATAAAAATCCTGCTTGAATATAAAATTAAGAATTGAACACTTTATTCAATTAAAATTAGCAAAAAGTGCAAGAGCCAGATATTCTTTTCTTCCAAAGAGTGAGAGTCTTCATTTTGCTTCCACCTCGGAAGTCTGCTGTCACACGCCTGCCCTGCTTCCCTTGCTTTCCTTTTCTGTCCTGAATCACTCAGTCCACTCAAGCCATGCCTGTGCTTGCCAGGCTCGGCAGCATCACAGCCCCAAACTCATGCAAACTCACAAGCAGGAGAAAACCGCTAACTTCATTACAGTGTATGTTTCACTTATTACTGTGAAAAGACACACATGGTCTATAAATTGTAACAGTAATTTCATCTTCACAGATAATTAAAAAGCCCACTGGCAAAACTGTCCAGTTTTACAATGGAATTGTCATTCTGATTTGGGAAAAATAAAATTCTCCATTTTTCATTTAAAAAGACAAAGATGATCCAAAGATGATGTAAGCATAAATCTGCCATCCTACTACTATGCAAGGCCTTAAAATACCAGCCCAGCTGCCTCTCCTGGAGAACTGAATCACCTGCACCTGCCTGTACTGATCCCTAATCCCAATCTGATGCCACAGGTCTTTAGCTTGACTGTTACCTATGCGGGCCAAGTGAACATTAAAATAAATGCTAGAATGGATCCAAGCTAAGGTTTACAAGACAAAACCATGCCTGTGAGTCCCTCCCCAGATCCCAACAGGTGGTGACCTTGCCCCAGTAGAGCTGACACCACTTCAGGGGTTGTCATCTCCTCATGTCACACGGGAGTCAGGGGAGGAGGGCTGGGTACTTGGGAGGAATCTCCCGCTTCTTAGTTCTTGAATTTCTTACAAAGCCCCTCCCATTCTCACCTAATATTTTGTCATTTCTTCATTTGCTACAGAGAACTCTGCCTGTAAACACAACATACAGACACGCGGATACTCACAGTCTAGGGGTTCTGAATTGGTCAAGTGCTTTTTGAATTGCTCGTTCAGATCTTTGCTCACGCCGATGTCTTGAAACATGCGCTGAAGTTTAGAGGTGTACTCGAACCCGCAAGCTTGCTGAGAAGAACCCAGATGACTGTCTTATTAATTTGTACAAAAATATAAATGTATACAAGGGAATCTTAGAGAAATCAGAGTATACAATATGTACTTAATTATATGGAACTACTAGCAAAGCTAGTAACATTTTGCTATATTTTATAGTACAAATATGCATGGATTAATATTAATACTCTGTCAAAAAACCCCACAACTCTAATGTTGCACAGTGAAGTCTTCGCACACACAATTCATTTGTGAGCATCTAAGAGCAAGGTGTCCTGACACTGGTAGAATACAATGATGAAATGATCTGTCTCTCTCTCTTATCAGAAGCTGAACTGTGTGCCCCCAAAATGCCTATGTTGAAGCCCAAACCTCCAATGTGATGCTGTGTGGAGGTATGCGGCCTTGAGCATGGGGCCTCACAATGGGCTTGGTGTGCTTTTAAGAGATGCACAAGAGCTCTGCACTCTCTGCCACGTGAGGCACCGCAAGAAGGTGGCTGCCTACAAAGCAGGAAGAGGGCCCGCACCAGGAACCGAATCAGCTGGCACCCTGATCTTGGACTTGCAGCCTCCAGAATTGTGAGAAACTATTTCTGTTGTTTAAGCTACCTGGTCTATGGTATTCTGTCATGGCCGCCCATGCTGACAAAGATACCTACATAATTTCGGGTCAAAGTAAAATATGCTCCAAGTCAGATAAGAGCACTTGCCAGCGCCGACACACAGGCGCGCAAAGGAGGTGGTGGAGGAAGAGCTGCACGACGGCAAAGTAACCAAGCCCAGAGCAAACAAAACCTCCACTCAGCTGCAGGCCAGCACGGTGTGACAGTGTGAATGTGCTCCAAGGCTAAAGGTGTGGGAGGCAGCAGAGGCCCCACAGATGGTGAGCTGAGCCCAGCCAGGCCTGGGGAGGATGGAAGCCCCACAGTGGGGTGGGGAAGGGGTCAGGAAGGCACTGGGGCCCCACGAGAGTAGGGTGATAGTTGTGGGAGGCTTTCAGAAGAGCAGTGGCAGAGCTTCTTGTACAAACCACTGCACGAACTCCTCTGCCTGCCTCGTAACCTGGAGAGACTAAGAGCTTTTTTTTTTTTTTTGAGACAGCGTCTGTTGCCCAGACTGGAGTGTAGTGGTGTGATCTCGGCTCACTGCAACCTCCACCTCCTGGGTTCACGCCATTCTCCTGCCTCAGCCTCTGAAGTAGCTGGGACTACAGGCACCTGCCACCATGCCCGGCTAATGTTTTGTATTTTTAGTAGAGATGGGGTTTCTCCATGTTAGCCAGGATGGTCTCAATCTCCCGACCTTGTGATCTGCCCGCCTCGGCCTCCCAAAGGGCTGGGATTACAGGCGTGAGCCACCGCGCTAGGCCATAGAGCTGTTTTAATAATGACTCAGAAGCTGGGATTTTTCAGGAACAGATGAAACTCACCTTTAACTTGGAGATCATGCTGGCTTCGGCATCGTCACTTGCACTGTTCTGGTGGACGAGCCTCTTGGCGAGCATCTTCGCATAGAACTTCTGAAATACGTCTTTGTCTTCTATGTACTTGAAGACAACCATCTGGCAAAGCCACCGAGACAACACACTTAACAAGCACACACACAAGTTGACAGTGCAGAGCCGACTGTCACCGGCCACAAGCCAGGAGCCAAGATGTGCCCTTGGCTTTGGGCAGGTCTGTACGCCAATGTTTATGATGGCAAAAACTCCGCCCCAGAGTCTTGGAAGTTTTGTGAATCCCTTAATTCAGTGAGTTGGACTGACTGAGTATTAATGAGAAAAGTATGAATGCTAAAAGTAGTAACAATTTAGGAAGTAAAACCAGAGATTCAAAATAAAATCAATGATTATTACTTTTCACATTTCAGAGGCCCTCTATAAGTAACATTACAAACAGCTTGTGAAATACACAGCTCCTGGAAATGGGTATGATCATGAAGCACTTACCACTTGATTGAGTGTGTCTTCTAGTTCTGCCTCCTCTGGGTTCTTGGAACTGAAAATTTTAAAAAGATACCATGTTTTAAAACATCAGTACATTTAAAGAAGCACCACTTAGAATGCAGGTTCAAGCATTCAAAAGATCCGTTCTCATCAGATTAGTGCAGAGGAAGAGGGAAGTGAGTGGAAAGGAAGAGGAAAGTGACTTTCTTTACCTACAGCAAATTGGCAGTCTCATACCATAACCCCAACACTGAAGAACAGATTATGAAGTAGTCACTTAGAATATCCAAGGTGAAAACCAACAGGAGATATTTACAAAACGTTTCCAAAAACATTCTGAAGAAGTTTGCCTTGAAGATAATCCACTTAAACTTCAGTAGAGGAAATTCACTTTACCAATTGCTTTCTAGTCTGCTGTAATTTAACTTTGGAGAAATAAAAAGGCACATAGATTCCCTTTCATGGCCCAGTCATTAAAGATGATGAAGGGGTTTAAATTCCTACTAAACTGTTGCCTTCTGTAGTTACATGTACAAGAGATGATTGTCCTTTAACAATTGATTCATTTTATGAACAATAATTCAAAGGTGAGTTAAAGGTAGATGCATTTTTGTACAGGTCTTTTCTACAAGACTCCTTTATAAACAAGACCCCCTAATTCATATAAAACGAATCAGCCACCACAGAAACTCTGAAGAGGTGTCTCCAACTTCAGAACAGTTGGTTCAGAAAACCCAACCCTATTCTTGGCACTCTTGGGTCAGGGGTGTTCCTCTTCCCTTGGAGCAGTTGAACTTAGTGCCTCCCTGACTCCACTCGCCCAACACACGCTCGTTAAAGAGATGCTGTGGAAATGTCTCTGCCATTCTGTCTGCATCAGTGGCCTTAACTAGTAATCAGTAGACTTGACGAGGGACATTTGTGAAAAGACAAAGGATAAAAAGGGCACTAAGGCCAGGCATGGTGGCTCACACCTGTAATCCCAGCACTTTGGGAGGCTAAGGTGGGTGGATCACTTGAGGTCAGGAGTTCGAGATGAGCCTGGCCAACATGGTGAAACCCTGTCTCTACTAAAAAAAAAAAAAAAAAAAAAAAATTAGCCGGGTGTGGTGGCATGCCTGTAGTCCCAGCTACTCAGGAGGCTACGGCATGAGAATTGCTTAAACTCAGGGGGCAGAGGTTGCAGTGAGCCGAGATTGTGCCACTGCACTCCAGCATGGGCGACAGAGTAAGACTAAGTCTCAAAAAAAAAAAAAGAACACCAAGTGTCCTGTCAAACCAACTGAAGACCCAGTAGAGTATCTCCACAGTCATAATACGCAGCTCCCCAAAATGAAACCAAGTCATCAGAGGCCTTCCCATTTAAAGCCCCCTCTCATTTCTGGAAAGGATCTGATCACAATTGTTAAATTACACATTAAACCAGGATTAAATATTCCTGTTTATTGCAAGAAACAGGAAAAAAAAATCAAACACTCAGAGTTTCTCACTGGCCTTGGGTAAACTGCGTTAAGAGAAAGCTATTGACCTTCATCAAATGTTTTCCCATCATTTACCAAAAAGGCCACATAGTTTTTACATGGTTCTCTGTTAATGTAGTAAATTACATCAGACTTGGTACTGCTGGGTTATCCTTACCTTCCTAGAAAGCTATACTATGTTTTGAAGAATTATTATTTAGTTCACTGGGAAATCTGGCTTGTTAATATTTTACTTAAGATTTCTACAACTCTGTTCTCAAGTGACACTTGTTTGTAGTCTTTTCATTCTGGTATGTGTGGGTATTTCTCGGTGTTTTTTGTATTGGGGTTATGCTAGCCTTCGAGAGCTGTTTAAAATATAATTGATTAACATCAAAACCAGTATAATTTGGGCGTGTGGAAAACTATTGCAACAGAAAGCCAGAAGGAGATTAGCTTCCTTCATTAAAATATTTAAAACTTATTGCTATGATATTTGGAATAGAGCATTTCTAAACTGAAGGAAACTTGAAGTGAAAGAGAAGCTGAGAAAAACCAGAACACACAAACAAAAAGATCAGTGAGAACTTCAAAAAAACACAACGCAGAGGAGAAAGCTATATATTATATTGCTTCCAGATCTTAATACACATAAACTGATAGAAAACATATCAATTGAGAAATAAGATTCAAAAGTAAAGAATATGAAACAGCAACAGAAACTCATCTAACAAAAACAAATTTAAAACTACACAGAATAACAAAGGTAATCTACGGCCATACCACTCTGAACTGAACGTGCCCGATCTCGTCTGATCTCAGAAGTGAACAGGGTGGGGCCTGGTTAGTACTTGGATGGAGAATAACCAAAGTCCCACAATACACTGAGACATTTCTGTTTTAAAAACAGCCAGTGGGAGGGAATGCAGATTTTCAACCAGAAAGATGATTGTGTTTAAGCATTTTCTCGTAAGGTACAAAAATTACAATGTATGTAAAATGTAATGTTAAGTTTTAATTCCTCATATAAAAGCTGAGATTTTAAACAGGCATACTAAGAAAACATAGGGTCATTTAATACCTTTTCTTCAACAAGGAGTCACAGTATCGAGCCAGCAACTCAGGGGATTTACTGGATGACTGGGCCATCTTGGTAACCGCGTTGTTGTTTATGAAGCGACCACAAGCCTGTGTCACACAGAATACAGTTAGAGACAAATGCCCCATCGATATATACTACAGGCAAGTCACAACCGTCACACACCTACCTTATCAAGAGCAGCCACAAAGCCAGCGTCATTGTTGAATGCAGACATCACCAGGGCGTTGTATTTTTTATGAACATCAAGCACTGTCTGTACATACATTTTGGGGTCCTTAAATGCGGGCAGAAAGAGAAACAAAAGTTGGTTATTGGGGATTGTGTATTAATGTATACAATGCATGTACTAGCATATAAAATATTCTAAAAGCTATAGATACCTTTTCAAAGTTAAGAGATAAGATTAAGAAATACTTTTGGTACCATCATTGAAACACATAGGACATTTTGTTTATATATATAAAAGAAAAAACAATCTATTCTCCATACTCAAAACTAAATATTGGTTCCGAGCTTGCATTAAAAACAGTGAAAACTCAGAGATCATGAAAACAGCATTTTCCAAGTGACAGTTCTGCTTTGCCAATTCCTCCTTGTTAAACAGTGGAACTCTGGACTCTGTTTCATCTGGAGAAGGCGTTTAGCTGCCGAGGTCGGTCATCAGCCCGGCTGGGCAGGCAACGCGAGGGAAAGCGGGGCTCAGGGCGGGAGTCTGACTGCAGCCTCCATCCACTGCAAACCAGAGGCGCGGATCCGCGTGGCGCTGCCGGGGGCCACGGCCTCATCGCAGGACGGGAAGAGGGACAGAGCGCGGCGCAGGGCAGCAAGGGGGCCTCCCCGGAACAAGGAACAACACGGAAATGCAACGGGAAGGCTGGCCGCAGAGGCTCCTGTGGCCAATGGAAGGCGGCGACAACGGAAGGCAAAGGAGACCGAGCTAAGTGCTAATGAGAAAAACAGCGCTGCTGCTGGGCATGCAGTGCACGCCACCACCCCCCTTCATGAGACCGCGACAGCCCACACTGGGAAGCAGGTGCTGTTTTCATCCCATTCTACAGATGTAGAAACTGTCACAGCTAAGTACACTGCCAGGAAATGGCGGCAGGCACAGGCTTGGCTCCGAGCTGCGCGGGAGCCCGGCTGGGAAGGTTGGTGGGACGGAGCTCTGGGCCACCCCTAGCCAAGCACAGACCCAGGCGCGGCGGCAAGCCCATGTTTCCACATCACGATACATTAATCTGCAGGGCTCAGGTGCCAGAATTCAGCATTCCCAAATTCTACCTATTTTGCATTTTTTATAACATTTGATTTACTTGTTTTTAAATAATAATGAGTAACAGTAAGGATGAATGATTTTTCTGCAACAGGGTTACACTAAGAGTGCCAGAAGTTTCCTGTTAAAAAAAGCTCTATATAATAAATGCAAGGTTTATTATTATTATGAATATATTGTGGTAAGTTCAATAAGATATAAATATGGTCTCCACCTGACATAAACATTTGATAAGAAAAAACATTAAAAGGGAACTTAATGCAAAATAATTGCCAAATAAAAATCACTTAATATTGAAAGGCAGTACTGCAGATATTTAATATTTAAAAATTACCATCTGAAAAATGTTGAAACACACAGTGTTAACTGCACTACCAGATAGCCTTGCTCTTTGTTTCATAGCTATCCCAGACATAGGGAAACTTTTTCCACTTTGCCTGGATGGTCTTAATCTTCAGAGTGAACGAAAAGCACCTCCAAGTTGGGCCATATCTTACTTCATATAAGCTTGCTTCTTTTAAACAGTGAAAATATTTTCTGCTTGACCTAACTGTGGTTTTGCCACTGAAATAGATATTGCTTCTGCCAATTCAGATTTTAGATCACTTTCAGATTTCATGTCAAATTATTCCAGAACATTCACATATTCTTCTCTCTGCCTTCCTTCTGTTACAGTATTTACAAAGTGCTCCAGCCTACAGCGAGGATTCAAACACTGGAAAATGCTAGAAACGTTATTGGGTAGTTTTCGAATACGGTACACGCAGGATCTCTTAACAAGTTAACAGCCCTACAAAGAACTGCGTGTCAAAACTGCCAATTTAAGGACTCAATTTGCTTCCAAAACTTGCTATTTTTTTGGAAGACCCCTCACAGGATTTATATATAGTATGTTATGTATATACACATTAATACTTATTTTATTTGCAAGAATAACTTCACCCTTAGCAGCAGAGGGGCCACAGATCCACACTTAGAAGGCCTTGCCCACCTGGCAGCCTGACCACTTAGCCTGCACGGCTTCCCTGCCACACGCCTTCACCCTCATTCCCGAAAACGCCAGCCTCGCCTTACTCCATGCTCTTGCTTGCAACTTGTCATGGCCGGACCCCTCTGAACCAGTGATGTCTCTATGTTGACTATAACGTTTCCAAATTATAATACTTTTCCGTATATTCTCAAAATTTTTTGGCCATTTTTCCTCAGATTTGGAATTTGGAAAAATACCGATTTCCCAAGGAATTCCAGGAATAACTTCTCACATGGAAAGCCAAATCTCCAGGAGTAAAGAAGTCTTCAGACTCCAGTTCCAAAATTCTTTCAACTACAGCAGTCTGGCTGGTGAGATGGGAGGACTTGAATGGAACCTACTAAGGGAAGAGTGTCGAAACACTGGCCTTGGCCGGGCGCGGTGGCTCACGCCTGTAATCCCAGAACTTGGGAGGCCGAGGCGGGCAGATCATGACGTCAGGAGTTCTAGACCAGCCTGGCCAACATGGTGAAACCCCATCTCTACTAAAAATACAAAAAAATCAGCTGAGGGTGGTGGCGGGTGCCTATAATCCTAGCTACTCAGGAGGCTGAGGCAGGAGAATCGCTTGAACTCGGGAGATGGAGGTTGCAGTGAGCCGAGATCGCGCCACTGCACTCCAGCCCAGGTGACAGTGTGAGACTCTGTCTCAAAAAAAAAAAAAAAAATCTGGCCTTGAAAATGTGAATTTAGCATTTGAGGTTCAGAGAAAAACCATTTAGGAACTGGTCAAGAGGCAGACAACACACTAGAATAATATAGGGGAGAGAATTTTAAGGAAGTAGTCAGCAAATAGAGAAAAGATGTTGAAAAGGGGAGTAGATTTAGCATTCAGGAGGTAAACGATGAAGACAGGTTATAAAACAGAAAGGAGAGCGATCAGCTGGATCAAATGGATGTTTTTTCAAGAAAACAAAGAACGAATGTTTGAGGTTTAAAAAATAAAGTAGTAATGGGTTTGATTCAGGACCCTCCATATATCCACGAGAGCTTTTCACATGTAAGAAACAGGACATCTCCCAGGGCTTGTCCCTAAGGGCGCATTCAACTCCTACATGATTTCAGTTGTTATACCGAGGACGGACACATTCACATCTACACCAAACTTCCCCCAGGTGAGCCCGTGTGGCCTGCCCTGGGCCATCATGGGATTCCCAAAGCCTTATGTCACGAATCTCCTCCCCGGTCCTATGTTCTCTGGAGCTCTCCTTGGTAAGTGCCACCACTCACCCAGCGGCTCGAGCCAGGCACCCAGGACTCAGTTCCTGCTTTCCGACTCATGAATCCTCTGAATCCACTCGATCCATACAACCCGTCCATTTCTTTTCAACATTTTATTGTGGAAAAAATTCAAATATATTCACAATTAGAAAGAGTAGTAAAACTTATCCCATGTACTCATCATCCAGTTTTAACAAATGTTGAAACACAAAACCTGTCCGTTACAAAGCCAGAGTCTCCGCATCATTCTTCTCTCCATTCCCCCCACGACCAGCCCAGTCTCCAGTGGGCCACTATCACTATCTGAACCATGACAACAAACCTAACTAACCTAACTGGTATATTTGTGTGTTAGTCAAGGTTCCCTAGAGGGACAGAACTAATAGGAGATATATATATATGGGAGTTTATTAAGTATTAACTTACACAATCACAAGGTCCTACAATAGGCTATCTGCAAGCTCGAGGAGCAAGGAGAGCCAATCTGAGTCCCAAAACTGAAGAACCTGGAGTCTGATGTTCGAGGGCAGGAAGCATCCAGCATGGAGAAAGATGTAGGCTGGGAGGCTAGGCCAGTCTCGCCTTTTCATGCGTTTCTGCCTGCCTTATATTCGCTGGCAGCTAATTAGATTGTGCCCACCAGATTGAGGGTGGTCTGCCTTTCCCAGCCCACTGACTCAAATGTTAATCTCCTTTGGCAACACCCTCACAGACACACCCAGGATCAATACTTTGCATCCTTCAATCCAATCAACTTGACACTCAATATTAACCATCACAACTTGTAACCTTTTCACCCACTTTCTACATGGCGGCAAGCACATATATCCCGTCGATTCCATGACTGTGTCACTCTCCATTGGTTTCCTCTTGCGCCCTTAGGATTAAGCCAGTATCATCAACACAGCTTTCAAGGTCTTCCCTGGTCTGGCCAGTCCATGCTGCCTTCTTCGTTCTTAGAATGGGCTGTGTGTATGCCCACTGAGGGGCTTTGTTCTGTCTGGGATCTCCCTATGCCTAGCTAGCTCTGACTCTTTTCTCCATCTCAAACACTTTTTTCAGGGACACTTTCTCTGAATTTCCAAGATAGGTCAAGGCTGCCCTGTTAGACTACCCAAACCCCATCCCAATACTAATCACACCTGCCAATTCCTTGCTAACGGCCTTTCTTGCTGGGCACATCTCAGTGTTGCCCACTGGGACCATGTCTGCCTGCTACCACTGCCGTACTTCTAAGTACCTAGTGAAGTGGCATGCATCAAATAATCTCCTAAATGGCTAAACCAAGAACATAATGATAATCATAACTGAATTACGACCTTTTATTCCATACATTTCCACTAAAAGGATAATTCTAAAGGCCAATTTCACGAAGAGAAAATACACGTTAAGAGTCTCACATGGCCGGGCGCGGTGGCTCACAACTGTAATCCCAGCACTTTGGGAGGCCGAGGCGGGCGGATCATGAGGTCAGGAGATCGAGACCATCCTGGCTAACACGGTGAAGCCCCGTCTCTACTAAAAATACAAAAAAATTAGGCGGGCGAGGTGGCGGGCGCCTGTAGTCCCAGCTACACGGGAGGCTGGGGCAGGAAAATGGCGTGAACCCCAGGGGGCGGAGCCTGCAGTGAGCCGAGATCGCGCCACTGCACTGCAGCCTGGGCGACAGAGCGAGACTCCGTCCAAAAAAAAAAAAAAAAAAGACTCTCACATAACTTATCTTACTCTTTCTTAAAAAGGTAAACCGAATATGGCATACAAAGAGGTGTGAGGGCATCATCTCATGGAGCGTTGGTATATATTTACACACAATTTCTGGAGATCAGTTGTGGTTCTAAGTGATACTTCAATACTCGAACACTTCCTAGTAACCCAGCACCATTCAAGAATATTGCTGAAGAGGAATATTGGGGTGCTACAGGCTCGAGGGGAGCATCCTTCACCATTTCATGTACATAAACTGGTGCTCTCCAGGCTGAGGGGACAGATCTGACAGTCTGTGGAAAGCTGCTCTTACCTACACTACCTCTGAGGGTACATTCAGCCTCCACATCTTTCATCCAGCCAGGGGCTAAAGAGAGCAGATCAATTACAAGAGCTTTAGGAGAGTTCCCTGAGGACAGGCAGTCAACAACAACAGATCAACCTCAGGACACCAGGACCTAGCTCAACACTGTCCACAGTCTTACCTCTAGATAATTTTTCCTTAAAAGGGGGAAAGAAATGAGGCCCCATTAAGTAACAAAAACATATCGTGCAGTTGTTTGGGGGCAGTGTCATTCTTCCCATTAGCATCAGCTTGGTCTTCAAGTAACATTATCTCCATGCAAAACATAGAGAAGCAAAGGCTTCAGAAAAAAAAGACAAACCACAGAGAGTATGTGTGCAGACCACGCACTTGGACCATTATCTGGGAAGGTGCTCAATGGTGTCCCCACCACCCAGCATGGTTCTGAGGTGCCCACCACTGCCAGTCTGTGTGTGCTCATGGGAAAACATTAATTTTGATATTAATAGGCAAAAAAAGGGGAGATAAATGTTAAACCTCAAAAATCACTTAGAAATAATCTTGCATTTTCTTAATAGGCGTTTTCTACTGTATCATCTAACCCCTTTCAATAAGCAGAAACCAACAGTTCTTCAGATAGAGCGTGGTTTAAAGTTTAAAATACTGAGACAAAAACACTAACAATTTAGTAAGTGCTCTCTTTTCTCATTCTTCTTCTTTTTTTTTTTTTTTTTTTTTTGAGACAGGGTCTTGTTCTGTCACCCTGGCTGGAGTGCAGTGGCATGATCTCAGCTCACTGCAACCTCTGCCTCCCTGGTTCAAGCGACTCTTCTGCCTCAGCCTCCCAAGTAGCTGAGATTACAGGTGCATGCCATGACACCCAGCTAATTTTACCTTTAGTAGAGACGGGATTTCAACATGTTGGCCAGGCTGGTCTCAAACTCCTGACCTCAGGTGATCCACCGACTCAGCCTCCCAAAATGCTGGGATTACAGGCGTCACCCACCATGCCTGACCTTCATTATTTTCATGGTGATGTCCTGGCAATGTTAAACAATCCCAGCAAGAAAATGCTCCTCACCCAAAGGCTCTATTGGTCTAAATTCTAAAATGTTGCTGCAGTTGCTCCTGGATTTTACTCATATACATGTAGGATTGGAATGAGCACATTTTAAGTCTTCCCTTTACTATGCATCATATACTACATGAGAGTTAATTTGGAGAACTCTCCAACACGTGCAGACTCAGCTTAAACATTTGTTTGAAGAAGGAGTTCCTTTGGGTTCCCCAGGACTCACATGATTACTAATAAACCACTGGTTGACATCTATGGACTACTTCATCCAACAACAGCAGAATATACTTTCTTCTCAAATCCACCCGCCTCAACCTCCCAAAGTGCTGGGATTATAGGCGTGAGCCACCATGCCCAACCTTTTCTCATTATTTTAACCGGCCTACCTGCTGCTACTTTTTGCTTCAATCATTAATATCTATCTTAGAATCATGGCTCTGCACCTCAGACCATAATTTTTAAATCTTTAATCTCATTGTCACCTTTGGATTCTGATCTACTATCTACACATTCCCGATCCCAGCGCCATAACTGTGTGGGTTTCATTTTGATTCTGGCCTTTGTTACGCCCCCTGGTTGTTCCCCTAGTCCTGGCTGACACCTACATTTTCCTTTAGTTCAAGGTGAGGCTGAAGTCCTTGTTTTCAGCCTTTCAGAATGTACCTGTAAATGTGGAGGCTGTAAGTGGACTAGATTTAGGGGCTGAGTGTTTAGAGACAAAAATGTTAAACTTTGAAAGCAGAACTAAGACTTGCCAGGAAAGACTGACTTCTCTGAAGAGAATGAAAAGATTCCCCAGGTAGAATGTTTCAGAAAGGAATAATTAAGTTAGTTCAGAAATAGTAGTAGTGTATAGGAAGATGAGTAGTAGGGCTGCCTGACTCAGTGAGGATGGACAGGAAAGAGAAGTTCATGGGCAGGGTCTCTAATTGGCCTTGAGCCAATCGAGGGTTACTTCAGTACTTATTTAAACTACAATTTAGTTGATGTGGGTATAAAGTCAAATTCGGTTAGGGATGTGCATCCATAGTGGATTTGCTTGTGAAATGATTAAAGTCTTCCCTACAATTAAGAGAAAGAAGGGTGTATGTTGGATATAAAAATGACAGCCTGGGCCAGGCGTGGTGGATCACACCTGTAATTCCAGCACTCTGGGAGGCCGAGGCGGGTGGATCACCTGAGGTCAGGAGTTTGAGACCTGCCTGGCCAACATGGTGAAACCCCCATCTCTACTAAAAATACAAAAATTAGCTAGGCATGGTGGCACATGCCTATAATCTCAGCTACTCAGGAGGCTGTGGCAGGAGAATCGCTTGAACCTGGGAGGCGGAGGTTGCAGTGAGCCGAGATCATGCCACTGCAATCCAGCCTGGGTGAAAGAGTGAGACTCCATCTCAAAAAAAAAAAAAAAAAAAAAAGAAAAAAGAAAAAAAGCCTGGTTATGTTAGACTCCAAAATGACAACTGTGTACATTTTCTTTTAGGGAAAATGATTATTCTCTTCGTCTCATGCCAAGACAAAATAAATCCAAACCATCCTTGTTTCTCTGAAGTTATGTACCTGTAATTCACAAATTTAGCTACATGCTATCTGAATCAATGTCTATTATCAGCATATATCAGTTTTTTCTGTAATTAAATGTCTGACTTACTGTACAAAACCGTGCTTCCTTTTGTCCTAAAGACACTTTCTCCTTTCCAACATCCACTTAATCAAAACCTGCACATTTGTTTCTTAAAAATTGTTTTAATATACGTTTCAATATGTTCAAAATGAGAAAACAATAGTAAAATCAACCCCCATAAACCCATTAGCCAGCTTTAAGGAATAGCTATGGCTCTAAGAGTCTATGAGTTTCTCATCTGACCCTCTTCCTGTGTGTGTAAGCCGATTTTATCAATGTGTATACTATCTCCTTTGAACAAACCAAGCCGGGTTACACTCCAAATGTAAGGTTATGTAGCTAATTTTATCAATGACTGGACAATGTTCTTTTCTTACCATCCAGAGAATGTTTGCATCAGGACTCAGTTGTTTCATCACGCACTTAACTACAGAAGAGAAAGGGGATCTTGGATGTCTAAACTAAACCCAAACTCAAATCTACCAGAAGTAGCTGGTAGTACATTCGTCTGTTCACTGGTCTAAGTTCACACATGACTGGGCTTTTATAATTATTTCTAACTCAACTTTCCAATCTAGATCACGGAACTTTTTCTGCTAAGGTACTAGGATCTACCCCTTAGTCTTCCATTGAAAAATAACTTGCCAGAGCTACCTAATTTCTGCCTATCAAATTCTCTATCTGACGTGCTGCCTTTTATAAGTATTATACCATCACCCCAATCCTGAAGCCAGCTACTGAGAGCAGCTTCTGAAAATTTCTCCTGTTTCAACACAGCATTTCTCTCAAAACTGCAAATAAAGTTCACATTTCTCCCCAGTCAGTGTCTGCAGCCCAACACCCTGATGTTAGACCCAGCAGCCCTGCCGGGCGTTGAAGTATCTAACAGACCCACCTCTGTTGGGCCATACTGCAACACCTGTTAGGCTGAGGACACTAAATCAAGATATGGTTTCAAAGAGGACTTGTGCTTTTTTGTTGCTACTTCTGCCCTGAAGACCAAGAGTAAGGAGATATTCTCTTACAGCCTGATTTATGTTCACTGATAAAACTGTCTTCGTGGGGGAATACAGTAACATCCAGACTGCTGAGCAATTGTGTTAAACATTCAAAATGGAATCAATTGTACAGTCAAGCATTAATTAACAAGAACTTACAAGTCTGCATTATTTGACCGTTCTCCTGAACTTTATTTTGGCATTATGCTATAAGCTGGTGTCATGGAAAATTATCAAACTACCGAAGGACTGGACATCCTATTTCCTTGTAAGTGTACTGCTGCTGATGCTGTCCACGGCACTACCGTGCTTTTTAGGATGAGCCACTGGAGAAAGTATCCTCAGCTCTGACCACCAAGAAAAATCATTCTGAGTTACTAGCCGATTGTACTCCACGGCGCTGGCTGTCTTTAGTGGCAAGCTCTCTGTACTGACTACAAAGATTTGGAGGCAAATCATGACGTAACTCTAACAAGAGTAATGGACTGCATTGCACACACTTTGAGAATTATATTAAGCTCTATTTTGTGTTTCACATCCTTATTTTGCTACTCTCCGATTTATTTAATTTATCCTATTTTATTTCACGTATTGTGTAAGCAGCCCCAAGTCCTTTTCGGAGCAATAAGAAGTATAACTAAGATGTAAGTATACCGCCACCCTGTTCTTAGCACGATAAGGTGTCGTGCTAAGCTCTGAGGACACAAAACTGGATAGAGCCATCTCTGCTACAACAGAGGGACATTCACACGGACATCTAAAGCATAAAGCAGTGCACGTGTCACATAAACAGTCCAATGTGCCATTATTTCAAGGGGGAGATGCTACCATTCCAAGGTGATTGAGAACACTTTTGAGCTGGGTTTTCAGAGATAAAAAGGTATTTCAGAGGTAGAAAAAAGAAGGACTGTGTCTAAGAAGAGAAGACAGAAGAACTAGGAAAGCAGAGTGAGGCAAATTTACGCAATGGTGAGTTCCAGCTGAGATGACATGCAACGGGGTCAAGAGTCGTGCAGCCGAGACGGCAGCCCTGCAGCAGATGGCCTTCACCACTATCATCCACAGATCCTTGCTGAGTAAGAGGCTAGGCCCGAAACCACAGAGCATAAAACTATAATGAGGCGTGAGCTTCGCTCTCAAGGGTTGTACAACTTATGGTGCAGTGACAGGAAGCACAGGAAGTTATAAACACATGTACACTTATAATGAGAGTTTTACAAATAGGGCTTAGGAGAGAAGAGTTAAGGTCAGCTCTTTCTAGAAGGGAGGATTTGAGCTGGCCTTAAAAGCAGGACTAAGACAAGCACAAGGTAAGGATGACTGTGTTATAAGTAGAGACATCAGCCAGAGTTTTGGGGCAGGGGAATGATATTATAATAGTTTCACTGGAAGACGGGGTTCTTGAAAATGTGGGCTAATTAGAGGATTTTGATTTAGGGTAATATTATGATTTATATTATCACAAGGAAGGGCTTTATTTTGCTTTGTTTAAAACAAAAGATGAAAAGAACACAGAGTAAAATTATAAATGTATTAAGTGGTATTTCTGAAAGATGAAACTGCTAATTATCATGAGGGATGAATGGGAATGGGAGAGGTGTGGGGCCATTTGGGAGGTGAAGTGATAGACGAAGCCCAGATTAAGATGGTAGCCTTGGGACTGGAGAGAAAATGCATAGAAAACAGTAAGAGCCAAGGGAGGAAGAATTCCCATGCTCCACTGACTCATCCCAGGAGACAGAGGAGGAGACAGCTCGCCACCGAGACAGGCAGGCTGCTTATTGCTTTGAGGAGGATTCTGAGGCTATGTCCAGACCCTGCGGGAAATTATACCCTATTAGATTACTAATGCTTATGATGAACAAAGCATGAGGGCAGGGTGACTCATGCTACACAGCTGCCACCTCTGTGCTAAGGAATGGAGAAGAGGTGAGTTTCAAATGAACCTGCAATGTAGGCACTAAACTAGGCAGGTGAGGTCATGGAGATGTGACAAGGACAAAGGCAAGGCATTCTAATTCAGAATTCTTGACATCATGTCTACTACAGGAATGCCCTAAATGCTTGCTGAAGAAATGAAATGATTTCAGTTTGATCTGCAAAATTTGTTTGCCTTTTGAGTTGAAACACCGACTACATCATGCAGCTAAAAATACTCCTCAATTTGGGATTATGTTTCAGTAAACCCATCATAAACTGAATGTGTGTGGGTTTTTTTTGTTTTTGTTTTTTTTTTTTTTGAGACGGAGTCTCGCTCTGTCGCCCAGGCTGGAGTGCAGCAGGGCAATCTTGGCTCACTGCAACCTCCGCCTCCCAGGTTCAAGTGATTCTCCTGCCTCAGCCTCTGGAGTAGCTGGGATTACAGGTGCCCGCCACCACGCCCGGCTAATTTTTGTATTTTTAGTAGAGACGGGGTTTCGCCATGTTGGCCAGGCTGGTCTTGAACTCTTGACCTCAGGTGATCTGCCCACCTTGGCCTCCCAAAGTTCTGGGATTACAGGTGTGAGCCACTGAGCCTGGACCTGAATGTGTGACAATATTTTCAACGTATGATGAGTTTACTGAGAGTATCGTAAATGCCTATTGCTTTCATGCCATTTTAAAGTCAAAAAAATCATTAAGGTGAGCTGTTCTAAGTAGGAGACTATAGTTGCTTTGGTCAACTAAGAAAAATTAAGAGCCTAGCACAGGGCCAGGCACACACAGTGAGCATTCAATTCTTTTTAAAATGACCACGTGAAGGAATGGTCTCTGCTTTCAAGATGCTCCCTTCAAGCCTCACTAAGTGGATGGGGGCCATCGCCTTCTATATTTTAATATAGATTATTTTTTGATACATTCCCAACCTGTTCCTGGGCCAGCAATCATGCATGCGGTCACTTGCCTATTAAACAAGCCATTTCTCCTATTCCTTGCTCAGCTTGAAACCAGTTTTAAATCCCATCCTTGAATATTTGTGTGCAAGGTTCCCAAGGTCCTCCTGGTGCCCCAGTGCAATAGGCTAATTGATCGCCTCACATATCGGTTGAGCACAAATGCCCTCAATCACGAGGCTCTCTGAAGGCTGGAGAGAACACTTCTAAACAGAGCGGAATCCTGATGGACAGTCCCCTCCTCACTCCCAGGTTCGGAAGGCTCTCTCTCCAGTTTCACTTCACTGAGGGCTGCCAGCTTTTAGGTGGCGAGAGGGAGATGCCATGAGGGAAATTCCCCTTGAGCCAGTTTTCCCAGAAATAGCCTTTAATTTTTAAATTGGTTTTAACTAGGGCAAAAAATGTCTTAAGAAAAATTCATAAGTAGGTTCTAAAACATCGAACACAAAAAATATTTGACTTACATGATAAATTGGAAACCTCTAAGAATTTCAGTCTAGGCCAGATATTAGCAGTAAAGCTGGTTTTCTAACCAAATTAGTGGTATAAAAGGACTAGCCAGATTGGAACAGCTTCAATGTAACATATATAGTGTTCTAGTCCAGAGAAAGACACGAGACTGATATTACACGTTTTTGCACTTAAAAAAAAATCACTTAGTGCCTTCTATGGCATTTAATATGCTAATTAAAAATGATTCTCGTACACTATGATTCAATTTAATTAGGCAAAATTTTTTAAACTTTAAAGATTGTGTTCTCAAGGTAATTAAATCCCACTTAAAATCACGTACAATAATTCTAACTTTTACTAACCTTTTTTTCCTCCTGATTTTTCATAATCAGTGGGTTTTTGAAAATAATTATCGTTTGGGTTACAATGTGTCTTTTACATTTACCACGTAAACGATAAAAACTAAAACCTATTTAAAGGTATTTGTTTTTTAGCAGCTGTGTTTCTTTCTTACAGTAAGTAATCAAGCACCTACTGTGTGCCAGGCAATGGCCCGGGCACCCACGCTCCCCCCAAGCTTCAATTCTGTGGGCTTTCCCAGAGATGGCGAATGGAGGTGGCAAGCGTGAGCCCAGAGCAGGGAAGGGCACGAGGAACCCATGCACCAGTCAGACAGCAATCCAACAGAAGGAGCCAACGGCAAGTTTACAAATAAGAATAAAACTGGATTTTAGGAAACACTCCTTTTGCAGAAAATTGGAAAAGTATTTGCTTTCCCGAACATTTTACTTCATAAGCACGAGAGTTTCGTGAGTTCAATGTAGAAACAGTTCTTATGTAAATAATAAATAGAATCAGTAACTTACTAAAAAACTAATATTTGACTTTTGCGAGTGAAGGCAGATGCAACGTGGGTTTACTGAGCTATAACTCTTCTTCATGGGAGAAAATCTTGTTTTGGTTCTTAAATTCAGGTTAATCAGTGGCTTAGATTTAAGTAACACAAACATTGTTTAAAAGTTTGATTTCTCGTAAAATGTAACTGCTGGTAAAGACAGTTTATTTGTGCTGTCATTGCTGACAGGTGAAGCTTCCTCAAATAGAGCAATGACTTTACATAGAAGGTATACTTTTGCTTGAACTGATCGAGTTAGGTAAATGTCAGATTCGAGACTCACTGACAAAGTCAATCAGGCAGCATTTATTCAGTGCCCAAAATATCAGGCAGCTGATTGTATCCAAGAAAGAAAACAATGGAACATGAGAATCATAGTTATTTCTCCAGTTTAGAACCTTACTTTGGTTTGGAAAAGATGAACATTAGAATTAACATCCCATCTTTCCTATAAAACTGAAGAAGTAATTTATAATGCTTTTCTTTCTTTCTTCCTTTTAAAGGAGACAGGGTCTCACTACATTGCCCTAGCTGGTCCCGAACCCCTGGGCTAAAGTGACCCTCCTGCCTCAGGCTTCTGAGTAGCTGGGACTATAGGTACACACCACTACACCCAGCTATCATGTTTATTTTAAATCTAACTATATTCACATAGAACACGAGTTCCCTAAGGCCAATCTCATACCTAGTATATAGCAATTTACATGAAAAAAAACAAAAACTGCTTCATTAATCTATCTGATGAAATAACAGACTTCCCACTTAATTCATTTCAAGGAAAGTCAAGTCATTTACTTGGCTCTGCTGCCCATATAGGTAAATTGAGTTCTGAATCAACAACTGGGAAGGCACCTTATATTACTGAAAAAATGTCTTCACCAAATTGACCCCTTCTGAATCACAGGGGGGTGAGCGTTTTGTGTGTGTGTGTGTGTGTGTGTGTGTGTGTGTGTGAATCAGGCCCTTTAAAGGAACATTTAGCTTGGAAATAAAGTCATAAAAACTGAAGGGTAATTTTGAAATGAGTTTTTTAAATTAAAAAAATTGTGTGTACTCATAAGAACGTGCAGCAGTCATCACTGCTGAGCAATTATGTGCCCTGATTTAAGCACTTTACATGTGTTGTTTATTCACAAATATCCCATGGGATAGGCATTATCATTCTATTTAAAAAAATAAAAATAAAATAAAATGACAGAGACAGAAGTAACTCGCCAAGGGTGAGATAGCTGTCAATGGTGGAGCTGAGATCTGAGTGCAGGCAGCCTGGCCAGGCTCTGTAATCACCACACGGTAAAGACACTGTATGTGCCAACACTGAGGACTCCATACTTAAGTTTTTACTAAAACCTAGAGATCTTTTTCACAAAATCCATGGCTAAGCCAGTTCCCTCCCATCTTGTGAGCATAAAATTGTTTTAAAAACCTAAAGGAAAGCTTTATACTCAACCCTTTAATAATTCACAGAGGCGGCTGAGTGCCAGCAGCAACTCCCAAAATTAAACATGGAAAAGAAGACTTCCAAAGATAACAGAAAAATAAGGATTAAAAAAATACTATTTTTGATAATGCTATCAAAAATAATTAATCATTAAGCACAATAAAGTCAAAACAAGAGACGCTTTCTGCATTCAGATGTAAGAACCAATGTGTTTTAGAAACTTTTCTTCTCGGCCGGGCGTGATGACTCACACCTGTAATCCCAGCACTTTGGGAGGCCAAGGTGGGCAAATCACCTGAGGTCCGGAGTTCGAGACCAGCCTGGCCAACGTGGCAAAACCCCATCTCTACTAAACATACAAAAATTAGCTGGGAATGGTGGCGGGCGGCTGTAATCCCAGCTACTTGGGAGGCTGAGGCAGGAGAATCACTTGAACCCAGGAAGCGGAGGTTGCAGGGAGCCGAGATGGCACCACTGCACTCCAGCCTGGGCAAGAGAGCAAGACGCCTTCTCAAAAAAAAAAAAAAAAAAAAGCTTTTCTTCTCTATTGTTCTCCCAGTTACAACTGAAGTTCACAATAGGAGCAAAACTGAAGGCAACTCATTTGTGTCTTAAAAACGCAATTATTTCCAATGTGAAATTATCACCTGAATTACAGATGACCTAGCAGGAATATTCTGTGTAGCCCTGGGGAAGCGGAGCGGTGTAGAGAAATGCTATAAACTGCAGGGCCTCTCCAGAGTACAGCCCTGTGGTCTTCAGCCAGAGGCTACTATCCAGATCAAAGTTCCTGTAAGGCACAACCTGTGGACTGTGAGTGGCACAGTAACAGCTTCCAGGAGCCTTTTGTTTCTAGGGAAGCAACTTCTCCTAGTGAGTGCAAGGAATTTAACAGTGAGAAGGCATAAAAGGAAAAAAAAAAAAAACATTATTAACGCCTAAAAAATGCGAGGGAAAAACTTATAGAGGTATTTACTAAACAAGGATGTTTGTGAACTATCTACTTCAAAAAGCCAAAACATGGTTCTCAGAGTTCTAATGAAAATGTTACCATTTAGATTTGGAAGTAGGGACGCATAACACATGCTTGCAGTTCATATGTGGAAATAATCAGCCTGACTGATTTTCAGTGAAATCTTACTTACATTTAAAGCAGCTTCTCCACACTTTTCAATGGCTGCAAGACCCTGATTATGAATGTGTGTCTCCAAAAGTTTTTTCAATTCTCCTAGGCCATCCTGGATTCTAGATACAAGATTATACATGCGTCCCAAATCTGAAAGAGGAAGAAACACCTTTTATGCACTGAAACAAATTTTGCATATCCATTCTACTAATTATGTATTTATACTGAGTTGAAAAATACTCTGCAAAAGATAACCATGTTTTTAGACTTTAATAATCAATAGCATTTAATTATAACCAAATATTCTCTATTTGGTATATGTATATTTTGCTAAAAGTAACAATGAAATTATGCTATTGTAAATTTATTTTTCCCCTTACTATGAGAAGCCACTAACAGAAGACTAAGCAAAAAAAAAAATTTATCAGAAACAACTCTAATGCTTCCTAAAATTCTCAAGATTGAAATAGCATTTATGCCTGACACATAATAGGCACTCAAATATTTGTTTAAAAGTAATGAATATATTTAAGGAGAATATGGATTTCTACCTCAATTATAAAAACAAATGAGTCAAGAAAAGGTCTCCCAAATTCATTTAAGACATGTATATAGCATACGGTTACTTTATGAAGACCACAGAAGAAAAATCCAAACTTCAATTTTTTATTGAGCTCCTAACATGTCCCAGTAAAACATGGGAGTGGTTAAGGGAAATATAAGATGACAGTCTCCTCATCTCAGAGAATTTTCAAAGGAAGAACAGTCAAGAAAAAACTTAGGGTAGCATCGTTTAATGCTAAAGTGTATGGAGCAAGTCATATTCTAAATATATTCCTCCCCCTAAGTCAAACCAAAATGCTCTGCAGAAGTCTGAAATCGGCACAGAACGATGTACAAACACATGCATCTTTTTAAAACCGACTGACATGGGCAAGTAATGCCACTGACTCGAGAGTCTAGAATCTCAAGCAATATCAAAACTGCAGATAATAATAAATACCTACATTTTATGAGTCTTGTGGCTCACCTTCGTTTTTGTCAGCATCCAATAAATTCTGAAATTCTGTGTGGAAAATTTCCAGGTGTTTTTCAATGAGGACTTGTTCACATTTCCTTGCTAATTCATCTTGTGTGCTTTCATGAAGGTAAACCTGAACTCTTCGTTGTTCCTCAAGCAGACGAGCCTCTGCCTGGAGAAAATTAATTCAAGTGAATGGTTTTGATTCATTAGTAAAGAACTATTACAATTCTTTAATATGTAAATTAAAGGAAATCGAATAATGGCAAATTAAATTCACATGCCAGCTCTAATAAAATATGATTTAGAAAATAAGGGAGGGCTGGGCATGATGGCTGACGCCTGTAATCCCAGCACTTTGGGTGGCTGAGGTGGGAGGATTGCTCGAGGCCAGGATTTTGAGACCAGCCTGGGCAACACAGTGCGACCCTGTCTCTAAAAAAAAAAATTAGCCAGGTGTGGCACGAACCTGTAGTCCTTCCTAGCTACTCAGGAGGCTGAGGCGGGAGGACGGCTTGAGCCTAGGAGTTAAAGGATATAGTGAGCTATGATCGTGCCACTGCATTTCAGCCTGGGCAACAGAGCAAGACTCTGTTTCTCAAAAAACAGAAAGAAAAAGGAAAAAGTTCTTTGATTTTACGGTAAACAGCAACCATATTTAAACAGCCACTGATGTCTGCCATTTTCTCTGTAATACGTATTTCCATTTCAAACTTCCTTTTTAAGTGCCCTAACAACATCATCATTATTACCAGTTAACATGTCTTTACATCATTTTGATCCCTCAGAGAATGGTATTTTATCTTTTTGAGGTAATGTCTCTGCCACTCTAAGAAATGAATGCATCTTCTGTGCAGATACTAAGATGTGGTACTTTAGATTAAAAACTACTTGAAGCCAAGAGTCACACAAATATAAGCCCTGAAGTGATTGCATGGAAGTCAACATCAGAAATCAGACTTGTCAACAATTTAGAGAGAAACTACTACATTGTCAAAGCAAGGAAGAAATTTCAATAAATTATTCAGGTGATCTGAATAAAGATAATTATATTTTGAATTATAAAAATGCCAATACTCTCCAAAATGATTTTTGTTTTAAATATATTTTTTTCAGAGACAGGATCTTGGCTCTGTCTCCCAGGCTGAAGTGCAGTGGCACAATCATAGCTCACTGCAGCCTCAAATTCCTGGGCTCAAGTGATCCTCCTGCCTCAGCCTCCTGTGTAGCTGGGACTACAGGTGCATGCCGCCATACCCGGCTAACTTTTTAATTTTTTCTACAGACAAGGTCTCACTATGTTGCTCAGGCTGGCCTCAAACTCCTGGCTTCAAGCAATTCTCCTGCCTCGGCTTCCCAAAGTTCTGGGATTATAGGCTGTCCAGCTACCGTGCCTTGCCCAGATTTTCAAATTTGGTATCATTTTGGAGAAATCTGGAAAAATTCAACTGGTAATAAATCAATACTCAAGAGCCAAGAAAAAAATAAAATGAAAAAATGATTAGGTGGGACTTGTACTATCAAGAACTAATAATAATGGGTCAATTGTTTAAACCACGTAAGACAGAACCTTATTACACATTCTAAATAGCTAAATGTGAAAAATAAACTTGGAAAATATCTGTAGTACGTATCAAAAGGTCAATATTCTTAATACATAATGATCTCCAGCAAAGCAGTGAGTACATCCAAATAAAAACACAAGGAAGAAAAGACAACTCATAAATGAAGAAACAGAAAAAAGCTTGAAGTTAATACATTTCCAATAAGAGGTAGTTATTATATGTTCAGTTAATGAAATATCATTACCCACTAAAATAAACACCAACTACTAATAACAAATCATTAGTGAACAAGTTACAAAAAACCTATATCATGATTCCAATGTGGTTTATATAATCAGCAACAGTGCCCCAGGCTTGTAGGTTTATGTTATTTGTATTTTCCAAAAAGTCTACAGTTAATGTGTAATTTTGTTTTTCTGATTATAAAGCTATTTTAAAACAATAAATGCTGCTTTATATCTAATGTTCCACTAAGACTGATAACTCAAGAACCTAAAGCTGGTGGAATATAGAACATGCAAACCAAACAGCACCACTTTTTCTGTTTTAAGTTATAACTCTTTCTTGGAAGAACATAATCATCTCAGGCAGCAAAACATAGTTTTACCCCTTCTGAGATGAAAGATTAGGCTTTGGTGCCATTCCTGATTCATCCTCTGAGAGGCACAGCTCTCCACCTCTTAGTCTACAGACCCTTCCTGCAAGGGCTGAGGGGGGCAGGAGGAGTTAACAGGTACCTAGGTGATTAAAGAAACATTCATGGCCGAGGGGCCTCAACACCAGCTTATTTTATATATTGGCAAGGAAACCAAGGGTGTAGGTATTGTCATCAGGTTTCAGAAAGGACAGCCATTTAGGTTCTCTGTTGATTCCAAGTCAATTAGGCTCCTGATCATCACTGTACTTGGCAGACTGTTGTATTAGAACACCAAGGTCAAATTCAAATGACTAAATAGAAGTATGCAATTAAAGATGGTCTTTATTAATTCACTAGGATTGGTTCTCAGTAAAAACAAAAGGAAAATAAAAACCAAAAAAGACAAGCAAATTAATGAAGTATGGTATATTTTTAAAGTTTTTAAAAAATGACATTAGAAACCTAGAGTAGTCATACAGAGTTTCTGTATCTCAGATCAGTCTCAATTGCATGAGACAATCAAATCTTTTAGAAACACTAACATGGTTCACTCTTCAAAGCTATCTTTGGAAAGACAAGCCAAATATTCTTCGATGTTTCCTGTAAACCACTCCTCATAGAGAAAAGTGAACACAGACCCAGGGAATTTGAACTGCTCTCAACTGGCTAGAATTTGCAGAGTATTTCTTGAAGGGTCATGTTTTATCTCATTGTTGTTCTATTTCCTGATAGAATGTTTGTTGTAATGTAAACATAATTGCTCCCTAAGTTATTGAGTAAGATTTGCCACCCTTTATCCTGTGGTTTTGCATCCTCCCAGGCATACACTGGAGGTTTTGTGGGATGTGTATTTGTAATACCAAATACATTAGCCTTGCTCTTTGCCACACACCATTCTAAGCGCCTTTTAACAAATAAATACCTCATGTTAAAATTTGTAAATATTAAAGCTCACTTAATCCTCACTATTACCTATTATTATTATTCACATTTTACAAATAAGGAATTTGAGGAACAGAAGCATTAAGGTCATCCCCCTAATAAATGGTGGGGTGGGGATTTAAAACTAGACTCATAGCTCAGTTTGAGATGCAAGGCTATAGGATGAGGGCAGAATTACATGGTCAAATTCCAATTTTATGCTTAGACTCTCTGCATTATCATCTTTCAGAATATGATGGAAGTCGTGTTTGGTGTGATCCAAGTGGATTTGGGCCAAACCTTTAACTCCTCTAGAAATGAATCCCCTCTATGGGAACCAGGATGTAGGAAGCACACTGCTTCCTTGAAGGTGGGGCTCATGCTGGATTGAACACATCAAGGCCATTGGAAATTCTTGCTCCTCAACTGTCTTTGGTGTCAGGCCTGGTTTTATTTTTATTCTTTTTTTTTTTTTTTTTTTTTTTTTTTTTTTTTTTTTGGAGACAGAGTCTCACTCTGTTGCCCAGGCTGGAGTGCAATGGCGCGATCTCGGCTCACTGCAACCTCCGCCTCCCGGGTTCAAGTGATTCTCCTGCCTCAGCTTCCCAAGTAGCTGGGATAACAGGCGTCCGCCACTGCGCTTGGCTAATTTTTGTATTGTTATTAGAGAGAGCATTTCACCATGCTGGCCAGGCTGGTCTCGAACTCCCAACCTCAGGCAATCTGTCCACCTCGGCCTCCCAAAGTGCTGGGATTACAGGTGTGAGCCACCGCACCCGGGCTAGGCCTGGTTTTAAAAACAGATTTACCTGTTCTGGGAGTGCTTCAGTAGCTCTGCCCTAGAACACTGGTTTCCTTGCCCTAGAGCACTACTACTTCATCAGTGTGGACAAAGGAGATGACCACAATCCTCTAATAAATCCATAAAAAGAACAGGCTCGCACCACTGTCATGGATGTGCATCTGGGTAAGAGGTCTTTGGGATATATAGTTTTAAAAGAATCACCATATACAGCAGAGTTTAATAAGAGAAGTGTTTAGGAATACAACACTGTCATATTAAACAATGAAATAACAGGCAATGTTAACATTTAAAACAGACTGTTTCAAAAGTTCATTTGTTAGGCAGTTGTTTGAAACTCTGGGTGAGCTGGTTAGGTTCCAGATCGGCATATGAAAGTCAATTTAGCCCACCATTATACACAAGGAACTATTAATATTCCAAGTATAATACCCTGAATAGTTCCATTTTTGTTAGATTTTGAGATAGCAGAAACTTGTCAAGGACTTTAAACTTCAAACTTCTAAGCCCATTTATAACCACTATCTCCTATAGGAAAACGCATTCAGGTCACCACAAACAAACCGGATAGGACTTTCTCTATGAGGTTAGAGCAGAGCTGTTGCTTTTAATTGACTTTATCTCAGCATATGGAAAAGAGATTCCGCAGTCCATTCATACTCCAAGTGAACAGGGAATAAAGGGCAAGCAGGTGTCAGGCTTGGAAAGATCCAGACTCCTGGAAATCTCCTAGTACAAGGATTCTCAACCGCTGGCTGTGGGCCAGTATGGGTCTGTGGCCTGTTAGGAACTGGGCTGCACAACAGGAGGTGACCAGCAGATGAGTGAGCATTACTACCTGAGCTCCGCCTCCTGTCAGATCAGGGACAGCATCAGATTCTCATAGGAGCTCGAACCCTACTGTGAACTACGCATGTGAGGGATCTACGTTGCACGCTCCTTTGATCTGAGGTGGAACAGTTTCGTCCCAAAACCATCCCCCTTCTTCCCCCAGCTGCCGTCTGTGATGCCAAAAGGGTTGGGGACCACTGTCCTAATACAGCTAGGTCAAGGGTCAGCAAACCGTAGCCTGCAGGCCAAATTCTGCCTGCCTGCCTTTTTCTGTAAATAAAGTTTTATTGGAACCCAGCCACACTCATTTGTGTACATATCCTACTGGCTGCTTTGTGCTGCAACGGCAGAGTGAACAGCTGCAAAAGAGATCATATAGCTCACAAGGCCTAAAGCATTTCCTTTCCAGCCCTTTACAAGATAAGTTTGCTGACTCCAGACCCAGGTCATTCCTTAGAGTCTAAATCCAGGATATCTATATTTCTTTTTCTTTTTTTTTTTTTTGAGATGGAATCTCACTCTGTCACCCAGGCTGGAGGGCAGTGGCACAATCTCGGCTCACTGCAACCTCCGCCTCCCAGGTTCAAGTGATTCTCCTGCTTCAGCCTTCTGAATGGCTGGGATTACAGGTGCGTGCCACCATGCCCAGCTATATTTTTTTGTATTTTTAGTAGAAATGGGGTCTCACCATGTTGGTCAGGCTGGTCTCAAACTCCTGACCTCAGGTGATCCACCCGCCTTGGCCTCCCAAAGTGCCGGGATTACAGGCGTGAGCCACCGCGCCCAGCCAGGATATCTATATTTCTAAGAAAGAGAACAAAGAGTAATTCTACTAGATCTTTACTATCAGCGGGCCATGGTTACTCACATCTGTAATCCCAGCACTTTGGGAGGCCCAGGTGGCAGGATCACTTGAGCCCAAGAGTTTGAGACCAACCTGGGCAACCTATCTCTACAAAAATAGCGAGACCCTATCTCTACAAAAATAAAACAATTAGCTGAGTGTGGTGGCTCACGCCTTTAATCCCATTACTTCTGGAGGCTGAAGAGGGAGGATAGCTGTCCTCTCATATTAGAATTTAAATTCTAGTTTCAGAAGAACCTTTCCTCTAATATAATCATGAAAGCTATATAATAGATTCTTAGGGGTATTTTAGAAGCAAAAAATTAAAGTTTGCAAATCTGAAAATATTTGTCTCTTAAAATTTTCTCATTGACGTGACTGTGATGCCCATTATATATAAATCCACATTCTAGGATAAACAGTTAAAAAAAAAGTCATGTAGCTATTGTGGTTATATCCTTAGAACAGCAAGGAGAACTCTTAGTCATGATTACCAAATTAATTTATAGAAGCTCCTTGGAGAATTAGGAGAAGCACTTGCACCTGATAAAGACACTCTAGAAAAACAATGCCCAACAAATGACTTGTAAAGAAAGCTGTATATGCTAAAAAGAACTCACTTGAGTAGCAATGACTTTAACTTAAGTCTACTTAAAGTACTATATTTAAGCTTACCTTTTTCATATATTCAGTAACTGGGTTCTGCTGCAAGAATTCAGTACTCTCTCTGGTATAAAATCTCTCTGTGTCAGCCAAAAATTGAGATTCAAAGGATTCTTTATACACTGTTAACGTAGGGCCCTTTGCAAATGCATCATCTTCATTCAGCCCCAATTCCACTAGAAATGAATAGGAGCTATATTTCAATTACCCTATTTTTTTGGTTATATTTCACAGAATATACTTAGGTGTAGCATTCAGTTTAAGTTATGTTTAAAAGGTAAATGTGAAATGGCAGGACATAAGTAACTCTCACTCACTAGTATTAAAGTACACTCTTTCAATAAAATAAAAAAGGAAAAAAATCCAAGACGTATAAAAAGCAAGGAATTCTGACCCATGGCCAGGTATGCTTCAAAATTATGAAGTTCCTTTAGAGAACTTTTGTATTTCCAAAAGCAATAAAAATAACTGATTTTAAATTTGCAAAGAAATACAATGCTACCCAAGTTTTTAAGACATTGTATTACTTTATCAGTTTCTCAATCTCAATTTTTCAAGCTGATATAGATTTCTGGTTATCATTGAGCTCACACGCTAACATATCCAGTAATTCACTATGAGACCAGAAAAGAAAATAATTAAAATGTCTATTTCATCAAAATTTCCTTAAGGCACACGGATCAAACAGCTTTTATGATGGATAAAAACAGTCACACTGACTTAAAAACAAATGTAAGCACCTTTGTAAATGCTAACAATATCCTTTATAATATTAAAATATTAAAAAAATGAAATCTGTTAGAGCATTGTTGTAATTGCCATTTGATGTGAAAACTTTGAATAAACTAAAGGGAAATTATTTACCGTAAGACTGTACAACTCCACTAATCAATCTTGTATTGATGGTTTCACCATTCCTTTCCTTTTCAATCAGCTTTAAAACAGCATTTGTTACCTTTAGAAAGGATGTAGAAAAATATTACACAGGTTATAGAATATGACATATATTACTATATATCCCTTAAACATTCACAGCCACTAAACAATGTAAGATGGGATAATCCAAAGGAGTGACGAGACAAAAGCTAAGCAACGAAACTGCGAAGGGATTTTAAAAGGAACACGCACACGCTCACACCAGTAGGTACCTGTTTATTCAGTGGCCTGAACAGACAGTCTCTCCAAGTCACCAATGCAAGCTGGAGAAAAAAAAGTACAAAATGTCTATACTTTTACTATGTTTTTCCAAGATTGAAGTCACAGGAAATAATCTAAATCTCAAATTACTTTACCAAAATTTCTAGATTACAAGTTGGTCAAAATCTGCTATCAGGACGAAATCAGAAAGCCACTCTCTAGAGTCAACAACTTCAAGAGGTATCCAAGCACACACATTTGTCAGCTCAACTTCTTTATTTATATTTTCTTTAACTGTTGTTGAAAACAGTATAGGAAAAGTTTAAAAACCGTAATGATTTTTAGGAGTCTGTGATGTTACTGTAGGGTACACATTTAGGTCAAGCAGGTTTCCAAAAGGAAAAGAACCAAGATCATCCTGATTCCTACACTAACAACTTTTGAGTCTCAAGAAAGCATTTTTATGTGAAAAAGAAAAAATCCCATTAACCATTCCACAATATACACATATTTCAAAAAGGCATGGTGTACACATTTTTGTTAGTTAAAAAAATAAATAAAATGTTAAAGGGGAAGCACAAAAACCCCAAATCAAACAATTAAACCTAGAAAGTTTTGTTAGAACTGGATTAACTACATAGCAAAGTATCATTATGAAGCAATAACAATTTTGGTGTAGAAACTGGAGCTATACAGACAATAAAAACTTGTCATGCATCCGGGATACATTATGCTTTTCTTTTTTTCTTGAGACAGGATCTCACTCTGTCACTCAAGGTAGAGTCCAGTGGTACGACCATGCCTCATTGCACCCTCCATCCTCCTGGGCTCAAGTGATCCTCCCACCTCAGCCTCACGTGTGGCTAGGACTGTAAGTGCGTCACCATGCTTGGATATTTTTTTTTGTAGGTCTCATTATGCTGCCCAGGCTGGTCTCCTGCCTCGGTCTCCCAAAGTGCTAGGATTACAAGCATGAGCCACTGCAACCAGCATTGTTTTTCTTTTAAATTTGTCAAAAGTGAAGCTACAAAGTACTGCTATTATAGCAACATTCTTGGATATGGTGATTAACTCCTTTATGTAGAATCTGACATTTTAACAACACTAGTTTTAAAGGGCATTGTCTGTGTTGATCTGACCGCCTATGAACAGACTGTTCTGAGTCCTCCCTTAATTGCTCTAGAACACTGGTTCTCAAACTGGAGCATGCATCAGAATTGTCTGGAGAGCTTGGTAAAACATTGCTGGGCCCCACCTCCAGAGTTTCTCTTTAAGTCTAGGATGAGGCCTGAGAATGTGCATTTCTAACAAGTCCCCAGGTGATGCTGACAGAGCAGGTTTGGGGACCTGATATGGTTTGGCTATGTCTCTACCCAAATCTCATCTTGAACTATAGCTCCCGTAATTCCCACATGTTGCGGGAGGCACCCAGTGGGAGATAACTGAATCATGGGGGTGGTTCCCCCATACTGTTCTCATAGTAGTGAACAGTCTCAGGAGATCTGATGGTTTTATAAGGGGTTTCCGCTTTTGCTTGGCTCTCATTCTGTCTGGCCTGCCGCCATCTAAAATGTGCCTTCTGCCATGGTTGTGAGGCCTTCCCAGCCACGTGGAACTGTTGAGCCCATTACACTTCTTTTTCTTTATAAATTATCTAGTCTCAGGTAGGTCTTTATCAGCAGTATGAAAACAGACTAATACAGGACCATACTTTGAAAACCAATGGACAAAAAAAACCCCTTTCGTTGACTGAAGAAACATATATTAATGAGGGTGATTTAGTAATTAATTAATTCAGGGTCCTCTCCGTGAAGCAGGGTTTCCCAGACTCTAAAGCATGGGAGGGCTAATCCTCAGGGCTCGCCCTCAGGTATGGCACCTGATTTGCCTGGGACTGCCAGGACTCAGGACTTTCAGTGCGAAAACTCAGGCAGTTCCAGGCAAACTGTGATGGTAGGGTCAGGTAATTAAAGAAGAAATTTCTAAAAAGCAAATGCAGAAATGGGCAAATTGTATTTAGAACTCCAATTTACCCATTCTTCTACTTTCTTGCTAAAAGATATTTAAGGGACATTTATTGATAAAACAATGAAAATTAGTTTACTATTCTGAAAAAAGGTTAATATTTGCCTAGATTCTCTTACTGAAAGACAATTTGCCACCAAAAAAAAAAACAAAAACAAATTTAAAATGTTTTAAAACTCTTACTGAATAGATTTCATATATTCCTTTTCGTCCTTCATCACATTCACGGCGAACCCAATGTCTATTGAGGTAGGCACAGATTCCATTCAGCACTTTGCTTGAAAACCGATAATCTTCCCATTGTTGAGTGTAGAATTTCAGTACACTCTCATCCATCAAATCTTCTCCATCCTAAAAACAAGTTAACTAAAGCTTTAAGATGACTAATTTGTCAAATTATAAATTAAAAATAAAAGTGAATAACATCTATTGTATTAAAATACATTGATACGTGTGATTTTAGATGGCTTCTTTAAATTATTCTGTATACAAAAACATGCTAATAAATATAAACTCACAAGAATATAGTAAAATAATTCTTTCATCTCAAATTAAACTGGAACATTTTTCATGGTATTAAATATGCAAACACTCAAAAAAAGTACCCTGAACATTTGATATGCAGGTAATTCCTTTTTATTAAGAAATGTACCTCAAAATCATCTGTATCTTTGATATTTGTTTAAAAAAAAATTGGCTGGGTACAGTGGCTCACACATGTAATCCCAGCACTTTGGGAGGCCGAGGTGGGCAGATCACTTGAGGTCAGGAGTTCAAGACCAGCCTGGCCAACATGGTGAAACCCTGTCTCTACTAAAAATACAAAAATTAGCCGGGGCATGGTGGCACATGCCTGTAGTCCCAGCTACTTGGGAGGCTGAGGCAGGGGATTCGCTTGAACCCAGGAGGCGGAGGTTGCAGTGAGCCAAGATCGCACCACTGAACTCTAGCCTGGGCGACAGAGCAAGACTCCGCCTCCCCCTTCCCCCAAAAAAAGAAATCAACATGTCCTACTTAGCAATTCAGACAATGAGGCTAATACTATTCAATTTTTAAATGCATCTTCTTCCTTCTTTAAATTTACTTAAAAACCATAAAAACACTTTTTTGTGGTAATCTGTAAAAATAAGGTAATTACAATAGTGTAACAATATTTCTTCTTTAACAACCCCTAAAAAAGAAAATGTGCATTTACCAAAATTATTTTTATCCAGATTTCCACAACTTGAGTCACAAATTTTTATTTGAAGGAGACTAACTTGAAATTTCTTCTTAGGGATTAATGGCATCTACAAAGCAAGCCTTACCCTTTAAAAACGTTAATGGCACTGTATGGCAGCACTGCCATTTAGGTGTGTGCAGCAGAGAAGCACGAAAGAGGAAGGTGGGGGCAGAAGGGCTGCAGGAAGGGCTGGGGCGAGCCCACTGGCTTCTCTGAGCCTCAGTGTCTTCAATGAAAACTAAATGGCTACAACAGACTGGGAGCTCCACATGTATAAGGTACACGAGTGACCGAACAAGCCATGTAAAAACCTGATCATCTCTTGAGACAAGTAATTTTTTGTTCATTTAAATTTAAATAATATGAAATGAACTTTAAAATGTAAAGCTAAGCTATTTTGGATGATGGTACTTGACCTTTTTAAAATGCAAAAATATCACTGATGGCATGGTCATCAACATTTTTACTTGGCACAATATACTGTTTCTTACTTTAGTACTAAAGAATAATTAATTAATTACAACATTCACTTTATGATGTGTTGTGAATAAAAAGAACAGTGGCTTCAGCAAGACCTTAGAGACACCATTTGGGGAAGATGAAAATAATACACTAGTCACAACTTGTGGCCAGCCAACTACATACAGTCTGTTAGCAAGATGTTTTAAAGTTTTCAATTAGCTTGCAAAAATAAATTAGGTAAAACAATTTTGCAGCATGCAGAAATTTTTGCACATTGTGTAAATAAAAAATATTTAAAATATATACACAGAAGAGTTCCCGCAAATTTTCCTGGGTTCACAGTATAGACATCTTCACTCTATGACAGTATAGAACCAGATGAGGGACCCACTTGCTCATCTTGTGGCTAGATACAAGGAGTCACACTGCCTTTGCTACAAAGGATGAAGACCAAGGAAGAAAAAGGCGGGAGATGAAGGGGAAAAAGACTCCACCACTGCCCAACCAAAGGCTTGGAGTGGGAGAGACCTATGCTAGAAGGAAATGGATATTCACAATGAAACTCATCCTAGTCACAAGCACAATTTCACAGCAGTTTTGAAATACACGTCGTGGCTAGGCACTGTGGCTCACACCTGTAATCCCAACACTTCAGGAGGTGGAGGTGGAAGACTGCTTGAGCCCAGGAGTTGGAGAGCAGCCTGGGCAACATGAAGAGACCCTGATTCTACAAAAGATTTAAAAATTAGCTGGGAGGTGGGTATGGTGGTACATACCAGTAGTCCTAGCTACTCAGAAGGCTAAGGCGGGAGGATTGTTTGAACCCAGGAGTTGGAGGCCGCAATGACCTATGATTGCACTATTGCACTCCAGCCTGGGTGACAGAACAAGACCCTGTCTTAAAAAAAAAAAAAAAAAAAAAAGGAAAAGAAAAGAAAAAAAGTACTTCACAACCATGTGTAAAGAGCAAGATCACACTTGAAAAACATGGTTTCCAAGACTGAATAACCTTACAATTATTTCTACACCTTGATAGGGAACACCACATTGGGTTCACAGTAAAATGCAGATAATTGGAATACATATTTGCTTTAAATGAAAAAGTTCATCATTTCTAACAACCAAATCCAAAATGGTTGGTAATTTAAGGAAAGCACTATTATGCTAAAAGGTTATCAAAGCTTTCTAATTTTAAAAAACAGAATGAGCTGGGCACAGTGGTGAGCATTTGCAGAGTCTCAGCTACTCAGGAGGCCGAAGTGGAAGGATCACTTGAGCCCAGGAGATCAAAAATCCAGCCTGGGCAACATAGTGAGATCTCCATCTCGAAAAAACAAAACCCCAGAATATAGTTTATGGTGATTTCATATTCACAGTAGGTAAAAGACTATGCAATAGCAAAACACTGTCACCTACGTTAGTGTCTAAAACAGTAACAGATGACAGTGAAAGATTTAACAAGTTAGAACCATTATTTCACTTTTTTTAATATCCTGTTATGAATACTCAGTATATATATAAAACAGCTTACCTTAAGAAGATTTGTCAAGTAATTCTTCAAAAATTCCTTAAGTCGTTTATATAATTCCAGGCCAACAAACTGAGCTCCTCCAGGTGTCTGCCCCTTTTTCGACTTAGAAGGAGGAACTCCAGCTCCTCGTGCTTGGTTTGACTGGTGAACACTAGTACAGTAGTTATAAACATGACTTGGAGAAAAGTTAAGGAAACCAACATATATCACAGACATTAACGGTCATTAACATAAACATATTTTCTTATATTTCATTACCAATGCATTCCCAATATATCAACCAAAACCTGTTAAAAACTAGAATGGAACAAAGATCCCATTCACACTATCCATAAAGCTAAAAGTCAACAAGCCCCATTCACAAGGCTGTTGGTAGGCCTTGAGAGCAACACTGCCAAGGTGGAGAAGGGAACATTCCAGGAGGGAGGTTGCCAATAAAAAAATCTGGACATTAGATTATCTAATGTGACTGACCTTGTGGAAAACTGTCCCAAAAGAAAAATGCAATTACTGACTCCAGGAAAAACAAAAAGCTAACAATAAGCACCGTCTATTATGATGCTCAGCTGTAACTTTTTCAGAGGCACAGATTCTAAATATTGAAATAACACAAACTTTATTTTAAAATGACTCAGAGAGCCAAGTCCTTATATTACAGCAGTCATAGACATCTAAAACTTATCAGTGAATGGCAGCAGTGTCCACACACTCCTGAGAAATACAGAGATGTATAAACCACAGCAGAGACAGCTGATTGCAAAACAGCCGCATCTGCAGGGGGAGTGCAGAGAATGAGAAGATGGGGACGGGCAGGGCAGAGAACCACCGTGTTCTGTTGTATCCTTTAAATATGATGAGCTTATCTGCAATGTATTATTAATTGAGTAAAATGAATGGAAAGATACTTATACTCAGAAAGATCAACAAAACAGAACAAAACAATATTCTGGTATAATTAAGAATTTGCTATATAAAGATACTTCAAGACAGCGGGCAAAAGATAGATTAATAAATGGCATGAGGGCAAGATATTATTAAAAATTCCATGTTATATTCCAAATGGATTAAGATTTAAAATATACAAGCTAAAACAGTAAAACCAAGAATATATATGTGAACATTTATCTGTTGTCAGGTTGGAGCGGCCCTTTCTAAGTAAGATCATACAAAAAAATGAATTCAGGCCAGGCGCAGTGGCTCACGCCTGTAACCCCAGCACTTTGAGAGGCTGAGACGGGTGGATCACAAGGTCAGGAGATTGAGACCATCCTGGCTAACACGGTGAAACCCTGTCTCTACTAAAGACACACAAAAAATTAGCCGGGCGTGGTGGCAGGCGCCTGTAGTCCCAGCTACTCGGGAGGCTGAGGCAGGAGAATGGCATGAATCCAGGAGGTGGAGATTGCAGCCAGCTGAGATCGCGCCACTGCACTCCAGCCTGAGCGACACAGCGAGACTCTGTCTCAAAAAACAAATAAATAAATTCAAAATTGTAGATTAAGATTAAATACCTTAAACTATCTTTAATAAATTAAGGCAATTTAAAGCAATTAAAAAAATGAATCTCTATGGAAACATGAACAAAATATACCACAGAAAATCTAAAAGGTAAAATAAATATATACTAATGCCCCCAAACCTAATAAAATACTCAACCAATCTAGGTAGTAATCGAAGAACTATATTTTAAAACAATGAAAAATTATTAACTATTTCAATTGTACAGGGAAAATCACAGATTACAATAAACAACTACTGCATACTCATGATCCCGTTTTGATAGATCTTACTGCATTCCCACACTTGTCTCATATTCCACCTACAGCCTCCTTCAACTTTTGAGAAAATATTACAGGTTATAAGTGAAGCACTATATTCTCCCTCCTTCATCCTACTCCTTCCTCTTGCCCTAGCAAATAGCACCATGATTTGGTATATACCATTCCTATGTTTTTATATTTTGCTGTATAAATATATATCAAATATATTTCACATGTTCTACATTTTGTTTTTTTGAAATGGAGTTTCACTCATGTTGCCCAGACTGGAGTGCAATGGCGTGATCTCCGCTCACTACAACCTCTACCTCCGGGGTTCAAGCGATTCTCCTGCCTCAGCCTCCCGAGTAGCTGTGATTACAGGCAGGTGCCACTACGCCTGGCTACTTTTGTATGTTTAGTAGAGATGAGGTTTCTCCATGTAGGTCAGGCTGGTCTCAAACTCCCAACCTCAGGTTATCCGCCTGCCTTGGCCTCCCAAACTGGTGGGATTACAGGCGTGAGCCACCACACCTGGCCATGTTCTACATTTTTAAATTATACAAACTATAATATGTACATTTGCTCTGCCATTTGTTTTTGATGATATCTGACATAGCCACAGCTGTAATATACTGTGTAACACACATTTACAATACTTTATCAACTCTCTTGGTGGTGGACTTTGCTAATGGTCCTTTTGGCAGGTATCTATTTTTTGTGTATTTACAAAGCTGCAAAGAACAAAACTAGCAGGTCTCCTTGAGTAAATGTACAAGTTTCTTGGAGCACAGAAATACTAAGTGACAAAGTGACAAGAGAGGTATATATATATATTTTTTTGAGACAGAGTCTCACTCTGTCTCCCAGGCTGGAGTGCAGTGATGCAATCTCGGCTCACTGCAACCTCTGCCTCCCGGGTTCAAGCAATTCTCCTGCCTCAGCCTCCAGAGTAGCTGGGATTACAGGCGCCTGCCACCATTCCTGGCTAATTTTTGTATTTTTAGTAGAGACAGGGTTTCACCATATTGGTCAGGCTGGTCTTGAACTCCTGACCTCAGGCAATCCATCTGCCTCGACCTCCCAAAGTTGCTAGGATGTGAGCCACCTTGCCGGGCCCTTTTAAACAATTTTTTGTAGAGATGGGGTCTTGCTATGTTGCCCTGGCTGGTCCAAAATTCCTGGGCTCAAGCAATCCTCCTGCTTCGGCCTCCCAAAGTGGTGGGTTTAACTTTACTAAGAGTTGCCAACTTGGTGCTACAAAGCGGCTGTCCAGCAACCTGTAGTGCATGAGTTTTCATCGACCACAACCTTGGCCATGCATTCATACTGTGGTTTATCATGGTTTTAATATCCATTTCTAGGGCATAGACAGAGTTTTTTTTTTTTTTTTTTTTAAAGAGACAGGATCTCACTATGTTGCCCAGGCTGGAGAGCAGTGGCTATTCACAGACATGATCATAGCAGGCTACTGCCTCAAACTCTTGGTCTGAAGTGATCCTCCCACCTTAGCCTCCTGTGAAGGTGAAAATACAGGCACATGTCACCACATTGGCTTGACTTAGCATAATTCTTAAGGGCCTTAGGATTTTCAGAATGGTAAGTGATCACTCGTTTCAACAAAGTCACCAGCTACATTCACCCCTAAGAGAGTCAGCCTGTCCTTTGAAGCTTTGACACAAGCATTAACTTCTCTCTAGCTATGAAAGTCCCAGGTAGCATGGAATACTATGCAGCCATAAAAAAGGATGAGTTCATGTTCTTTACCAGGCACATGGATGAAGCTGGAAACCATCATTCTGAGCAAACTATCACAAGGACAGAAAACCAAACACTGCATGTTCTCACTCATAGATGGGAATTGAACAATGAAGACACTTGGACATAGGGCAAGGAACATCACACACCGGGGACTGTTGTGGGGCAGGGGGCTGGGGAAGGGATAGCATCAGGAGAAATACCTAATGTAAATGACGAGTTAATGGGTGCAGCAAACCAACATGGCACATGTATACCTATGTAACAAACCTGCAGGTTGTGCACATGTACCCTAGAACTTAAAGTTAAAAAAAAAAAAGTCCTAGGTGGCATCTCCTTCCAATAGAAGGATGTTTTGACTAAATTGAGTATCTGTTGTTTACGCAGCCACCTTCATCAATGATCCTAGATTTTCTGGCTAACTTGCTGTTCTCCATCAGCACTTGCTGCTTCACCTTGCACTACTGTTATAAAAGATGGCTTCTTTTCTTTAATCGCATGAACCAGCCTCTGCTAGCTTCTAGCTTTTCTTCTGTAGCTTCCTCACTTCCCTCAGCCTTTACAGAATTGCAGAGTTAGGGCCTTGCTCTGGGTTAGGCACTGGCTTAAGGGAATGCTGTGGCTGGTTTGATCTTCTATCCAGACCACTCCAACTTTCTCCTTACCAGCAATGTGGCTGTTTCGCTTTCTTATCATTTGTGCATTCACTGGAGCAGCGCTTTTAATTTCCTCCAGGAACTTTTCCTTAGCATTCACGACTTGGCTAACTGTTTAGCACAAGAGGCCTAGCTTTTGGCCTGTCTCAGCTTTCAACATGCCATCCTCATTTGGCTTAATCGCTGCTAGCTTTTGATCTAAAGTGAGAGACATGCAACTCTTCATTTTACTTGAACACTCTGAAGCCATTGTGGGGGTTAGCAACTGGCCTCAATTCAATATTGTTGTGTCTCAGGGAGGAGGAAGGCCAAAGAGAGATGCGGGAAGGGCCAGTTGGTGGAGCAGACACATGCATTTATGGATTAAGTTTGCTGTTTTAGATGGGTGCAGTGTGTGGCGCCTCAAAGCCGTTCTTTTTATCATTAATTTTGCCAGAGGCATCTCGGTTTTTTAAAGAACTATTTTGGGTTTTAATAATTTTCATTACCGTATCTTTATTTCATTTCTGTACCTTTTTACTTTTTTTTTTTTGAAATGGAGTCTCGCTCTGTTGCCCAGGCTGGAGTGCAGTGGCGCGATCTTGGCTCACTGCAACCTCTGCCTCCCGGGTTCAAGCGATTCTCCTGCCTCAGCCTCCTGAGTAACTGAGATTACAGGGGTGCACCACCACGCCCAGCTAATTTTTTATTTTTAGTAGAGATGGAGTTTCTCCATGTTGGTCAGGCTGGTCTCGAACTCCTGACCTCAGGTGATCTGCCCACCTCTGCCTCCCAAGGTGCTGGGATTACAGGCGTGAGCCACCACGCCCAGCCTACTTCTTTCCTTACATATGCTTTTTCTCTACAAATCATTGTTTTGGTTAACTTTGTAATTTCTTTTTTTAAATAAGCATTTAAAATACTTATGTAAAATGTTCATACTACATGGAAAGTATAGGAAAAACTTATACTAATACTAGAGTTTCTTCTATATGCCACTTGGCTGCATCACATAAATCTGGTGTGTATATATTTTCCTTATCATTCAGTCATATTTTCTCTTTTCCACTGTTCGTTCTAAGAGTTAAACAGTTTAGATTTCCAAAATGTTATTTGACCTTCAAAAAAATTCAATTTCATTTTAAAATTAAATTGCGGAAACACGAGAATGTTATCTTTTTGATAGTTTATTTAAAATGTGATGAGACTTGTTGCCAAGTATGTAATTTCTGCTGGGCCAGAACAGGGTGGCCATTATTTCACATGTGCCTAAAAATAATGCCCATCTCTAACTGTTGGATACAGGGACCTATTAGAGCCAGTCAACTCTATTTTTCAGATCTTCTATATTGTTTCTGATTTGTCTGCTTATTAATTACCAAGAAATTTTTAGTGAAATCTCCCAATGGTTTTATCAATTTATCTTATAATTCTCTAAAATGTCTGCCATATTTTGAGGCAGTGTTAACTAATATACATATTTGAAATTATATTCCTGGTAACCTGCACCTTTTATCATTAGGAAGTAACCATGCTTATTCCTAACAATATTGCCTTAGAAACTTATTGTATCTGATATTATTATACCTATCTTTCGGTTAGAATTTTCCTTAAATGTCTTTGTTTCAGCCCTTTATTATCAACCTTTGTTTCTGTGTCTTGGTGTGTCTACTGTAAACCACCACAGCATAATTGACTTTTTAAAAAAACTGAGTCTAATATTATCTGATAGACGAGTTTGGTTTTAGGTAAACTGTTTTATACTGTTATTTGGATTAATTTCTACGATCCAATTTTGTATTTTCTATTTTAACTCTGTTTCTATGTTTCTGGTTTTCTTCCCTTTCCCCTTCTACTGGAATGGTAGTTTACTTGTTCCCTTATATCTCTTGTTTTATTTTGGAGTTATACATTCTTGAAATGGTTAATTACCTTAAAGTATGACATACCCACTTTACCTTGCAACAATTCTGGAAGATTCTATTACTTCTTCAAATATTTCCGGTCCCCTTTCTATTTTCTTCTAGCTCTTCTATTACGTGTATGTGAGATATTTTCATGTTACCTTCTATACCTCAGTTGAAAGTCTTCAATGATCTTCTATCACTTTATCTTTGTTCAAACTTTCTAATTTTTCCTGATCTGCCATCTGGTTAAGTGATTCTCTTTCAGTTGTGTCAAATTTACTGTTTAATTTTAATGACTTCATTTTACATTTATAGAATTTCTCTTTTAAAAACCTGTCTTGTTTTCCATAGTGTTTTTTGCTCCTTGATTCTAAAGACAACTTTCCCCACTCTCCTTATATCCAGAGCTCAGCTTAAATCCTTTAGTACTTGCTTTCCTGGGAGAGTAGGTCGATGATTATTATTTTTTTCAGTTCACCTATACCCTTAAGGGTATTTAGGCTTCTGTCTTCCAGGTCTCCATGGAAACGTCAGCTCTCTGCCCCTCCCAGCCAGGCGTAAGGCTTTGTTTCCTTTTCTGTGTGACCCCTACCGGCCAGCCTACCTTGCTCAAGTCCTTATGCTGCCACACAGAGGCTCACAATGGTTAGCGCCTTCATTTTCAGCTCTCTTCTCTTCTTCAGATGCCTGGGAATTCCCTCTTACTTTTGTGCAGAGCATTACACTTCGCTGTATTTCACATAGCACCCAGTTTTAGGTGCTTGGTTCCAGGATGTTTTAGGTTATTTAGTTCAGCCTCACTTCTGTTCCTTGGCAATCTATGGCTTCCCAGCTACAAAATTAACGAAGGTTTTTTAAAAAACAAACCCAATGATAGCTAAAGTGCAGGAAAATGGGAGCTTCCATATGTTTAAGAGTGTACACAATTACACCGTTTCTGAAGTAAAATCTGGAAATATTCAAAAGCCTTCAACAAATGCATTCCTTTTGATACAGCAATTATATTTATAAGCATTTGCCACAGGGAAATCATCATTGAAGTGTACAAATACTTAGCTAGCAAACTATCACAGCATTGCTCCTAATGGCAAAAAAACTTATAACAAGTTATTTGTCAAACAAAGGGAATTAGTTAAACCCACTCTTGGATCCACCTGAAGATAGAGTACACAGCTTTTAACAATGTCATGGAATAGATGGTGGTTAAAAAGACTAATATATTTATCAAATTTCAGCTAAGACATCAATCGTAACATGTATCATTAAGTATATCTAAGAAAAGAAAATGCTGCCAACTAGAATGCATTTTCAGCAGATGGAATTTTTACTTTTACTTACTAAAGAATCACCTGTTTTAGACTTAAACAGATTTATCCTAACATTCTTGTAAGTGGATAAAGAAAAGCTAAATAGATTGGCTAGGATATTGCCAAAATGGTTTTACATAGAGTCCATTCTGAATCATTATGACTCTTACTAAGGCTGTCTGTGTTTTTCCATATAACATTGTCCTCTGAGCCACTAAGTGTGTTAGCACTCCTTAGTAGTAGTCCAAGGCTAATTCCAGGATTTTCTCCTAATCTGCGCCCATCCATTTTCTAAGTCTGATCCTGAGCTTTCGTGATATCCAAAGGTTTATTCTTTCAGGGCAGATTCTTGCAATGGTCCTTAAATAATTTGCTGACAGAAAGAACAAGGCTGCACTCAAGTGTGCATTGATGCAATGATGATGACTAGGTCATCACTGATACCTGGCCAGCTACTGTACTATGTGCACTGACTTTGCGATGCACTCGAATCAATGAATCAATGTAGCAGTTTCTTCTAGAGAGCAGGGCTAGGGGTTTTAAACTTTGGGCCACAGAATCCTTTCGTTCTCACCAAGTGTTCTTTGTGGAGGAAAGCTCAGTGCCCAGAACACTGCCCCTCCCCACCATTACTTCCTCCTCCAAGCCCACTCCTCAGAGAGGACCTCACACATACACAGGCAAGGGGCCTCACAAAACAGATTGAAAGGCACAATTGAAACAAAACGAACACCTCTTAAAAGCTGTTTTAAAGTTTCTACTCAGTTTAACATCACATTCATTCCCAAATTAGCATCACTTCTCACCATTATCTAGTCAGGAATGGAAAGCATTAGATGATAGTGGTTAGGAAACTTCCTGCTTATGACAATTTAGGTTCAATGGATATCTAAATTGAAGAGATGAAACAAGCAAAACAACTGAAGAACAAGCCAGAATGTTATGACCCAACCCTCCCCACCCATAGTGGGAACCATCTTTAACTGTTTCTAGAGTTAGTTCTTCATTTTTAGCTGGATATGTACATGTCTTTAAGTCATATGCTTGTTTTGTTCTTTGACCAATCAACGTTTGCGTAAATTATTGATTTCCTGCGAATAGAGAACACATCTCCTTTCTACCCCCTACCTCCAGTCCATCTTCATCCTAATAGTTACTGTGGAGCCTCTGAAACTTTCAATTACTTAAACCATGATTCCAATTTTAAAAGTACCAAAGTACCTAACCACAAGACAATGAATGATCTTGAAGGCACCAGAGAACCACCAAAAGGAGGTGTATACTGAAAAGTGGCCTAAAAGTGGCCTAGTGTTGGAAGAACGGAATGGCACAGTCCAACATTGTTGATGTAAAAGAAACGGGAAAATGAGATCCACTCTCAAGACAAAAGACAATCAACAGAGATCAGCTGTAGTTGACCCAAACGTTGGAATTAGGAGACAAAGACTCTAAAGCAACTATTATAGTTATAATAAAAGATATAGAAAAATATGTTCATAATCAATGAAAATTGCAGCACAAAAACAGAAACCATGAAAAAGAACAACATAAAAATTCTAGAACTGAAATACCAGGAAATCTAGAATAAATTACTCATTGGATGGTCTTGACAGCAAAATAAAGACAAGAGTCATGGGTTTGCAGAGAGACCAACAGAAACGATCAACTCTTGAGAGGAAAAAAGATTAAAACTTCTAGAAAACCAAAGGGGGAAAAATCTTGAAAGCGGACAGGGAAAAATAACGTAACACAGAAAAAGAATTCACATGACCCGTAACTTCTCATCAAAAACTACAAAGGCCAGAAGACAGTGCAATAACATGTTTAAGTGGTGAAAGAAAAAAAAATGCTGAAAGAAAAAAAGAAATCAACGTAATTCTATAGCCAGTGAAAATATCCTTCAAAGATGAAGGCAAAATAATGCTATTTTCAGGTAAAATAAAACTAAGGGAATTCAGAGTACAGACCTGCATTTTGGGTGGAAGCAAACTGACACTACAATAGAATCCTGCATCTTTAGGAAGGAATGAAGAGCAGTAGAAACAGTAAATATCTGGGTAAATATACTTTTCTTAATTCTATAAAATACAAAGGATGGTTTAAAACAAAAATTTATAATATCATCTTGTGGGTTTAAAAACATATGTAGAGGTAATATAAAGGAGAGAGACGGGAGTAGTAAATGGAACTGTACAACCACAATTCCTCTACATTTTCTATGATGTCATACAATCTTAACTCTAAGTAGAATGTTAAGAAAGAAAAATGTGTATTATATCCTCAGAGCAATCTCTTTATTCCTTCTCTCTTTCACACACACACACACACACACACACACACACACACACACACACTCTGCAGAAACAACCAACAACTATATTAAAAAGGAACCATAAAAAAATTTCAAATAATCCTAAAGAAGAGTGGAAAGCAAGAACAAAGAAAATTTTTAAGGGGAGAAAAAAACAACATGGTAGGCCTAAAATTAATCTATTAATAATTACAACAAATGTTAATGGGCTAAAACTACAATTAAAAGACAGAGACGGTCAGAAGGGACAAAGCAGCAAGACTGCTCTATATGTTGACATAAGGGACACGATTTAAATATAAAAATACATATAAGTTGAAAGCAAATGGACGGAAAAAGATTATCATGCAAACATTAAGCACAGAAAGAGGCTAAAGAAGCTATAACTATCAGACAACAAATTACTACCAGGGATAAAAAGGGACACATTTCATAATAAATGTACTTAAAAGACATATTTGTAAATGGATTTTTGTCTAACAACGGAGTTTCAAAATATATGAAAAAAATGTGTTTTTTGAGATGGAGTCTTGCTCTGTCACCTAGGCTGGAGTGCAGTGGTGCGATCTCGGCTCACTGAAACTTCCACCTCCCGGGTTCAAGCGATTCTCCTGCCTCAGCCTCCAGAGTAACTACAGGCGCCTGCCACCATGACCGGCTAATTTTTGTATTTTTAGTAGAGACAGGGTTTCATCATGTTGGCCAGGCTGGTCTTGAACTCCTGGCCTCAGGTGATCTGCCCACCTTGGCCTCCCAATGTGCTGGGATTACAGGTATGAGCCACCACATCCGGCCTAAAATATATGAAAATTTGACAGAATTAAAGGGTAAAGGAGACAATTTCACAGTCATAGGATAAGATTCAACATTCCTCTTGCAACTAGACCACAGGAAAAATATCAATCACAACTTCGATGATCTGTATGGGCAGCTGTAACATTCTACACCCAGTGGTATACTGGTAAATTGGCTCTCTGAGGGGGGAGAAAAGAAAAAAAGAAAAGCCCTGATTTGTAGCCTCTGTATATGTCTATTGTATAAGGTTCCCACCATGGCAAATGCAAGCTACCAACAGGACAATATCACGCAGGGAGATGGGGAGAGATGGGCACAATCATCTCCCGCAAGCTGATCTGATCCAGCTGCAGCACATCACCATCTACAGCCAACGGCTGCAGAACCCACATTCTTTTCAAGAGTACATGGTACGTTCACCAAGATAGGCTATTTTCTGGGCCATTAAACATGTTTCAATACATTTAAAAGGACTGAAATTATACAGTGTGTTCTCTGATCAAAATGGAATTATAATTAGGAATTAGTAACAATAAGCTACACGGGAAAATCCAATATTTCTAAACAACATCTTTCTATATAATTCAAAGGTCAAAGAAAGTGTTTTGAATAATGAAGATACAATATATCAAAATTTGTGGAATGAGGGTAAAAATCCTTACAAGGAAATTTATACTTTCAAATACTTAAATCAAAAAAGGGAGAAAGAGTTGGGCATGATGGCTGATGCCTATAATCCCAGCACTTTGGGAGGCCGAGGCAGGTGGATCACTTGAGGTCAGGAGTTTGAGACTAGCCTGGCCAACATGGTAAGACACCCAGTCTCTACGAAAAATACAAAAATTAGCTGGGCGTGGTGGTGCATGTCTGTAATCCCAGCTACTCAGGAGGCTGAGGCGGGAGAATCGCTTGAACCCGGGAGGCAGAGACTGCAGTGAGCCAAGAACATGCACTGCACTCCAGCCTGGGTGACAGAGTGAGTGAGACTCCATCTCAAAGAAAACAAACAAACAAACAAACAAACAAAACAGAAAAGGTAGAAAGATTTAAGAATTATTAAAATGGCAATACTCCCTGACATGGTTTGGCTGTGTCCCCACCCAAATAGCACCTTGAACTGTAATAATCTCCATGTGTCAAGGGCAAGGTCAGGTGGAGATAACTGAATCATGAAAGCAGTTTCCCAGATAGTGTTCTCGTAGTAGTGAATAAGTCTCACAGAATCTGATGGTTTTATAAATGGGAGTTTCCCTACATAAGCTCTCTTGCCTACTGCCATGTAAGACGTGACTTTGCTTCTCCTTTACCTTCTACCATGATTGTGAGGCCTTCCCAGCCATGTGGAACTGTGAGTCCATTAAACCTCTTTCCTTTATAAATTACCCAGTCTCGGGTATATCTTTATTAGCAGTATGAGAACAGACTAATAGACTCCCCAAATTGATTCAAAGATTCAATGTAATCCCTATCATAATCCCAGTTGGCTCCACTGTAGGAAGTAACAAGCTGATTCCAAAATACATATAGAATTTCAAGAGACTCAAAAGAGCCAAAAGAATCTTCAAAAAGAACAACATTGTAGGACTCAAACATCACAATTTCAAAACTTACTACAAAATGACAGTAATAAACTCATGAGTCTGTGGACACCTGATTTTCAATAAGGGTGCACATCAAAACCACAATGAGATACTACTTCATTCCCACTAGGATGGCTAGAATCAAAAAGTCAGAAAATAACAAATGTTGAGCCGGATGTGGTGGCTCATGCCTGCAATCCCAGCACTTTGGGGGCCCGAGGCAGGAGAATCACTTGAGGCCAGGAGTTTGAGACCGGCCTGGCCAACATGATGAAACCCTGTCTCTACTACAAACACCAAAATTAGCTGGGCATGGTGGTGCACACCTGTGGTTCCAGCTATTCAGGAGGCTGAGGCAGAAGAATCGCTTGAACCTAAGAGGAGGAGGTTGTAGTGAGCTGAGATCTTGCCGCGCACTCCAGCCTGAATGACAGCAAGACTCTGTCTCTAAATAAATAAATAAATAAATACATACATACATACATACAACACAACAAGTGTTGGCCAGAATGTGGAGAAACTGGAACCCTCATACACTGCTGGTGGGAAAGTAAAATAATGCAGCCACTTTGGAAAATAATTTGGTAGTTCTGCAAGTGGTTAAACACAGTTACCATCTGACCCAGAAATTACACTTGTAGGCATCTAAGAAAAATGAAAACATATGTCTACATAGAAACCTGTACACAAATATTTACAGCAGCACTATTCATAATAGTAAAAGGTGGAAATAACCCAACTGTCCATCACCTGATGAACGGATAAACAAAATGTGGTATATCCACAGAATGGAATCTTATTTTATCATAAAAATGAAGTACTGACATATGCTACAACATGGATGAAGTCTGAAAACATTATACTAAATGGAAGAAAGCCAGTCACGAAAGACCACATGTATCAGTCGGCTTAGGCTGCCATAATAAAATACCAGACTAGATGGCTTAAACAACAGGAATTTATTTTCTCACAGTTCTGGAGACTAGAGATCCGAGCTCAAGGTGCTGTCAGGGTTGGTTTCTGGTGAGGGCTCTCTTCCAGGGTTGCAGATGGCCGCCTTCTCATTGTGTCCTCACATGGCCTTTCCTCTGTGTATGTGGAGAGAGAGCTCTCTGGTGTCTCTTCCTCTTCTTATAAGGACACCAGTCCTATCAGGGTAAGGCCCCACTGTCACGATTTTATTTAACCTTAATTATTCCCCCAAAGAGCCTTACCTCCAAATACCATCCAAATATACTGGGGGTTAGGGCTTCAAGATATGAATGGAGGAGGGGCACAATTAAGTCCATAACACCACATATCATATAGTTACAGGTATACAAAATGTTCAGAATAGGTGAATTTATAGAGACAAAGTACATTAGTAGAAGGTAGGGGTAAGAAGGAAGTGACAACTAAAGGGCACAGGGTTTCTTTTTGAGATGATGAAAATCTTCTAAAATTGAATGTGACAGTTGAACATTATCTGTAAATATACCAGAAACTATTGAAATGTACACTTTAAATGAGTGTACTGTATGCTATGTGAATTAGATCTCAAAGCCATTAAGGCCGGGCACAATGGCTCACACCTGTAATCCCAGCACTATGGGTGGCCGAGGTAGGTGGATTACTGGAGGTCAGGAGTTCAAGACCAGCCTGGTCAACATGGTGAAACCCTGTCTCTGTTAAAAATACAAAAAAATTAGCTAGACGTGGGGGCGTGCGTCTGTAATCCCAGCTACTCAGGAGGCTGAGGCAGAAGAATCACTTGAACCTGCGAGGTGGAGGTTGCAGTAAGCCAAGGTTGCGCCACTGCACTCCAGCCTGGACAAAAACAGCAAAACTCTGTCTCAAAAAAAAAAAGCCATTAAAAAATTCAATACCATTCCAATCAATCAACTTTTGGGGTACAAATTGACAAGAAGTTGACAGCCCATTGAGGAAAAGTTTTTTTCAACAAATGACACTGGAATAATTGGATATCCACACAGGGGAAATTTAACCTCAAGGCTTACTGTACACCATATACAAAAGTTAACTCCAGGAGGATCACAGGTCTAAAAGTAAATGCCCAAACCATAAAGTCTTATGAGGAAAACACAAAATATATTTGAGATCTAGGCAAAGGTTTCTTATGTCACAGAGGCAATAAATGCAATAAATAAATAAATAAATAAAACCAATAAATTAGGTTTCCCCAAAGTAAACATTTGCTCACCCAAAGACACCATTAAGAAAATGATTAGCAAGCCTCAGACTTGAAGAAAATATTAGCAAAATATATCTGACAAAACACTGGTATCCTTGACATATAAAGAACTAAAACTAACAAAAAGTAAAATATCCCAAAAATGGAAAAAACAGGAGGTGAAAGACTTGGACACTTTACAAAAGATGACATACAAATGGTGCATATAAAAAGGTGCTCAATGGACACGAAGTTTACATGGCAGCCCGAGAGGTGCCCCCAGTTTAGGGCACCTTTGCCTAAAGAACAGGATCAACTGTGCTTTGAATCCAGGCTGAATCAGCAGAGGCAGGAGTGAAAGCAGATCTTATATAGCTCTGATGACACATAGTCTTAGCTTCACAGTATTTTTATCTCAGCTTTAAATCAACTGAACTATATGGAGAAATGTTATCAGAAATGGAACGAGCAGGCTCTTCATGTGATCAGAAGCTGCCTGAGGGAGATCTGTCCAGGCCACCAGCCCCTCCTCACACCTCACTGCTATGAGACCTGAGGAAAAAGCGCTATTGGGATAATTCAAGTGTATTATCTGGAAGGGGAGAATTCCCCATGTTCAAGGAAGGACTGTAAAATGGATGTATTCCTGAATTCTGAGGTGTGCCATTTTCCTGAAGAATGAGCCCTGAAGGGCGCCTGTGTGAAAGGACAGGGCCGGAGCCTCCCGGCTGCTCTCTATGCCTGGGCTCCTGCTGCTCCCCCAACCCGCTGCCCCCACAATGCCACACTCGCCACCTGTTGCCCCAACATGCACACAAATTAAGTGTTCACAAATCATTTACTTTAGAAGAGTAGAAAAACGAACTATGACTAATCTTTAGGAGAAAAATGGTCACATCTAAAGTTATTCTTAAAGGAAAATAAAACAGTATGAGGACAAGTTAAACATAGGAATTAAGATGAAATAAGAAAAAGCAAAAACATCAGAGATAAAAAATTAAAAGTCTACAAGGCAATAAAATAGAAGTTTCATTCAGCAGACAATAGATTAGGTATTTTATACTAAGGCAGCCATAGACTCAAACAAACCCATACATTTGACTTTTAAAACTCTGAGGTTCTTTGCTGAAGGTCCTCCGAGAGCTTCTTTGGCCAGAAAGCAGGTGAGAACGTAAGCAGGTATCTGGGGCCTCCTCTACAGGCAGGTGGGGAAATGGTGTAAGGTGGTACGGGGTTTACGTTCAAGAGCCAAGCCTGGTTCAGCCTCCAAAATAGGTCCTACAACTCTTCTGTTGTCCTAGAAACGTTGTCTGCCAAGGCATACTTCTGTACTGATGGGCAGGGGCAAGTCACTGTGAAAGGGTCCTATTAGGTGCAAAGCTTCACATCTCTTTCAGCAAGCAGACACCCTCTGGGCACCTGCCCAGTGCCAGGCATCATGTGTGTGACTTAGGCCTCACCAACAGACTGCCTTCCCAGAGTTCAGTATCTACTACTAATGTAATATAAAGTGAGCAGCGGGGTGACGGAGCCAGTATTCTCAAATGTCTCTGTTACCCACAGCACCATGCCTTATTTCTGAAGTGAACACACCTGCGGAATCAATTCTGGACTTTTAGTTATTGCCAAACTTGAACCATTCTCATTAGCTAAAAGAAAAGCCAATTCAATCAAAGAAGCAAAACTAAACAGAACAGAATCATTTCCTACTACCACTTGTTTCCCAAATGCGACTTAAGAAGTGGAAATTTAAACAAGTAACTTCTATTAAAATCACATGGAAAGATGCACTAAAAGTTTTATTAAAAATACAGTACTTCCTAGGCTGGGTGTGGTGGCTCACCCATGTAATCCCAGCACTTTGAGAGGCCGAGGTGAACAGATTGCTTGAGGTCAGGAGCTTGAGACCAGCCTGGCTAACATGAAACCTTGTCTCTACTAAAAATACAAAAACTAGCCGGGCATGGTGGTGCGCACCTGTAATCCCAGCCACTCGGGAGGCTGAGGTATGAGAATCGCTTGAACCCAGGAGGTGGAGGTTGCAATGAGCCAAGATCGCACCACTCTACTCCAGCCTGGGCAACAGAGTGAGGTGCCCTCTGAAAATAAATAAATAAATATATATATATACACACACATATATAGTACTTCCTATCTTCACACATTAACAAGTTAACCTGTACCAAATGGCAGAACAGCAGGCTCACATACTATCCTGTATAATCCGTCTGTATATAAAAGAATAAAGTCCTGTCCAGTCTGTGGGTATGTGCATTTCTGAAAAGAAATATCCCATATGAAGCAAATAAATTCACATCTAATAGCATACTTCAAAAGCAAAAACTAATTGCAATTGATTATAATGAACTAAAAAACGTGTTACATAATGTTCAAAGTACTCTGAGTATATATACTGTGAATCAAACTTTGAAAAATAGCTGAAGAACATGCCATATTTATACTAACTTCCCACCCCCACCAAAAAAAAAATTACTTGTGACAAGTATGCAACCTCATAATTTCTACAGGGTCTTACTTTAAGACAGATAAACAATTTCTCAATCCTAAGAATGATTTTAGTAGTACCAGACCAGTAGTAAAAGATGGCAAGAACTTTGCAAACTAGGCTTAACATTTGCAAAAGGCAAACTAATAAACTGCACTTTTAAATGCATGCTCTATATGAAAATCTAGAAGGCAAAGAAGAGCAATTTTTAAAAACTCATATATACGTCCACCACCTTATAAGGGACAGTTCCTTTCCATATGGTGTACATAAACGTTTTCAAAAGCAGGAGCGTGTGGTGATGGTTCACAATTCACATCACTTCATATCCTGCTTTCCCACAGCAATATATTATGAACATTATTCCATGTCAATAGTCTTCATTGCATTTTTAGTAGCAGTTTATAATTATCCTTAATATTGAAGATTGAGGTTGTTTTCCATTGTTTCCTATTATTAAAATATGCTGAAGAGCCTTGCACATGCAATTTTGAATACAACTATTTCCTTAGGATAAAGTTTAAAAAATAAATTGCTGGGCCACAGTACATTTTTATGTCTCTAGAAAGGCCAGGCTTGTGTGGTTCATGCCTATAACCCCACAACTTTAGGAGGCCAAGATGGGAGGATTGCTTGAAGCCAGGAGTTCAAGACTAGCCTGGGCAACATAACAAGACTCCATGTCTGCAAAAAATAAAAAATTAGGTGTGGTGGTGTGCGCCTGCAGTCCCAGCTACTCAGGAGGTTGAGGTGGGGTGGAGGGTGGAATCACTTGAGTCCAGGAGTTGGAGGCTGCACTGAGCTATGACTGTGCCATTGCACTCCAGCCTAGGTGAAAGGGCAAAACTCTATCTCAAAACAAAAAAATATATTTCTAAATTTCCCTCCAGAAAGATCATAGCAAACTAACATTTCTGCCTGCACTGTAGAGCTTGGTCTCCTTGCCAACACTGGCTGTAATAGTCATTTCTTAACAATGTTTTTCAACCTGATAGGTAAAAACAGGGTCTCACTGTGTTGCCTAGGCTGGATTGCAGTGGTGCGATCATGATTCACTGCAGCCTCGACCTCCCAGGCGCAAGTGTTTCTCCTGCCTCAGCCTCCTGAGTAGTTGGGACTACAGGCATGCACTACCACACCTGGCTTTTTTTTTTTTTTTTTTTTTTAAAGACAAGGTTTTGCTATGTTGCGCAGACTGGTCTCAAACTCCTGAGCTCAAGTGATCCACCTGCCCTGGCCTCCCAAATTCTGGGAATTAAAGGCATGGGCATGGCTGGCCTAATTCTTCATTTAACAGTTATAAGGTTGAACATTTTTCCATATGCTTACTATCTGCATTTCTTCTTTCTGTGAACCAGTATGTCCTTTTACAGACTTATGCTAAAAGTATGGATAAACATATACACACACACACACACACACACACACACACACACACACACACACACACACACACAAGAGAAGGATAGATTACATCTGAAAAATATGAAAACTTTCTATGTTCAGGTTCATTTGATGTGAGCCATGCTCATTAGGTGAGCAGAATCAGATTAATGTAAGACTCCTAAATTAAGAGTGCAGGATGAAAAGTGTCCAAACACATTTGTTGGGATGGATGGTTATTCTAAAACAGACATGGATCATCATTAATCTACCTTGAAAGACAGTTTGTTATTCCTTCTGTGTGATCTGCTGTTCTTTGAAATTTTGGTTTTCTATAAAGGAGAGAATTTTGCAGCGAGCAGGTGAAGCAGGAAGACTGCCACCTGAACACTCCCCTGCAGTGCAGCTCCTATGGAAGGGAAGGCGATGGTCAAGAGTGTGGACCTGCAAAGAGTGGTGGCGGCAGCCAAGACGGGACTGCTCAACTGGCAGGTGCAGAGCTGCAGCAGGGACCAGTGTGTCCTGGCACGGTGTCCCTGCAAAGCACAGCCGCAGGCTCCAAGGGCTCAGCAGATTGACTCGGGTGAAAAAGTGCCCCATCCCCCAGCAATCACGAACCTTATTCACTAAACATCAAAATAGACGATTAAATGTGAATTCTGAATGTGCTTATGTTATGACTTACTGAGAGCAACCAAGACCAATCTCATTCTCATTCTCAAATATGAATGAATGATTCTCAAATCAACCAATCTCATTCTCAAATATGAATGAGATTCTTAGGGTGCTAGTGGGGGAAAAGAACACTGGATAAAACAGGCTAAGGAACAGAACAAACTGATTCAGGCCACAGCAATGTACAGGAAGACAAATAGACACTTCGAAGTTTATGAGCATTTATTCAGGTAGAGAGAAAAAAAAAAGACATCAACATGAAAGTTTAAACTGATTCCAAGGGAAGGTAAAATTATGAATCTGAGGTACCTGACCTGGAAACAAGACACAGGTAGGTCTGGGGCCTAGAACGATGAACAGAAACCTCCAACAGGTGACCTGACACCTGCACGAGCTAGGCCGGACCCTCATACTTCACTGCATCCCCTTAAATGCCTCTCCTCTAGCCAGGACCCATGTTTGTGTTCCAACCTAAGCACAACACCTGAAATATAGCGGTGTCAATAAATTGAATAAGAAATGCCAATACCTATTTCAAATTCAACAGGAAAGAAACCTGGTATTATTTACCCACCTGCATAGAATTTTATTCTACGTATTTTATTGCAAAAGAAAAACAGGCCAGGTGCGGTGGTTCATACCTGTCACCCCAGCATTTTGGGAGGCCCAGGTGGGCGGATAACTTGAGTCCAGGAGTTTGAGACCAACCTGGGCAACATGGTGAAACCCTGTATCTACAAAAAATACAAAAATTTGACAGATGTAGTGGTGTGCGCCTGTGGTCCCAGCTATTTGGAGGCTGAGGCGGGGTGATCACCTGACCCCAGCTCAAGGCTGTAGTGAGCCATGAACCCATGAGTGCACTCCAGCCTGGGCTGACAGAGTGAGACTCTGACTTACATACACAGACACACACACACACACATACACACACAGTTGCTGCATGGTAACTATACACATGTAAGACATCACAGAAAACTAGAAGTGAATAGTTAGAAGTGCTTAACAGACAGACTCACAGTGGAGAGTGATGGCTCAAGCCTAAAACTTTAGGAGAAAAACCAAGCCTTTGAGAAATGGCTGAAAACCAAGTTAAATAAAGTGGATCTTTCTGTCTGCAGATGCTCTGGTCATTTTCTTTTTTTTTTTTTTTTTTTTTCTGGCTTTTCCAAAATTCCCTTCTTTCACTATTTTGAGTTGAAAAGTCAAGATAAATATTTATGCTGTATAATAACCCACCTCCCTGCTACAGCAACCACAAATGTCACAGGTTCCTAAAGGCTCCAAGAATATTTGTTTTACAGCAAGAAGTAGTTGCTTTTTCTAAAAAAAACCACTCAATTTTCTCCTCCAGGATACACAATGGGTAAAAATCTAGCTGTTAGCTACTAGCCAGAGTTATGGGAAGGAAAAGAATCCCTCCTTTTTCTCTCAACCAGTTTTCCTTTCTAACCCACTTCCTTTGCCAACTGCTGATGAGGCATGTCTAATTTTGCAGAGTGATACTAGAACAGTGAGAGGCACTGCCAGCTCCTTCTTCCCCGGTCCAAAGCACCTCCTTCCCTGAAACACAACCTTACAACTGCAAGTATTAGGTGTCACAGCGAACAAGCCTTTAGGAGATTATTTTAAAATGACCAAATATACACCAGTAAGAGAAAACTTCTGAAAAACTGCTCTGTTAAGCAACCTGGGCTGGAATAAAACAGCAATAACAGCAACATATACGCAATTCCAAAAAGTACTATGCATAAATTCCTTTAAGTGAAGATGGCTCTACAAAAACATGACAGATGACTCAAAATTCTTTCAGTTCTCACAATGACGCTGAAAAGGTATGTGAAGAGTTAGGGGGTAAAGTAGTATTTTATGATTTTCAACAATTAATAAACATAAGTATACACTCTACTGTTTCACTTCTATCCTAATATATTGAAGAGTTAATCAAAATACTTCTTCACAACTTCTCAAAGAAAATATAGAAATGTAATACTCTGAGAAATGTGATCCATTCAAATATAGTAGCTGAAGACTACATAGAGTGTCTAAAGGCGATTTTAGATTCAGACTGCTGAGAACCTTAAGACCTGCCTCACCACCACCACTGGCTGCTATACAATCACGTTCCTGAAGCTTATCCACAGAGGAAGGTGACTACCACCAGTCTGCGGTGAGACAAGGCTTAATGAGGTGTGGATGGTTCCAAGCCCAAAGCCTGACACACAGGACTCAAACTGTAGCCATTATTTCATTATAATGTCTAAAGAATTAAAGAAAGATATTTTAGACTTGGTTTACAGTCTCCAATTTTTTGCAAATATATGGAGCTATTATTTCTCAGAGAAAACTGGAAAAAAAACTGCCCAATTTGAGAGGCAGTCCTAAAAAGAATTAAAGTTGCAGGTACCAAAAGAACTACAAATTATACGAATTTAATTATTTGTAGAATATAAGAATTCGGTAACTTCTGCTGGCATACAAAGTCTCACTGCCTTATGAGCAAAAATAACCCATCAGAAAAAGGACCAACCTGATTTAAAAAAGAAAGAACACATTAAGAAATTCCCAAGGCTGGGCGTGGTGGCTCACACCTGTAATCTCAGCCTTTGAAAGGCCAAGCCAGGCGGAATGCTTGAGCCCAGAAGTTCGAGACCAGCCTGGGTAACTTGGTGAAACAGTCTCTAGAAAAAAAAAAAAAATTAGCTGGGCATGGTGGTGCGTGCCTGTGGTCCCATCCACTTGAAGGCTGAGATGGGAGGATCCTTTAAGCCTAGGAGACAGAGGTTGCAGTGAGCCAAGATCATGACACTGCACTTAGCCTGGGTGGCAGAGCGAGACTCTGTCAAAAAAAAAAAAAAAAAAAGCATGACTTACAAGGCATATTAATTATATCTCAATAAGGTGGATTTTAAAAAGAAATTCTCCAGAGACAGATCGGCAATGACACCTCCTTGGGCTCTGGAGCAGTGCTCTCCTGCTTTCTGTACATCAGAAATCCCACCAGTGTCTTCCCTCACCAGTGGAACTACCACCTTCAGCTTTCTTACAAGAATTAAGAAAATGTCATACCTAGCAAGCCAGAACCCTGTTGGGGGCATAATATCCTCTCACTTGGCAAAGACTCTATCTTCTTTAAAAGCATCCTACCCGTCATAGCACCCTGCAATCCCACTCCTACGTACACACCCTGGAGACCAGAAGTCACAGAGCCACTCAAAAACCCGCACGCAATGTTTACAGTGGTATTAGTAACAGTCAGAAGGTGGAAATAACCCAAATGTCCATCATTGATCGATGGGCAAACAAAATGTAGACTAGCTATAAAACTGAGTCATAAAAAGGAATGACGTACACAGTGATTCGTGCTACAAGGATGAAGCCTCCAAGCATGCTCAGTCAAAGAAGCCACATAGGCAGCCCACAGATCATATGACTCCATGTATGCAAAATGTACAGAATGGGCAAATTCATAGAGACAAAGTAAATGAGTGGTTGCCAGGGCCTCGGGGGAAGAGGGCATGAGGAGTGACTGCTAATGGGTACAAGGTGTCGTTTTGGGGTGATTAAAATGTTCTAAAATTAGATAGTGGTGACAGGTGCAAAACTCTGTAAATATACTAAAAACCACTGCATTGTATACTTTTTAAAAGGTTGAATTTTATGGTATGTAATTACATCTCAATAAAGCTATTATTTTAAAAGTATTCTATATGTAAGTGTATATACATGTATAAATATGCAAACACATTTTATGCTAATTCAGAGATTGACATAGTGTTATATCTACTTAACTTTTTTTTAGGATTCTAAAATATTAACATGCAAGAACATACTGGAATATCACAACAACTAGTTTGATAGGAACTGATCTAGTCTAAAAATTTAAACCTGAAGCTCCATTGAATCAGCAACTTTAAAGTCCTAGAAACAGTGGCAATCTCTCTCTCCTGAGTGAGCTTAACTCTAATTTCAATGTCATATTTGTATGGAATCAAGAAAGCCTCCAAATTAGCTGGTGCATCTCCAACCACATGAATAGCGGGAGCCGTATCTTTTCCACCCTCATCACCTTTGTAGCACGCAGCACAGTCCCCCATGCACATCGTGGACCAAAAACTAAAGGAATAAAATTCTTTTTAAATACTGTACTTTAAAAAATAGGGCCACAGACTGGGCAACATAGCAAGACTCTGTCTCTATAAACAATAAAAAAAAAATTGGCCAGGTGTGGTGGCACGTGTCTGCGCTCCCAGCTACTTGGGAGGCTGAGATGGGAGGATTGCTTGAGCCCAGGCAGTTGAGGCTGCGGTGAGCTGTGATCATACCACTGCACTCCAGCCTGGGTGACAGAGTGAGACCTTGTCTCAAAAACACAAAAAAATAGGGCCATAACAGGAAAACTTTTGCTCGATGTTCTATCCCTTTAGATTAGGTAAATGAACTTTTCCTGTAAAAGGGCAGGTAGTAAATATTTTAGGCTTCATGGACAAAACTGTTTCTGACACAACTACTTAACTCTGTTCCCATAACACAAGGCAGTCATAGACAATATATAAACAAATGGACGTAAAACAAACGATCAGCTGAGAACCTCAGGACCTTGCTTTAGACCAGCATTGCCCAACGGAACCTTCTACATGACAGAAATGTTTTATTTATTAATCACACAGCTAGTGTGCCTAAGGAACTTTAAAATATGTCAAATGTAAACAGCCACATGTGCCCAGTGGTGACTGTACTGCCCAGCACTGCATTTGACTAAAAATGAACCAGTTCTACTCTGTTCAAAAACTTAAGGCTAAAAATGAACCCTGCGATTATTTTACATGATGAACTGGGCGGAGAAAACAATATAAAATTCTAATAATTCATAAGTCATACTAGTAAATAATCAAAACTCTAAGCAAATCAACCTGCGCTAGGCAGGAGGATACGTGTAGAGCTCCATATATCTGGACTTGGCCATGCTCTGCCGCGTGTACACCTGCTGGATGCCGGCTCTGAGGTCGTCCCAGATCTGGTCCAGGCCAATCTGCTTCAGGCCGTGGGGGTTCTGGCTCCGGGTTGACGACATTGTGAGGGATGTTCTAAAGTCGTCCAGTGCAGCAATCCTTATTCAAAGTACAGCTAGTTCTCCATTAGATGAAAATATACAGTACCATTCCAAATGTATTCACAGCAGCTCAGAAAGGATGTCCTTTAAATGTAGAGAATGAAATCTCATTGCAGGCAAACCTGAGGAAAAAATAAAGAGAATCAGTGGATTGTCTCTGGGGTACTGTAATAGGGTGAGACACACTGACAGAAACACTCAGTCTGCAGGCATTAGCAGGGCCCACTCGAGAGACCATTTCTCTTTCTACGTGGAAACACACTCATGTTAATCATATGGTCTGTGTACAAAAATATGCTTAGACATTTAGTTCAAAATCATTATGGTATTAGCACTCAAGAGAAAACCTGGGTAAAAGTTTGCACAAGCACAACTATGTTGCCTTTCTTTGCCTTCTAAAGTTATCAAAAATATATATCACTTGACCTAGATGACAATTAGAAAGACAAACTCAAAGAAAAAAGGGCAAAGGATATGCTCAGGAAATTCCCAGGAACACAAACAGCGAATAAACAGGAAAAATCATTCAATCTCACGGGTTACCTATGACTTTTAGTAACTTTTCACTTAGAACTCAGCAAGAATGCAAATGTTGGTGAGGCTGCAATGAAAGGAAATAGGCACTCCCTTTTTAAGGAGGGAATCTGGCAAGAATTATCAAGATTCAAAATGTACTCTGAATTCAGAGAGACCTGAGTTTGATGCTCAGTGCCACATCTACTAGGTAGGTACATGTGGTACTGGGTGAGTTTCTTAACCTCTCTAAGCTCTAATTTCCTAGTCTGCAAAATGGAGGCCAATTGCTTTCCTCAAATGGATATGTAGAGTTTAAATAAGATAATGTATTAGAAAATACTTAACACAGAGTAAATGCTTAACAATAGTAGTGGCTATTATTTCCAAGTATATGAAGCTAATGACAAAAACAATACATAATGCTTCAGCATCTTGGACACATAAATAAAGTAACTTAGGTATTCAATATTCTAACAAACCAGTACTTCTCAATGCACGGTATCACAGACATAATTTAAGGACTACCTATGTACATCACATCAAAACATAAAGGTTTTAAACAGGTATTTCTAGTGCAAATCAAGAAGCACTGAATTATTTGAATGGTTTCATAAAGCAAATGTTATTGGGAAGTAAACGAGATCTGGAACAATGAGGCTAGGTTATTGACGCCTGCAAACCTGTGTCCGAGTTACCTTGTCAAGTAATTCAGCTCATCCTATATCCTCAATGGCATTACAGAGCTCTATGTAATCTAAGGCACATTTAGGGACCCTGTGAGGTCATGCTTAAGGAGTAAGTCTAAACCACTGAAACCTATTCTCTAATATTTATTTATATTCTGGGCTATGGGTCTTAATATTTTATCAACCTACAACATCATTCCTGATCCTCAAAGTATTTTACGTCTTAATTCAAATTGGTATGTTCAAATGTGGAATATAAAAATATTTAACACAAGGACTCCCTCAAGTTGTAAGAAACTAACAACTCATCAACCACTCTGGGAATGTTTCCTGTGTGTAGTTTCCACGTGCTTTCCTTTCATCGTCTACTTTGGGAGGGTCAACAGCACACTTAATAATAATAAGCATGTTTTGGACTGGTGGTGCCATCTGATAGCATCAACTGTTTGGACCCACCCTACTTTCCCCATCACTTAATTTTTCCCTAAGGGGAAATAATCACTTAAATTCCCCAAACTCATAGTCCAGTTAATTCTATCTTGGATGAGCTTTCTCATACCTCTCCAGATGCTCTTTTACTCCTTTTCCTTTTACTTCTCTTATAATTTCTATCAGCAACTGAGAACAATGTTCTACTCTGCCCCCCAAATGCCTTTCTCCATCAGTGTTGTCCGTGTCAGTGAATGGCAACGCCACATGTATCCACAAGTCAGAAACCTGGGAATGGGTCTGATGCCACAGCCCTCATCTTTCACATCCAACTGCTACGGCCTTCACTTCAAATCCATTCGCTCATCTCCACTTCCTCCTCTAGTAACCATCCTTGCCATCTCTTACCTGGGCCACTATTTTAGTTGTCTAAACTAGATTCTAATACCTTGTGTCTGCTTGTATCATTCTTGACATGGCAGTCAGCTGTCTAAAATCGCTGTCATCCTAAGAACGGTATAATCCTAATTCTGAATAGGCTGTCACCCTAAGAGCAACAGGGAGCCAAGGCAGAGTTTGAAGAAGGGAAATCCTTAATATGGCACTATCAGATCCTTTTCTCTCCTTCATTTGCCTCTTACAAAACCTCAACTCTCCCCCTCCCTCCCCTCAGGTTCAGCCACACAGATGTCCCCCCTGGCCACCCCAGTCTCCTTTCCCTGCCACACGATCTCTGCATCTGCTGCTGCTTCTGCCTAGAGAGTTCTAGAGAGTTCCTCCCCTTCTTCAAGTTGCCTTCCAGTCATATTTTCAAAGGAGGCTTACTAGGAAGTCCCAGAAGACGTACAGGTTTGCTTTAAATGGGATTTTCCCTTCTTAACACTTACTCCAGGCCATAACCCTGCACTTGTTTCTTTACTGTAATTCCCTCACTTCACCGGGGTGCAAGCCCCACAGGCTCGTGAGAACCTCACACAGAGCCCGCCATGGCGCTCAATACATATTTTACATAAATAAATGAAGGAATAAATTAAGGAATTGAAAAGCTATATGTATTAAAAAGATTTAGGAATAAAATACAAGTATCATCAAGCATCTGAACTTGCTCAAAATCCCTCTTTAGAATCTCTACAAAATTCCATCTCGTTTCTTCTAAACTTTTTCTTTCAAATATTGGATTTTGGGCTAAAATTTATGTCTTGCTGTTTCATTTAGTCATGTTTTGTATTATTTTGGTCAATGCAAATGTATACATACCCCAACACAGTGTTTAAACAGGCTTACGAAAATTACAGAATTTTAGTGACTACTTAGTTTTAACGAATATTCAGTAGGATGCTACCATATGCCAGGCACTGTCCTAGGCATTATTTACTCTTAATGGTAAACAGACATGGTCTACGCTCATAATGCTACAGTGACGGAATAAAGCGTGCTTATTTATTTATTTATTTATTTTTAAATAGGGTATCACTCTGTTGCCCAGGCTGGAGTGCAGTGGCGTGATCATGGCTCACTGCAGCCTCAACCCCCTGGGCTCAGGTGATCCTCCCACCTCAGCCTCTCAAGTAACTGGGACTACAGGTTAGGACAACCATGCCTGGCTAATATAAAAAAAAAATTTTTTTTTTTTGTAGAGATGGGGTTTCGTCATGTTGCTTTATGTGCTACGCATTTGTGTACCAAAAGCATTTGTTCTTAAGAGCCAATATAATCACTGGCAATTAGAGGTTAACCTTAATGATAGTTCTGACCCTTCCTCTTCAGATGAAGCAACTAATTCAAAGAAGCAATCAAACTTGGCAAGCTTCTAATGCTACAAAGTAGCAGGACCACAAACTAGTACACTCTAGTCTGAATTTTAGGTTCTTCCGTTTTTAAAGTGTCAAAACCGTGAAACCACTGTAAGTCATAGGAAAAAACAACCACCAATTGTCTATTTGTTAAATGAGGAAACCTCAACATCTCCAATTAAAAGAGCCGATAGCTTTGAAGAGTTAATAAGTCAGTCCTAATTGTATCAGCATTGATTCTACTCAAATATTTTGAAATTTAAGAAAGCCCACTTTTTTTTCTAAAGCTTGACTTTTGAAAAACTAAGATAAACTGTGCAACGATGAGGACAATTTAAAAGATAAAGTCAAGATACCAGTTATCCTCTAGCAAAGTTAAAATATACCAAATAAAATAGTCAATGTGGATTTTTCTCCATAACACCTCCATTCTCCTGTCTCAGCATAAGCACATCAAATATGTTCTTTACATATTCTCTATTCTTTGTATTACATTTCTGATTCCAATTATGAATCTTACTCTATTAAAACGCACTGTTAATCTATGAGATCAAATACAACTTTTCATGTCACACTTGTCAAGTTTACTTGCTGTACACTTTTTGTGTCCAGATCTATGCATGGTAACTTTATGCCACATCACACCTCAGTTTATATTCCAAATATGCTGAAAAATTAGCAAAATCTTCTATTCCTGCTGCTATGTGATTTATTCTTCTCTATCCATTCCCTTTTTCTAGTTGTTCCCACTGAGTATCTAAAATTCATACATAGATGATCTGAGGTTTTCAAAAATTCATACTTCAGTGGGTGGGTTTAAAGAGGATGACCTAATCTTATATTTTTAATATCCCCTAAAGAGCCTCACCTATGTACTTAAAACATTAATAACTAATACAGCAAAGAAATCTAAAACAAAGTCTACAAGGAAATGTTAGAAGTAAGCACATCACGAAAATGTCTAAAAGGACAGATAGGTCACACACATGCTGGGCAGCAACAGAGACCTGTGAGGAGGTCCCAGGCAGGGCTCTCGGAGCAGATGCTGAGACCTGGCTTGGGTGGAAGATGCTTCTTAGAGATGGGCACCCAGGAGATGACAAGGAGGAAGCAGACGGGGCAGAGAAGAGATGAACTGTGATGTAGGCCCTATAAAGCCAGCATCACCCTGGCAGAGAACTCTGTAACAAGTGTTGCCAGAGGGTCTCACATGGGCTGCAGGCCAGGCCTTTAACTCCCACTGGGCTGAGAAGGGTGCAGCCTGGTCCAGGCAGCTCTGCAGCTGAGGCCCGATGGCAATAACACTGGGAGTCAAGTCCTTCCTTGAAGGGGCATCTGGGTGGGTCACCTGTGTATCTACCAGCCTGCTCCAATGGATACAAGAGGCTCAGGCAATGAAGTTTTCCAGTTTAGAGGGGTAGGGGTGTAGGGGTGTGTGTGTGTGTGTGTGTGTGTGTGTATACACGCGTGCACTGCATGCCCATGCTTAATCTATTGATGCATCACTCAAGTGTCTGGTGAACTGAACCGATTGTAAAACTGCCTGGGACAATAAAATAGAATATAGGTGCCCACAAAACACTTACTTCTCTGTTAATGTTGAATTTTGCTTTACAAACTATATATCCATATCTTACAATCAAGCCATCAAAAAATGTCACTCTTAAGCAGATTTCATTAAAGTCAGAGAGGATAAAATGGTTTTTAGGTAAGGGGTAAAAATATTTTCCTCATAAATCACGTCTCATAGCTAGAAAACCTAGGAGGTCCCCAAACCTAAAGATATTAAAAACAAACAAACAAACAAAACAAAAAAATATACTTAGGAAATCAGGTAGTTTTCAAAAGTACTCAGGTATAGGAGATCCTTGGCATCGCAGGAGTTACTAATTGCAGTTATGAATGTCCACGCGTTTCGGGCATGTACCCTGCAGATGTGCCACCTCCTGACTTGGACACACAGGTGGCTGGTGAGCGAAGCAGGCCGACAGCAGGCGCAGCCACAGGGCCCCTCACAACTTCAGTGTTCTCTAGACGGCCAATCCCCGGAGAAGGATTATCATTTTCTTGATAGGAAACCAAGGCACAAGATGCAATTAGTCAAGGACAAGAGGCAATGGCAGAGCCAGCTGTGCCTCCACACACACTAGCTGCTGGCTCCCGGAGCCCGCATGAGCTTTTACCACAGACACACACGTGCGCAGACACACACGCGTGCCACAGTTATACTTCACTGTCATCTAACCCTTGGAAAATAATGGAACACAACAGTCAAAATAAACAGGTCTAACAGAAGAAAAGCAGTCATATATTTAAGAACTTGTCTCACAGAAAAGACTGTTATTCCAAAGGAAGATGAAAGCCAACAGAATCAATATGAAACAAGCTCCCTAACAATTCCAACTGTGAACTAATCAAACAGGCTGTTTCTCAAGATTAACGGTGCATAAGATTCCTTCATTGAGTAGAAGTGTGAACTAACTAAATGACCTGCAAAACTCTTGAGAAGTATATCTTCTTTGATATTAGTAATTCAGTTTCATCCATACATACTGGAAGGACTTTTGAAAAAGAGCACTTACAACAGTCTTCCACTGAACACTAATTGGAACATCAACTGAACTGAACTGAACATCAAGGGATTACTAGCTTTAGTGAAGTTAAATACTTTGTTTGCTAGAAGACTTCAGAGGTCTTGATAAGTGAACGTGTCTTACGAATTTCCATCAGAAAAACACAGTATAAAGCATCTTCCCTCAAACTTACTTGGCCATGAAATATTTTTTCCTGAACGTATCTTGAGACCAGTAGTAATTCAAGAAAACTCCAGTATTTCAAGGAACATGGCTTTAAGAAGAAGAAGAAGAAAAAAAAAGATCTGTACTGACCCCTACTGACTTCTAGCTCTTTGGGGATCAATCACATACTGGTTCGGCAACTTTTTTCATTTAAAAATGATATACCTCACTTCACTTAATGAAATATACCTCTTTTTTTTTTTTGGTGAGTCATATAGTCTATTATTTATCAATAACAGTACCTAACAAAAAGCTTTTAAGTATTTACTTTTTAACAATTATAATACTGCAACAAGCAGCCTTATAAGTATTTACTTTTTGCTTACTTGAGAGATTGATAAACACCTGTATGTACCTATCTGATAAATATGATATTGACTACGATGCCATCTACCAAGACAGCAAACATCAGAGAGGAACAGGTCTACAGGAGGGCAGTTGTCCTTGGACGTGTGAACCTGAGGTTCTTGTGAATCATCCCAGGCAGCTGGACACACAGGGCCTCAGCACAGAAGAGAAGGTGGCCCTAGACAGCTGATCTCTGGGGTTCACCACCTGATCCTGGGAACCACAATTCCTCAGGGGAATACGGCAGAGAGACGGCCCAAACTGAGTCCTGAGTAACATTTAAAAACTGACTAGATGATGAAGAACCCACAGTTTGTAACTGCAAAGTTACAGCCAGAAACAAAGAGAAGGAACCCAAGCCTGGAAGCCAAGAGAAGAAAAGGCAGCGGTTGCGTAAAACTGTGTGACCTTGTAAGTTCTTTCATCTCTCTTAACCCACCTCATGGGTTTGTGGTGAGGATTAAATAAGCCAACACTGTTTCAAAAATGCTAACTATTACTGTAGTGGAAATCTAACTGGAACGGGTGGGGAGGGACAGAAAAGACAGACGACCTTGAGCATGTGGGCTGTGAAGGAGTAAGAAAGCTGGAAAGGGCATGATTAGGGCATGATGCCAACCAGGCCCATGTGCCTCGTCCTCTTCCTGCCTCTGGCTGGGAAGAGAGTTCTCAATCAAGGGGCACTGTGGGAGTGCCACAGTCCAGCTGGGAAGGCTCAGCAGGGCCCCACCTGCAAATGACTAGAACAAAACACAGCTCAAGGAAACAAGGCTGAAGCCTGGGGTGGCCTGCAACCACCTCTGATAATAGGTTTCAGGAGTGGAGAGGAAGGTTCTGGGCTGTGCCCAAGTGTCCAATTAATTTCTGAACTCTGGTGGTTAGCAGATGACCACTGCAGGGAGAGAAATGGCTAGTGCAGAGAGGAACTCCAGAGTCTTTCTCTGGGTCTACGGCTGTCAACCCGCACGGGGAGGAGGTGGATCCCTGCCTGCAGCCTGGAGGCCTGCAGGATGGGGGGCGGGGGGGACAGGAACAGCCACATCTGGAGAGGGCTTTAAGGGGTCTTGGTCTTTATGGAAGAGCAATGGGGTTGAAGCAGTGCGAGAAGTGGCTATGGAGGAGTTTCGCATTCATGGATGAGGACTCTAGAGAGGTCCAAGAAGAACTGAGGTGGGTAACGAAGTGAGGGGAGTGGAGTGGGGAGTCCCAATCCGAGGATGTAGCAGGCAGCTGAGGGCATTTGTTACTGCAGATGGCAGAAAGATGACCTGATGGCCTGTGTTAGTCGGTGACCACAGGAGAGCCACTGAGGATTCAAACCTCCAGCTTCAGGAGGGAAGAGCTTCTGCTTTGCAAGATTCAGCCATGGCCCCGAGACTGGACAGGGCCAAGCACTTCTTCGTCACCTATCTAACCAATTATGCCTTATGTATTTTCCTAATCTATTACTCCTTTGATAATTCCTAAATATACAGTAGAGCGGAATATAACTTCTTAAAACTTTGAGAATTTTAAGCTTTTACTTGCAGTGTGGCACATAAGATATGAAACCAACAGTAAAACAATTTAGACTTAGAGAAACTCTTGTACATGAACGCCAGAAAATATGCATTTGCTGCACTGTTTATAATAGCAAAACACAAACAAACCTGGAAACAACCCACATGTCCACCAACAGGAGAATTCACAACTAAGCAGTAGGACAGTCACACAACAGACCACACAAAATGAGCCAACTTCAGCTACACGCTTCAACACAGGTGAATTTCAGGAGTCTTGAGTGAAAAAAAAAAAAAAAAAAAGTGACAAAGGAATATATACAGTATATCATTTTTATATCTAAGATTAATTTTAAAAGAGTACTTCTATGAAGAGAGAGGTTAGCTCTCCTCGACATGAATGGAAGGCGCCATAGTGAACCACACACACTTATCTTCTTAAAACACTGGCTACTGTGGTTTCATTGTACTTATGTTAAAAAAAAAAATACTAGATAGGGATACATATTTTTGTGATTGAAATGATATGATGCCTGGGATTTACCAGCTTTTTGCAAGAAAAGCTGAGAGACAGGTATACTGCAGTTTCTACTTTCCATAATAAAAAGCTAACAAAAAACTCAGCAAACCTATATAACATAAGTAAAAATAGAAAAGCAAAAGCATTTAGGATGAGGGGCAGGCAATTAAAATATTGTGGGGTAACGATGGGTTTGGGAAGAAGTGCTCAGGGAGCTTCCACAGTACTGGAAATATTCTATTTCTTAGGGGGGAACGGGTTGGCGGGTGTTCACTGCAGTAGTAAGCCTGCTTGTTAACATGGAACATACTATGTTCTCTTGTGATCTATTTGCTACATACATAAGAAAACAATTTAGCAGGTTAAAGGATACTCTATGCCACTCAGAACTGAGACTGGAAAGTTCAAGCTCAGAAATTCTTGAATTCCATAAGAAGTTATTAAATTCTCTTTAAGTTTTAAATGAATGGAATGCCTGAAAAGAAAAGAGGCTAATACAGCCAACCTGAGTTTTAAGTGTACAGCCAAGATTAGGTAAAACTGCCTAGGCAAGAAAACCGAAGCTTCAGGCTATACATACATGTTACATAAAGCTCTGTTGAGGATTTTAATAATACATTTCTACAGTTTCAAGTTAATAATTTCAGGAGTAAGAAACCAGCAACAAGCCACCAGATCTGTTGTGGCACCTTCTACTTTGCCCAACCCTCGACGACAACTCCAAGCTGCTCCTCACTCCAGCTCTTCCTCCTCCTTCCTCTGGATATTCCAAAGGCCACAGACTCACACGTTCAACACAGAACTCCTCTCTCCCTGCCATTCTTCCCAACTTAGCTGTCAGAAGCCTCAGCTGCCCAGCGTGGAATCCTAGGAGTTACGAAAGCACCACCCTCTCTTCTAACTGCCCAAACATCTAATCCTATCTATTTTCCTCATGTTGTGTGTAATCTCACTTTTCCTCCCCATTCCCTCTACCAAGACTTTCAACTGAGGGTCATGCTTAGTCTCTCGACTGGTCTCTCTCCCTTCAAACTCACTCCCCCTTCTGCACTTCCCATCAGCTTTGATTCCTCTCTATTCTTATCCCTGATGAAAAATCAGTTCTATGCATTCTATCTCCTTCCTATCCTACTTCTCTTTACACTCCTAACTGCCAGAGTCTAGGCATTATTACCTCCCATCTGGCTCACGAACTAAAGGGTCTTTACTGGCCTCATCCCCTCCAATCCATCCTCCATATTGTTGCCCCACAATTTCTAACACACAAACAGGCACTCACTCTGTTAACTGAATGAACTGCAGGGACCTTCTTCTATACGCCACGTTTTATTTACCCACACCCATGGCACCTCCAGAACGTCCACTGAGTACAACTGTTCCATGTCAGCTTATTAACTATATAAAGAAAGGAGCTAATATTTACTGTAGCTGCTACACTAGACTCTTTTTTTTTTTTTTTTTTTTTTGAGACAGAGTCTCGCTCTGTCGCCCAGGCTGGAGTGCAGTGGTGCAATCTCGGCTCACTGCAAGCTCTGCCTCCCGGGTTCACGCCATTCTCCTGCCTCAGCCTCCCGAGTAGCTGGGACTATAGGCGACCGCCACCACGCCCGGCTAATTTTTTGTATTTTTACTAGAGATGGGGTTTCACCATGTTAGCCAGGATGGTCTCGATCTCCTGACCTCGTGATCTGCCCGCCCAGGCCTCCCAAAGTGCTGGGTTTACAGGTGTGAGCCACTGCACCCGGCCGACAGTAGCTAAGTTTTATCTCTACTTACTTAAAGCCATTCTAAACCTTTAAGTCCACTGGCTCTAAAGTCAGAGAAATAAAATAAACACATATCCAAATAAGAAATGGGTTCTGCTTCTCAAACAACTAATTCCAAGTCAAATTCTCAAGACTTGAATTTATCACATATGCTTGCATTGCCTTGTTCCTGTTGTTACCCAAAGCTAATAATTAAACATCTGGGGCATTAAAAGACCATGTTCACTCAACATAAATCTGTCACATGCTCCATTATTCTACCAGATATCTATCCCCCAAAAACAAAAAAATCATACATCCACCCAAAGACTTGTACATGAATGTTCACAGCACTTTATAATAGCCCCAAAGTGGAACACAAATGTCCACCAACAGGTGAATGGATAAAGCAAAATGTGAGGCACTCACACAATAATGCCAAGTAGTCAGACTATTTGGCAATAAAAAAAAAAATCAAGTACTGATGCAGCGTGGATGAACCTCAAAAATATTAACACTGAATGAATGCCAGATGCAAAACACCACGTATCATATGACTCCATTTATTACATGAAATGTCCAGAATAGGCAAATCTATAGAGACAAAATAGGTTAGTAGTTGCCTGGGGTTGGGGGGAGGGTGGGAATGGGGAGTAACGGCAAAGAGACACAAAGGATCTTTTCAGGTTGATGGAAATGTTCTAAAATTGCATTGTAGTGATGGCCACACAACTCTAACTTTACTAAACATCACTGAATTATACATTTTAAATGAGCGAATTTTATAGCATGTGCATTAAATCTCAATAAAGTTGATAAGAAAAAACAAAGAACAGACTTAAAGCATGCTAGCTTTAAGTTCAATCTTATGGTTCAAATTCAGTTCATTCACAGAAAGGAATGCATCCTCTGCTAGACGACCAGGTTCTGTGTACATATGGGTCTTGGTATCAGCACTAAAAGCAGTATTACTGAGTATTTTACCAGAAAGTTAGCTTTAAGAAATGCTATGTAAGACATTACCAATAGAGGGGTTTATACTCTCCTGCAACAATACATAAACAGGTGAAAACACAAATGTCAAAGTTTTGTCTGCAGGTATTGGAAGAGATGTCACATGGCATGGATGATTTGCTGCCATATTAAAGATACAGACAAAAATGGCAATACAAGTTAATAGGGGAAAGAAGTCATTTCAGGCTACAAGATCAGGAAGCCTTTACAGAATGTGTGCTTTGAGCGTTTCTCAGATGATGAGCAGGATTTGAACAGCAGTAGAGGTACAGGGAGGCTGATATCCAAGGGAAGACAAGCATGAGGCAGAAAACCGATCACAGGAGCCCGGTGAAGGATTTGGGCAAGTCACGAGAGGTGGGCGGCTGGGTCGGTGGGAAGAGGATGCAAGGCCTTTATTCTGTGAGGGTGACAGAGTTATGGAAGGTTTCGGAGAAGACAAGTGACACCGAGATAACGGCTCAACTTAGACCAACAGCAATGGAAAGAGAGAAGCCCAAGACACAGGCGACACAAAGCAGTTATCGTGGTAACTGGTCAGACCGGATGGGGTGACACAGGTAAGAAAGAATTCAGGATGACAAAGTCTCGAATTTATACTATTGAACTTCCAGCAATTTATTTCTGGATTCCAGAACTTGACAGACACTATTGTCAAAATTCAAAACAAGGCCGGGAATGGTAGCCTGTAATCCTAGCACTTTGGAAGGCTGAGGCAGGCAGATCACCTGAGGTCAGGAGTTCGAGACCAGCCTGGCCAACATGGTGAAACCCCATCTCTACTAAAAATATAAAAATTAGCTGGGCATGGTGGTGCGTGCCTGTAATCCCAGCTACCTGGGAGGCTGAGGCAGAATTGCTGGAACCCTGGAGGTGCAGGCTGCAGTGAGCAGAGATCACCCCACTGCACTCCAGCCTGGGTGACAGAGCGAGACTCCATCTCAAAACAAAACAAAACAAAAACGAAAAACAAAATTCAAAACAACACAGCTATCGCTAAGAAATGTTCCATGGTAAGAAGAGGAATTTGCCAGATCTAATAACATGACAGATGCATTTACCCTTTGACCTAGCAATCCACTTCTAGGAATCTATTCCCAAAATGTGCAGCCAAAGCCACGAGAAGTGGTAAATTCAAGTTTTGTCACTGCAAAAGACTTGAAATCAACCCCAAATCCATCAGTAGGGGACAGGAAGACTAAGTTAGGACAACGGAGCACTGTGCAATGATAGAAACTGTTAAGAAAAAAGAAAGGACCTCCACATACTGATAAGAAAGTAAATTCTTAGCAGATACTTAACTGAAAACAGGCACCTTTTGTGTGTGACGGGAGTATGTACTAACACGTAAGTGTAGATATATTTTTCTCTTCAAGAAGAAAAATTGGGAGGCTAAACTGAACATTAATAAAAATGGTTACCCGTGGCGGAAGGAGAAAATAGTGTGGGAGATGGGTGGAAGTGAGACTACAGTGGGGTCCATGGGTGGATTTCAGGGGGCTTCTCAATGTAGATGGGGCAAAAAATTACATCTTTATTTTCACTAACCTCTGATGGAAATTTGACAATTCCTTTGATTATGAATGCAGGAAACAGATGCAGTACTTTTAACAAAGTGTCTAACTTTGTCAGCAAGAAATCACAAAGATTTTCATTATTCCATGCTAGACATGCCAGTATCATTCATGCTCATCAACACCTTGAAATTATAGTAGTTACATATAAAGTCTGTAACTACTAGATCTTAAATAGGAAGATGTCTGCATGTGTTAGCATGTGGAATTCTCAGGAATGGACATGTTTGCTACACTTTTTATGATTAAAAAAAGCAAAAAAGTTGTACTGTAAAAGCTAGAAGAACATCTTGGAGCCATATGTGGCCTACAGGATCTCAAGCAATTATAGCCTCTGTCTTAGGTAATTATCTGGCAACAATGTAGTTGTAAATAAATATGAACTCACAAGTATGAAATATCATGGCAGTTCTAGGTTACAGGATGATCAACCAGACACGTAAGTGTATTTATATGAAATTCTTTATATCACTAAATTGAACACTCAGTTTAAAAATTCTCATGCTGGCAAAACCCCAGGAGTAAAGGGAGTTAGAGAGGAACAACTCTATATAAGAAAGTGAGGATTAACAGAAATAGATAAGTTACGAGAAGAAGCCTGAAACTAGAAAGAAGATGAAGAGCTTAATTTTAGATAAGTTGAATGTGATTTTTTTTAAAGGCTGGCAGTTTAAAAATTGTAGCCCAAAGGAAATCACACCTGTAGAAATAAATTTAGTAACTGGCAAAAAAGTAAAATTGTTGGCAACACCACAAACAAAAATCTTCAAAGTGTGAAGAAAGAACTTAATAGAGATGAGGACTAAAACGTTGTGCTTAAAGGATGTGGGCAAAGTAGTCCCTTGCCTCCCACCCCTCCCAAAAAAGGAGAGAGAACGCTTGTAAGAGACAGAATATATACGTAAGAGAACCAGGAGGCCAGAAGGCAAGCCAAAGGAGGCTCATCCATGAAACTTCTAGTTCGACAGTGTTAAGGTTGAAGATAAATCAAGGAAAAGGTCTATTAGGAAAAAGTCACTGACTGTGGTAAGTGCCAGGAGACACGGCCTTCAAGAACGTAGCTCCGAACGAGTAGAAAGTGATGAAACCTGGCTGTAGCCAAGTAGAAATGGAAATGATTCGCTCAAAACGATGGTGAGAAGACAATGGTGGACTCTGTCGCTAGCAGAAATCAACAGATACCTGCCTCTCCCAACATCGCTGTCACAAGAGGATCCTCAGGACTGACTCAGAGAACGTGATGACTTATTACCCCATTCACCATGATACAATGATGGGTAGGAGTGAGACATGAATTTTCCTTTTAAATTCTAAAGGCAGTATACAAGCATAATTACAACAAACTTGCAAATGAACAGACATGACAAACATCATGTCTTCCAAAACCACATGCCTTATTCAAAAATAAGGTACAACTCGGGAGGCTGAGGCAGGAGGAGGGCTTGGGCCCACGAGTTCCACGCTGCTGTGGACTGTGATCATGTGACCACATTCCATCCTGAGGGACAGGGCAAGACCCTGTCTCACACACACAAAACAAACAAAAAACAAAGTACAACCAATGATACTTACTTACAGCAGAAGTCTCACAACAGAACTTCTGTGCATGTCTCTCAGCTGGAGGTATGCAACCCTGGATTCAAAGTCTGGTATAAAGACAACCATGTTCTGCCCAGGTGTGTTCATGCTTTCCACTGCCCTCTAAAATGAGTCCCTTTGGCAACCTCAACAAGATGACACCCACTCAGATCACCACCAGATGGCAATGAGAAAATACCACACCAATCACTACAGAGAAGACAGACTCCAAACCAGCCAGCACTGCTATTCAGATTCTCTTAGAAGGGACATTGGTTCCTTCTACAAGGCCAATTCCAATTCTGTTCATTCATTTTTAAGTCTTCCTTAAAAAATTAAGCACCAAGGAGGGGGATGGGGAGATACTGGTCAAAGGTGCAAAGTTTCAGTTAGATAGCAGGAATAAGCTCAGGAGATCCAGCACCCAGCATGGTGACTCCAGTTAATAATAATGCACTATATTTTGAAAACTGAAAATTGCTTAAAAGCAAAACAAAAGAGAGAAAAAACTGCTTATAGTACATCTTGAAAGTTCTTACCACAAAAAAATGTTAAGTATGTGAGGTGATGGATATAATTAACTTGATTTAATCATGTCATGATGTGCAACGTGCATATATCAAAACATCAGGTTGCATGCTATATGTTTTGTCAATTATACCTTAATAAAGCTGGGAGTGGGAATTAAACACCAAAATACCGACTTCTCAGAATTGCTATAAAGAATAAATTAGTAGAGCCTCAAAGTTTTACTAAATAGATATAGCAGCCTTCTCGTGATCAATCTTTGTCCTTCTAATTATATAAATATACACACATGCAGCCAGACGTGGTGACTCACGCCTGTAATCCCAGAACTTTGGGAGGCTGAGGCGGGTGGATGACCTGAGGTCAGGAGTTCAAGACCAGCCTGGCCAACATGGTGAAACCTCATCTCTGCTAAAAATACAGAAATTTGCCTGGTGTGGTGGCGCACACCTGTAGTCACAGCTACTTGGGAGGCTGAAGCAGGAGAATCACTTGAACCCAGGAGGTGGAGGTTGCAGTGAGCCGAGATCGCGCCACTGCACTCCAGCCTAGGCGACAGAATGAGACTCCATCTCAAAAAATATATATAAAGTAAAATACACACACATGCTAATTTAATTCATTCCTTCAAATACACACATTTTATAATTATGAGAATTCTCAGATATCATTACATACAAGTACAGAATTTTCTCCTATGAACATCTTAGGAATTAGAAAACAATTTTTTTTCTCTTAGAGTTGATACCTGAATAAATAATAGAGGAAGGTCCTTTTAAATCCTAAAAAATCCACATACAAGCACTAAATGCCTTAAATAATGCTCAATTCAGAAATGAATCTTAAGTCAACATCTATATTCTTCCTATTTTACTACATGACTTCCAAGTAAGATGCCACAAGCGTCACTGGTATAAATTGCTCTGGAAAACCTGAAAACTTACAGAAAATCACAATCACATTATATTTAACAGGTGTTATAAAGACTGCCCAGTTTGTCCAAATAAACTAGTTTTAACTGCTGAGGACTGAATTTCAGTTCTCAGTTTCAGCACAATGCTTTTATTCAATTACCTAGATTAAATCATGCTTACTCAATGGTCTAGACTGGTACTTGCGTGTATTTTGTTTCCAAGTATTTGCATTCACTTTAAGACAAGAAAAAAACGGTATTACATTTGATCATGATCATCTACATCACACATGCTTTTCAAACTGAGGGCTGCAATTCATTACTGTGTAGATCATGAAACCAACTTAGTAAAAGGGAACTGCAACTTTTAAAAAATCAAATAGAAAAAAAAGAGCTCATAGAACGTAACAAGGTAAGTATTACTCAGTGCATTTTTTTTGCCCAGTTATGTCTGTGTGGGTGCTGGGTTATCCCACAAAAAAATATTGTACTAAAGAAATAATTCAAGAGGCACTGATTGACAGTACACAGTGACAAATTTCAAACAGCTAATACAGAAATGCGTGGTATGTCTGTGGAACTTCACAGTTCTGGCTCCACAAGTCACTGGCAGTGTGAGCTCGGTCAGATTCCTTAACTACTGCACCTGTATTTCATCATCTGTACTAGAAATAATACTGTAGTACCTGTTGTATAAGGTGGCTGTGAGGAATAAGTGAGTTATGAAAATAAAACGCTTAGCAGAGTCCCTGACACACGGTAAGCATTTGCTACTACTCATGTTAACACTACTATAAAGGGTTTCTAATATCTATGCAATTCCTAACATAGTATTTAAATGTTAAACCACCCATGGTTATTTTTGAAGTCAAAATGAAGTAAATTAATGTTACCTGAAAACTCCACGATACCTTTGATAACCGATGACACCAGAGGTGGCACTTCTCCAAAATTTCCACCAAAATGTAACTTTCAGCACAGGGTAGAGGAATCCTTTGTATCGGGACAGACCTGGGGATCCAGCCTAAGCTGTGACAGAGTGAAATTTTCCTTGAAATATCACTCTATCTTAAAATTCACATGAATCTTTCATTCTACCATGAAAGACAGGTTTAACAGAATACTTTAAAACACCAGCTTCACAGGACTTCCCAGCTTTCTTGCTAGTGAACGAATGGGATGCTGTTGTATGAAACCCACTGACTTTGGAAAAGCCGCTACTGAAGAGCTTTCACTGCACATCAGCATCCAAAAAGTTTCTCTTCTGTCTTGGCACCACTGTATTTTCAGAACCCAGCTTAACACAAATACAAAGATACAAACAGCAAGCCATTCTGCCCTCCTTTTAGAGGGCCTGTGGAAGTGGTGCTCCAGGGAAACATCCTCAGGCCACTAAGCGTGGAAGGCCAGATGTGCACCTCCTGGCGGGTCTCTCCCTCTTCCAGTGAGGCGTGCACATGAGGTCCACTTCCATAAAGGATGCCCTTAGTCAACCACAAACGCTATTAACTCCCATTCAGATGAACAATCTCAACTCACAGTTCCCACACTCCTCTTCAACTAATTTCCAAATTTCCCTCATGTGTGATGAACCGTTTGCCCTGCAGTTGAGGGTGGAGCCTTGAATAAGTATCTGCTCAATAAGCAGATTTTGGAAGCTAGTGTATCGCTAAGTGAACATGAATCTATTCATCAATAAGACACCCCTTTTCATTATTTTTCTTTCGACTAAGATAATTTAACCCCGAGTCGAAAATTCTGATCAGCAATTTTCCCTAGCTGAGCAAACTTTCAAATACACTTCCTGTTTCACTACAAACTGGTTCAAAAGGAGAAACGGTGCTACCGTGCTCTTTATTTGTTTTAGGGCTTTTATGTTTTTTGTTTTAAAGACAATTTACCACTTTAACCGCTCTCCTGAAGGAACTGGGCACAGTTAAGCGAAACCTCTTTCCGGTAAGATGCTCCTGACACATGTCCCCTGTGGTCCCTGAACCACTCAAGGCTCACAGTGAGTGATGTCACCCACCGCACCTGTGGTTCCACCTGTCAGATTTGCACCCCCATTCTCTGCGCATATGTTCAATGCTGCATTTGCTAAAAAGCACCTTGTTGAAAATTTCCTTACTAGCTATTACATCAAGTACTAAGAACTTTTTAGTATTTTCCGAAATTATAGACACTGGGGAGAGAGTATGAGGAGAAACACACACGCACAGAAGTGTACATTTAAATCAGTCAAGAATAAATAATTTGGAAAACCAGTTTCTCAATCATTTGAGTATGTCTTCTGAGCTCATAGAAATCTGCCACTCGATGACAACCTTCAATAAGAGGCAGGGTTGTTTTGGGGAGGGGACTTTTTAAATTTTGCTTCCCACCCCGTCTCAAATAATCTGGCCATACCTATAATAAAGGAGAAAATGTGGGCTGGGTGCGATGGCTCCTGCCTGTAATCTCGGTACTTTGGGAGGCCGAGGCAGGCAGATCACCTGAGGTCAGGAGTTCGAGCCCAGCCTGACCAACATGGTGAAACCCATCTCTACTAAAAATACAAAAAAAATTAGCCGGGCATGGTGGTGGGCGCCTTTAATCCCAGCTACTCGGGAGGCTGATGCAGGAGAATTGCTTGAAAACCAACCGGGAGGCGGGGGTTGCAGTGAGCTGAGATCATGCCATTGCACTCCAGCCTGGGAGACAACAGCGAAACCCCATCCAAAAAAAAAGGAGAAAATGTGGTAAAACCTGTAGCATCAGCTTTACTTATGATTCTGAAACAGCGGTAAGCCTCTAGACATTTGCATTTGCTCATATTTTTTTTAAGATGGAGTCTCGCTCTGTCCAGGCTGGAGTGCAGTGAAGCGATCTCGGCTCGCCACAACCTCCGCCTCCCGGGTTCAAGCGATTCTCCTGCCTCAGCCTCCTCAGTAGCTGGGATCACAGGCCTGCGCCACGATGGCTGGCTAATTTTGTGTTTTCAGTAGAGACGGGGTTTCTACATGTTGGTCAGGCTGGTCTCGAACTCCTGACCTCAGGTGATCTGCTTGCCTCGGCCTCCCAAAGTGCTGGGATTACAGGCGTGAGCCACCGCGCCCAGCCTGCTCGTATTTTTTATAGTAATGCCCCTAGTCAAGATGGACCTTTCTTTGTAGTTACAAAATTTTCTAGTCAATTTCCCTCATGGTCTGTACAATTTGTATTTATTTGTCACCCTAAGAGTGGTGGGTTTTGGGGGTTATTGCTAAGGGGCAGAGACACAAAAGCATGAACAATAACTTAAACCCATATTTTACTTATTTATTTTTGACACAGGGTTTCACTCTGTCACCCAGGCTGGAGTGAAATGGCGCCATCTTGGCTCACTGCAACATCTCCCTCTAGGGCTCAAGCGATCTTCCCACCTCAGCCTCCCAAGTAGCTGGGACCACAGGTATGGGCCACCACACCTGGCTAATCTTTTCATTTTTTGTACAAATGGGGTTTCGCTATGTTGCCCAGGCTGGTCTCGAACTTGTCAGCTCAAGCGATCTGGCCACCTCGGCCTTCTAAGTGTTGAGATTACAGGCGTGACCCACCGCGCCTGGCAAAACCCATACCTCGAGTAGGCATAAAGAATATCCTGCATATTAAGACTGCTACTGATTTCTGTCACCACCCTAGCTGTGGCTGGGACAATCCCATAGTCTTCACTGCCCAGCCTAAGTTTCGTGTGGAAAGTCTCAACATAGTCTGTCCATATTTTTTATTTCATACGATTTACATTAACTTGTGTATTTTCTCAAGCAAGCTTTTTAAGCTTATACTTCAAGTAGCTTATTTTGAAAACCATAAATCCATGTTCCCAGTTGAAAACATAGTTAATATTTTTAAAAAGGTAAAGAACTAACGCTAACATCACAAAATCCAGATTTTCCCCATAGTTTTGTTACTGTCAAGAACTCATATGTAATAAACTTACTTTAGAGGACTTGAACCTCACAAACTTCATTCAATTTTCTAAAAAAAAAATGTACACATCAAAACTGCAAATAAACTTCTGAAAAATATAAATACAATGGAATAAAGAGATGCAACACTTTAGGACTATTTTTCTTTTTGCCAAATCACACACACAAAGCACAGAGTATGTATGCGCATCTATGCACTTTGGCCTGTACTCAATTGTCAGTAAAAGAAATCCTCCTCTGCATTTTTGATGGGGAAAGTACTCTTTTTAATGTGAAACTGTAGTTTCATTCACTGCCGCCAAGAGAGGCATCAGAATGCTTTTTAGACTCACTTTTCCTGTAACTATTAAGGGAATCACTATCTTAGTTACACATACACGCTCACCTATATGTTTACCATAAAAAGCTATGTGAATACTCATCTTCCACAATATCCATATTTTTGAAACAAAACTTTAGTGTAATTTATGGTTTGCTGGTTATAATCAGTGAATTATTTAATCAGTTTTCCACAAGTTAGCCTTATCAATAGAAAAATTCCAACTTTTATAATTTATTATGGCAAAACCTCAAAGTTAACACAACTTCCACAAATTGGTTGCTTTGTTGAAATTTTGCTAAACGTTGTTACTAGAAATCACATTCCCAGTTTGAAGAGCTGAGCTAGAGACAAATACCCAGAACCAACATCCAGCTACTTTCAAGTGACAATTGCAGCAGAGCCAGTTTTTTAAAAAAGCATGTTAGCATGATACACATAGCTAGATTTTCAGGATTTTTTTTAAGCTTATGAAGATGAGATGGGATGGTTGTGGCTAAGGGTTGACAAAGACGAAGAGCAGAGCCCACTCTATCAAATGCTGGCAGCCCAATACCTGCCCTGGAGAGCCTCTGTAATCAAGGAAGCCAGGCAAGTCCTGAACGAAGCGGCAATCAGCAGCGCACTGCATCACCAGGCGTGAGGGCAGAATGAAGCCGGTGACGGCAGGGCCAAAGAGGAAGGTATAAACACAGAGCGTTATGGGGGAGGAACTAGTAAGATTTGGGAGATCACTGAATATGGACAAACAAAAGAGGTAAAGTCTGAAATCTGTGTCTCTGACATAACGCTAGAAATAGAGATGTCGGATATGGTCTAGGGAGCAAAAAAGAGATCAGTTTGGGGCAAGCCAAGCTGGAAGTAAGGGCAGGTTAGTCAAATGGAAAAGCCCTGAAGCCTATTAGCAGGACTGGAAGGCTCTCAGCTGAAGTTGCTGAGAATTGCTTAACCTGAAAGAACTGAGAAACCACAAAGTAAAAAAGATTAGAAGAGAGGATCAAGTTAAAGCTATCTCCTGAATGCTCATGAAGAGTTACAAAAGATAAGATGAACTAGAACAGCAAGTATTCTGCACAGAACCCTAACCTCAGGAGGTCACCCAAGAAAAAAGAATGGTAACCTGGTCCACAAGTCTGGGAAATGGGCAATGTGGCCCCTACTCAGAAGGGGCCACTGGAGAACAGACCTGGTGATGCTTCCTAAACTCCTCTAACGCAAGACGTCCTGAGAACAGCATTCACCCTCTGGAAACCATGAATCAGAAATGCAAGAGAACCAATCTAATGAATCAAACACAAATCTAAGAGTGCCTTCAAGAGAAGTATTGAGATGCTTTTAAAACTCAGGAAGTTTTAGATTTTTAAAGAAAAAATGTGAAACAACTTTGTAGTTAAACCATTATTTTACAGGTTTAAAAAGTGTTCTCCATGGAAACCGGGAAGGGAACAACACTCACTGGGGCCTGTCGGGGAAGGTGTGGGGACCAGCACCAGGGAAAAGAGCTAATGCATGCTGGGCTTAATACCTAGGTGATGGGCTGATCGGTGCAGCAGACCACCATGGCACACGTTTACCTATGTAACAAACCTGCACAGCTGCACATGCACCCTGGAACTTAAAAAAAATTATTATTTAAAAAATAAAAATAAAGTGTTCTCAACATATGACACCACCAGTAACATGTAAATGACACAGGCTTTGTGTTGTCTCCCATATGCCTTAAAATGTTTTTAATATAATTCTTCTGATAGTATTTAGGATTTAAACAAGGACTAGGGTGAAGCAAAAATTATTTCTAGACACTAAACGTATAACCATACTCATTAGGATCCTGGCCTCTCTGGCACTTCCCACACTGTGCTACAAAGAACTACGAATATTTCCAGGTGCTTGTTCCAAGAGAAAAAAATGAACACATCAATTCACTCCATATCAAATCTCTACTGTAAGGACTTAATTTTCCACATTCTATGATTTTAAAATCAGTATGTGTTCTACAAAACATGTTAATATGGTAGGGGAGTTTTCTTCCTTCAAAGGTAATTTCTTATTAAATTAGAAGTGTACTTTTTAATATATATGAATGAATGTATGTATACATATATACATACCCTATAAGATATATCTCCCTGTAACAGCAGCAAAACACATTAAGATTTTAAAGGCCCTTCAATATGCCACCTGGCATTTCCTACGTTTATTCACAGATCTTCCCTCCTATTCCCATACCTTCCATATCACAGAACACAGAGAGCCAAATATTGGTCTCAATAAAAATCCTGAAAATGCAGTAAAACAAGTAGAGTGGTAAGGCAGAGCTCCATTATAAAAATAAGTGACCAAAACAAACAAAACCTTCATAATGTCAAGAGAGAACACATACAATACGTTTCACCTGTAAAGCCCCAGCTAAACTGCAGACATTAAACACCTACCCCGCCCCCTGCTACCGCCCCCCGCCCCCCGCCCCCAACACACACACCCTGTGTAGGGCAAAGTCCCCTATATATAGAACATGTAACAAAGGCACTACTGAAGAGCCAATTCCAGTATGTGTCTTCAGCATTCCTAACCCTTCTTCCCTTTGTGTGTTTTGGGTCCCTTGTTGGTAGGACCTACTCTGCACAGGTGCCCAAGTAGCCTTTCATCAACACATCAAATAGGAGACACGCTCATTTCAGTAGTCTCTACTTGATGATTGATGTAATATATTCCCATGCTGTGTGTCTAAGTCCACCCTCAACCAGGACTGCATTAGACAGCCTTCTGTCCCATGTTAGGTATCTGCAAGCAGCAGTAAGCTGAGGGCAAGCAGCAGTAAGCTGAGGGCAAGCAGCTAGAGAGTCACAAAGCAAGCTCGGCACAATCTTTGGCTCATACCAAGCACTGAACACAAATTGAGTATCCCTTATCTGAAATGCTTGGGTCCAGAAGTCTTTTGAATTTCAGACTGTTTCATATTTTGGAATATTTGAGGTACCTTGGGGATGGGATCCAAATCTAAACGGGGAATTCAGATGTTTCGTATACACCTTATACACACAGCCTGAGGTAATTTTATTTTCCCCTTGGGGACGCTGAATAAACTGTTGTGCACCTGCATGTTGACTGTGGCCCATCACGTGAGGTCGGGGTGAAATGATCCACTTGTCACATCATGTTGGTAACTAAGGAAGTTTTATATTTTGGAGGATTTAGGATTTTCAAATTAGGGATGCTCAACCTAGACTAAGGGTTATTATTGCATGTAAGATAGAATGGCAAGTAAACCTTTTAAAGATTTTAAATATTTAAGATGAGAGAAGTCAGAAGAATCAGTCTGGAATTTTCCTTCTCCACCATCCTCCACATCAAAGTCTCCAAGTTCCTACAGATAAACTTGAAGTTTAGGGAGGGGGAAATGGCCTAATCTCCATGTCTAGTCCCTGAATTCCACTTGGGATCAAAGAGTGGTTTATTGACATCATCTAGGATTCCAAACCTTTCCTTCCAGTCTCACCAAAGCCTCCTTCCTGCCTTGAGAAAAGGAGGTCTGAACTGTCTGCCTTTTCCCCCGTTCTGACTTTCGGATGCCTATTAGACACACGTAACTATTTTAGTTAGCATTTAATTAATTTCGACATAGCAAAGGCGCCCCCTCCCAGAATTAGGTGACACATTTCTGTGCAACTATTTTCTCATAATTACAACAGTATTCCTCATTTGTACTATTTAGCAAACATTTCTTAAATAATTGATAGTAGCCTCTGAATTTTCCAAGCTACTGCAGAAACTGGACCAAAATACTTTTTCTAATTTTTAGCAAATTCTTAAGTATAATGACATTAAGTTTAAACATTAATTTAAAACACATCTACTATCAGTAGGAGCTGTGAACTAAGCAAAAAAAGAAAGTTCACACTATTACTAAAAAAAAGAAACTTCCACACTGAAGACAATTCATTAGTACCTAATCTAGTGTTATAATAAACCATCAAAACATCAATCAGTTTCATGAGATTAGGACAGTTTCGTGGAGGGCATTAAATGAGGGGACTAAAGTATTTGAAGGATTAAGATATGGGGAAATAAATGAGAAGAAGATTAGTCCAGCAAAGGAGAACCTGACAGCTGGAAATACAGCCCAACGAAAGTCAGATATTGAACCCTGCGCATCAACACACCTGGAAAGGGGCTGCCAGTACAGCAAACACTAAGTGATTTCAGCATTAAACTAAGCAGAAATGTCTTCCTTGCAAGTAGCTCCCCCGCTTCTCCTGTTTTGGGATTTCTTGATTTTATAAATTAATCCACTGTATTATAAATATATGTGCACTGTAGAAAGTTGGAGGAAAAAAATAAAGAAAAACAAAAAATAACTAAAAATAACCTACTGCTAAGAGAAACTAAAAATAACTTCACTGCTCAGAGATAATCAATGTTAACATTTTGGTTTTCATCTTTTTAAAAAAATGCATATACTCACACACCAAAATAAAGTTTAGATATTACTTACATGTTGTTTTATGTTGCATTTTATCATCAATACTAACTAAATGTTCATTAAATACAGTATTATGGAAGTTAAAGATTGATCTAAATGCTGAAATAATCATCCTTAACAACAGCAAAAAAATGAAAACAAATGCTTAAGAGGGTATTAGTTAAGTAATAGCACACCCTGGACAGAATATTAATCTATTAGTCATTCTTTTGTATTTTCTTAGACTAAATTCTTAGAAATGGAATAGCTATTTCAAAGCACATACATATTTTACAAGCTTTTGTTACATACTTTGCTCTCAAAAAATCATATTAAATTACACTCTTTCGGCCAGGCGCGGCGGCTCACGCTTGTAATCCCAGCACTTTGGGAGGCCGAGGCGGGCAGATCACGAGGTCAGGAGATCGAGACCACGGTGAAACCCTGTCTCTACTAAAAATACACAAAAATCAGCCGGGCGTGGTGGCGGGCGCCTGTAGTCCCAGCTACTCAGAGAGGCTGAGGGGGGGTTGCAGTGAGTGAGTCAGCCATGATCTAGCCTGGGCAACAGGGGTCATCCATCTCAATATAATAATAATAATAAATAACACTCTTTCTAGTAAGGTATGAGTGAGCTAATTTCTCCATACCTTCACCATAAGTAGTTTATTTTCTAATCTACGTCAATTAAAAAAAAAAAAAAACAACAGTATCTCACTGATTTGCATTTCTGGGAGTACTGCTAGTCAAGTTCAAAGTTTTTTCATGTTTCCTGCTCCTCTTTTTATAAATTACCAGTTTGCCCATTTTTTTTCCACGGGGGTGGGGGGGGCCTCTTTTGTTGGTGGTGTTCACATGCCCTCTTTTTACAGTAAGGAAAGTAAATTTGCTTGTAAGTTACAATATTTTTCTGTTTGCCAGTCACCTTTTAATTCTGTTTATGGAATTTTAACACAGAAGTTTTATTATTCTAAAGTACTCACATCTTTTCCTTTACAGTTCCTGTGCTTGGTGTTATATCTAGGTCTTCTCCATCTTGAGATCGCCATGCTGTTATTTTTTGGTTCTTAAATTTTTTCTTGAAAAAATATTTTAAAAGCACCCAAGTTTCCCCCCTAAAATGACAGCCATTTTTACTACTTTAAATATCCTCATGGCCATGCGCAGTGGCTCACCCCTGTAATCCCAGCACTTTGGGAGGCTGAGGCAGGTGAATCACGAGGTCAGGAGTTTGAGACCAGCCTGGCCAACATGGTGAAACCCCGTCCCTACTAAAAATACAAAAAATTAGCTGGGCGTAGTGGCAGGCACCTGTAATCCCAGCTACTCGGCAGGCTGAGGCAGGAGAAGCGCTTGAACCCAGGAAGTGGAGGTTGCAGTGAGCCGAGATCACGCCACTGCACTCCAGTGGGGGCGACAGAGTGAGACTCTTGTCTCAAAAAAAAACAAAAACAAAAAACAAACTTCATTAGTACATACACACTTTATACGTATTTTAAATGGCTGCACCCATTTCATACAATCTATTTTCCGAAGTATTTTCTGACACAGATCTTTAAAAAAAATTGCAGCTTGTTATATTTGAACAGTCTTGAATGGTTTTACAAATTTTTGCAAGGCCAATGAGTCATAACATCACACCCAATTTAACAATAGCCCCAAAGTTCCAGAACTGTCGTGTCTATGCTATCAGTGCCCAATTACTCTCCCACAATGTTACTAAAAGACCAGGAAGAATAAGCTCATTCTTGGTAGTGGATCACAGTTCTGCATAATGAATTCTGCCATAAGGATCAGATATCAGTCCTTAAAGCATTTTCATTTTAATCTCTTCTAGTCTTCTTCCATCTTCATATAAACTAGTCAAACACTCAGGGAACATCTGGTTAAAAGCCTGAGCTCTGGAGTTATCCTGTCCTGTTTAACTTGGGCTTGACTACCTTCCTAGCCCTGACCTGCACCACTCAAAGTCTCAGCTCCTTCACCTATATTCTGTAAAGTGGGTTAAACCATAGTACCCACACTTCAGAGGGCACTGCAAAGATTTCCAGTGGAAGGATGTATGTGAATGTTGACGCATGCAGTACGCTAGGCACTGGGGACAGATGCATATATCACAGTGTCCCTGTCCCAAAGGAGGTCAGTTTGGTGGGAGAAACCACCAAGTACAATCAAAAGGTTAAATACTGTGATAGTGACATAGGCAGGACAACATGGGAACCCAGAGAAGGTTCCTAACCCAGACCAGGACATCAGGGCCAGCTTTCCAGAGATGGTGATGTGTGAGCCGTCGGGTGACAGAAAAGGCAAAGAGTCAGATCCAGAATGGCACTGCAATAGCGCTGAAGCATGGAGTGAACACTAGGAAAGGCAGACCAGTGCTTACTTGGTCTAAGTTTCCCAAGGGAAAAAATTTAACTCTCAAACTTAGGCTTCACAACCCTGCTTTTCAAACATGAATACAATACTTAATGTTCTTTCAGACCATTTTTCCAAAATCCTGTTAATGTTAAAAGCTGTGGCATTCCCATGGAATCCACATACTTTCGGGGCCTAAGGAAATCAACAGTGTCAATTAAAAACCATCTCATTTTACAAATGAGGAAATATATGCCCTGCAAAGGTAAGCTTGAACCAGACTCCATGTCTTCTCTCCCAAGCAAGATGTTCTATACCTAAGCAAAAATAAATGACTTAAATCTCTCTCTCCCTCACGGAATTTTTAGAAATGAAACACCTCCGTGAGTGAATAAAAAACTTAAGTCATTAAATGTTATAATAATTCTGTTTATAGTGTGTTTACTAAATCTTCATATTATAAACAGGAAACTTCCTATAAACAGGAAATTATGTCCTCAGTAGTAAACATAACGCTTTTATCCAAATTGGATCTATTTTTCGTTTAATGCTCATTTCTTCATTTGGAAGCAAAACAAACACACTGATAAACTACCAAATGTTTTTAAAAAGCAAGGCAACCTTAGAATTGGCCCTTAAAATGGTTAACACTCTTTTCTCCAGACATACCTAAAAGACAAGTTCTAAATGAAGCTGACAGTCTCCCAAAGACATTTTATTCCAGAATGACTCAAGGTCACTGGCTTTAGGACCTACGGAGGGCTGAAACAGCAAAACAAACAAAAAACCAAGTTCCTAAGTTTTTAAGGCCCTAATATATTTAATTTGAAGAATGGCAAGTAACAACTCCTCAATTTATAGTACACTCATTTTAATTTTCCATGCTGAAAGACAGACACAACGCCTCTGGGTATACTGGGAATGACATTCTGATGAATGGCCCTCAGAGACCCAGGGATGGTTCGTCCCACAGCAACGTCCTATCCCACTCCAGCAGAACCGTGGGGCTTGCCTCATCTACAAGGAGGAGCCTTCACTACCAAACTGCTTCATTTCAAGGGCAAGGCTGGATACTCAACCTGGGGGGCAAAACCTGATCGTGTTTCCAAAAAAACACCAAACACAAAAAGTAAAAAAATCTACACCTTAAAACTAGTTTTAAGGGGGGAAAAAAGTTAAAGTTTCACAACCTGTTTTCTTGGCACTTTCCCGGACTTCCACAGGTATAGAAAACCTGGGCATTTTTCTGTTAGGACCCTGTACTAGATACTGGGGTGTTTCGGGGAGAAGGGAAGTGAAGAGGGAAGGGGGAATAGAAAAGGAGAGATGAGAGAGACGATCAACTTTACTGGAGAAGTGTATAATAAAGCTTGCATTCTTAACCGGCTTAAGCGCAACTACTGTGTTTTCTGTAGCCACAAATCAGGGCATGTTTTCAAACGTTAAGTTTAAGTTAGAATTATTCCAGAAAACTCATTCATTCAAAAAAAGCAACTGAGGCACCACCACAACCAAGTTCTGTTACTCTGGGGACGCAAAAACAAATAAGGAATATCCCCTGCGCTGGAGGAATTCACAATCGGAAATGTATGGGAAATAAGGCTGTAATGTAGTTAATTACAGCTAGAAGATAACATTCAGTAAGTGGCAAGAGTCTAATGAACTGTACTATCTAAGGAAACCATGCAGAATCAGCTCAGGCATGCGTGTCTGTCTTCTGATGTGGTACACACATTAGGAGTGGGGGGTGGGGCTGCCTATAAGAACCTGAGCATGTGGCTCTCAGGGAGGGAGGCTTTTATAAATTGGTGAAGAACCCTAGGATATCTAAAGTTGGTTTGTTTTTTGACAAAATCGTTTTTAAAAGATGAAGCCAATGAGAAAAAAAGTTTAACATATTTAGAAAGCAATTCAACCATCCCTCTCAAACTTAAGGAACACTCTTCCTGCAACCTCCAAAAATGGGCATAATAGAGCTAAAGCGAGCCAGTCTTGTGTTTGCATGTTTTGGAATTTGAAATGCAACGCAACTATTTCGACTCACCATGGAAAACAACAAATAGAACCTTCAAGTAAAACATTTTTCAATATCCAAAAACAAACCTTCTTTAAACAAAGAAAAATCTCATCTCCAAATACTTTTTTTCAAACAGAATGACTAGTTTTATATTTTAAACATCGTTACATATTTTACTACATAATACACTCTCCAGGATTTCAGAAAATCGGGTACGTTTTCGGGTGCACCATGAAATGAAGTGTTAAACTTAAAACTGCACACACTTCTGCGAGGCGTTAAGATATGCTTAGGTCCTAGAAGCTCATGGCTTGAAGTAAAAAAGGAATCTAGTTCCTCTTCTGCCGCTTCGTTAAGTGCATTCCAAAAAGTGTGATCGTTTACTCCACTCAGAACTTTTGACGATTTTAATGCTACTACAGGAAGGAGCAATTACACAGAGCAAATAAATATTTAAGTAGACTGCAATTCAGTATTTGCGCACTTACCACTAACCCCTACTACGAACCAGAAGCAACCAAGAGTGACCCAATCAGAAAAGAGAATCCTCTTTTTGGCAAAGCCAGCCAGGGAGAAAACCTTAACTTTGGGGATTCATTTCAAGGAATGTCTACAAGCATTCCTCTCTTTCTTAATTATCTTATGTCTGCGCTACACAATACTGCACGGGTGGCAGAAACAGGAATCTTTCAGATCTTGAGGGAAAAAAAAGCGCACGACCCCAGAGTCTGGGGACCCCAAGTCCCAGCAGCCTGGCGGGCGCACGGCTAGTCTCAGGGTCAGGGCGCGCGCTCCCGTTGAGGCCGGGGGCGCGCCGAGGCCGCGGCGCAGGGCCCGGCCCGACTAGCGAGTTGTTAGGCGGGCGCCGGGGGGCTGTGTCCGGTTCGGCCGCCGGGCTAGCATCCCTGCGCGCATGCCCCGGCCCGCTCGCCCAGGAGAACGGGGCAAAAGGGCGACTGTTACCCAATAATAGCGCCCTGCACGTTCGCAACAATGCCGGCGGGGAACCCGAGAGCCGCGGGCAGGGAACCGGAAAGCGAGAGAGCCCGGCTCGGCGGCTGCTCCTGCGCGCGAGCCCAGAGCTCACAGGAGAGCACGCGTCGGCCGGAAAGCAGCGCCGGGAAGCAGCGTGGGCGCGACGGGGCAAGGGCACGGGTCCCGGCGTCCCGCGGAGGTCGCCTCACCAGGCGAGGCGCGGACGCCCGAGCCGCCCCGGGCCACACGTTGGCCCACCCTCCGAGGACCTAGCCCGGTCGCGGCGGGGAAAGGGGCCGGCGCCACCAGGCCGCCGCCTCCAGGCGCGATGAATCGGGCTTTTTCCCAGTGCGTAGTCCAGGCCTGGCCGCCCCGGCCCGTCCGGGGTGACTCAGGGCCCGGACCCGCTCGCTCCTCTGCCACCTTCGGCGTCCTCCGCCCACGAGTCCCCCGGCCCGGCCGCCATTCTGCCCGGACGCGTTTTGGCGGCTCAGGCCTCGCCAGGCGCCTGGGCTCGGCCGCCGCGGCCCGAGTCACTGCGACACCGCGGCTCGGGGCCGGGCCTGCGCCGCCGCCGCCACCTCCTCTCGGCCCCGGCGGCTGCCGACACTCACCCGCATCTCTGTGGTGCCCCAAAGGCTCCCGCGACGCCTCCGCCTGGTCCCTGGGCCTGGGCCCCGGCGAAAGCCCCGTCCCGCCAAGGTCTAGCTGCGTCCCTCAGCCACCGGGGCTGCCCCGCCTGGAGCTGCGTGCGACACGGCGCCCGCCTCCTCCTCCTCCCCTGCCCGCCCGGCCCTCCTCCTCCCGCCGCCGCCTGCACCACGCAACCTCCGCCCTCTCGCCTTCCCTCGGCGGCTCCCCGCCCTCTCGGCCTCACCGGCTCCGGCGACCGCGGGGGAGAAGCTGTTGGGGGAGGGCCGGAACGCACCGCCATCGGCGTCCGGGGCGGGGGAGCCGGGAAACCGTCGTCGCCATCGCCCTGCCAGCCCGAGGCGCGGGAGGAGCCCTGAAAGCTCCCGCCCGCCCGCCGCTGCCGGCGGCCCCGGGGGCGCCCCTTCCGCGGCCGAGGCCCCCGCTCGCGTGGGGAGCTTCTACCCGGGAGCCCGCGGCCCATGCCCCCGACACCCGAGACATCCCGACCCGGCGCGCCGGATTCTCTGCTAGGTTTTACAGCCTCCCTCGCCTTGGGACCGCCGCGGAGGACCCTTTCCCGCCACCTCGGACCTCGCGAACGGGGTTGAGCTGCTTGGGTCGGGGACACCACCAGCCTCTGGAGAAACGGCCCGAAGCACCCCGAAGAGGGGGTCCCAGTCCCCCGCCCCTCCCCTGTGCGCACCCCCACCCCTAGCTGGCCTGGAACCTGACTCCCCACCTTTGTCGACCGGGACAGGGACTGGGGGATGCACCCCAGATCAGAAAGTCAGAGGTGGCCAGGTGGTCCTCCGAATCGGCGCAGACTTCCGAGGAACCTGCAGCCAATTCTCGACCCCCTTAACACCTGCAAGGCCTTAGGAATCAGCTCCAGAAAGCTCGAGCTTATCTGTGTGTTTCTATTTAAAAATCACTTCTAAGATAAAACCTAACTAGGCTTTCCCCTTCAGACTTTCACTAACTCCTGTTTGGCAAATTGTGACATTCACTCTACCCATCGTCTTTGTAAGGACAAATCAAGACTTAGAAGGCTTTGATTACACATACGGATAGCATGAGTCGTGATACAAAACAGTACTGTTTTCACGTGTAGTTCGAAGTCATCTCATTTGAAATTAACTGTCATAATTGACTATTTGGAATATTCAATCTAAATACTATCCGCTGCTGTGGTGACGGGGGGTGGAGGAAGCGTGGTGGAACCCCCACACCTAGTGAGGGGTGGCTGATTAATACCACGGCTCACAACAGAACAGCGGCTCATTCCATGAACAACCCCGGGGAATTTCGAATTCTATCATCTGGGCAGAAGATGTGACGAGTGTAACTTAACTTCCTGTTTTCTCCAAACTAAAACACTGCGCAGATTCCTGTACCACTCTGGGACAGAAATCCTCAGCCAGAGCAGAGGGCCGTCCCCAGAGTCCACACTGTTTCCTGCATAACGTGGGTTTATCTCAGAAGAAACATCCCACTGGTCTATGTGATCCCTCTATTGAAATGTGATCTTTTATCTACATCTAAGTATCTCTAGAAGTAATGCATTTGTATGTACTTGTCACTCAAATATGTAATCCCTTGATTTGTGCGGGGTGTTGGGTGTTGTGAAAAATTCTTGGTTTATATCCTACGCTTTTAAACTCGTCAAAACTTAGATGTATTTAACACCTTTTTTTGTGAGCACATGGTAAGGTTGGACGTAAAAATGGAAGGTTTATCCCTGTGGCCCATGTTTTCCAGTGTACCTATGCGGATTTTTTTTTTTAAAAAGTCCCAATTTCTTCCTTGTACTGGAAACTGCGTTTTTTAGACAACAACTTATCTTCCTATTCCCTAACCAGTCTTCTCCAATCTTACCATTCAATATAGCCTCCTTTTCTGCGACTTCCTCCAGCTGAATAGAAGGGCTGAGTGGGTCAATCTTCCCTGTATTGTTTGTTTCCTCCACCCTCTCTTTTTCCTTAATAGCAGTATTTGGTCCACCCACACCACCCTCCCTCTTCTCGCTGCCTCCATTCCTGGTTCTTAACTCCTTTCTATTCTTTACTCTCCACCTGCCTACACGATCATTCTTAGCAGCAAATTTATTCCATCGACTTTTATGTCCACTTAACATCCAGATTGCATTTACTTTGCGCAGATAACCTTGCCTCCTACCTTACAGGTCAAGGCCACCTGCTGCTCTCTTTCTACTTTAAAACATCCTTCCTCCATCTTTCCCCCCCAGCTCAGCAAAATTGATGTCCCTCTCAGATGACCCAAAGTTTAGAGGGATAGTTAATTTGATAGATGTCAGAATCAAAGTTCAAAACAGTCTCAACAGACTACAACATTAGGCCAAAAGCAATGAAATAAAATATAACTTAAAATCTAAATATGATGTACTAGTTGGAAAAGCCCAAGTTTTAGATTTTAGTAGACCTTGGTTTATATCTAGTTACTCAAATTTGAGTCATATCCAGTAACTCAAATTACTACCTTTTGCTCTAGTAAGGTCAACTGTTAATTTGAGATAAAAGTACCTACTTCATAAGAGTGCGAAGAGTGATTTCTTTATAATTCCCACATAATTCGTGGAACATTCACCAACCATTAGTTCCCCTCCCTCATCTTCCACAAAGTGGATGTCTCTGTTGCCATTCATAACACATTCTTTAATTCATACAGACCTGGAAACAGACTCAAAATCCTGGCCCATTCACCTTGTATCCCAGAGCTGTCACCATTCTAGAGAAATCCTTTCCCTATTTTGGGTCAGTCATTATCATCATCATACCCGTTTTTTCAATGAAAAAACCTAAGGCTCAGAGATGTTAGGCAATTTGCTCCAAGTCACTCAGCCTGATCAGTGGCATAACCTGACCCGGTGACTCTCAATTCTGTGTATATCTACTCCTTTACTAAGATATTCTCCCACACTTGCGTTGGTCCTTTAACCTTCTAAATGCTTTTTCTGGTTCTCATCTCTTCTTTATTCTTCCACTTGTGTCATGACTGATGGCAGATTGTTCCTTCTAAACTGATAACCTTCATCATAATTTTGTCCTTTCAAGCTTCAGTGGTTCCATATTGTTTATAGTGTTCAATCCAAATTTAGACCTGGCACTTAAGGTTTACCAGATCTTGTCCTAACTTGCTTTTCCAAATTTATTTCCTGCCATTTCCCAGAAGGAACTCTCAATGCCATCCGGTCCTGTTGGTTGTACTCACTGGCCCACAGATGAGCTGTGAATCGCCATTTATGAGGGCCTCCTTCAATTGTTCCCTTAACAGATACCGTTCCCCACTTCTTTCCTCCATCTCCAAATCATGCTCAGTTTTCAAGATCCAGCTCACACTCCCTCCCAGGAAGCCCACCTTACACCTTCTACCCAAGCTTTGTGATCTCTCCCTGATTGCCTGTTCACATGTGCCTTTAAACTAGGTGGTCTGTGCTGTGGGGTGAGAGACGATTTCCTAACGTTCACCTGCCCCCTCAGCACTGTGCCTGAAGAACACTGAAGCAGATTCCAAGCAAATTTGCTTACTACTGAAATGAAAGGGTACAGGTGTTACTTTTAACCATATGAACTATTATTTCTAAGACACAGGTAAGTAACTAGCCATCCAGTGCAAAGTAAGTTAACAGGATGGTTCTCAAACCTGGCTTTGCTTCAGAATCAGCTGGGGACTTTACTAATTCCGAGGGCCCTGTTCCAGATCTACTGATTCGCAAGTAGGTGGGAAGCAGCAGGGAGGGAACATGAAACTGCCGGAGTATATATCCTGGCATTGCTGCTTATTATCTGGGGAACTTTGGGCAAGTTACTTAACCTCTCTGTGCCTCAGTTTCTTCATCTATGACAGGGATGATAATAATAGTAGCTTGGCCGGGCATGGTGGCTCATGCCTGTAATCCCAGCACTTTGGGAGGCCAAGGCAGGTGGATCACTTGAGGTGACCAGCCTGGCCAACAAGGTGAAACCCTGTCTCTACTAAGAATACAAAAATTAGCCGGGTGTGGTGGCATGCACCTGTAATCCCAGCTACTCAGGAGGCTGAGGCAAGAGAATCGTTCGGACCCAGGAGACAGAGGTTGCGGTAAGCAGAGATTGCACCACTGCACTCCAGCCTAGGGTGACAGAGTGAGACTCTGCCTCAAAAAATTAATAATAATAGTATCTCATATAAGGTTGTAAGTTAAATCCTTAATAAATATTATCTATGACAATGATAATTTTTCAATTAAACTTGTTTATTTAATCCAAATCATGAAATACACATTACTTGTGTTTCTTAAAAAAAATTAGTTCTGCTTACAAAAGTAGTTACATATATGCTATAACTATACAGAGTCATTCAACTAGATTAGTATCCAAAGGAAGCAGGAAAGACATGAAATAATTGAATGATTTCTTCTACCTAGAGTTTTAAATTCTTTTTGAAGAAGCAGGTGTTTAAGTCCCCTACTTTAATTTCTTTCTTACTTTCTGTCCTTTTTTTTGAGACAGGGTCTCACTTTGTCTCTCAGGCTGGAGTGCAGTGGCATGATCATGGCTCACTGCAGCCTCAACTTTTTGGACTCAGGTGATCCTCCCACCTCAGCCTCCCAAAGTGCTGGGATTACAGGCATTACTGTAACCTGGCCTAATCCCCTACTTTGGTTTCATTAGAAAGGATTTCATAGCTAATTTTGGTCCATCAAATGCCAAATAAACAAGATTGTAAAAATAGAGGTAACTAGTGTAAAGTATGATGCAGAAATATACTTACCAAAGTCACAAACTGTCTGAAGGGGGAAACATAGTATTGGTAGACATCATCGTCTCGACTCTTGACTTATAAGTTGCCTATCTAAACAAATACACAAGGGCCTTGTTTTTATTGCCTGGAATTCCACCAAAGATTCTTAAGTATCATTTCTTAAAGATGCAAATGGCTCTAGGAGGTAGGAGGGCTTGATAGTCGTTCACATATTGGCATTAAGTAGTTCAATCAGGTTGCTTTTTTTTTTTTTTTTTTGAGACGGGTTTCCTTCTGTTGCCCAGGCTGGAATGCAGTAACATGATCACAGCTCACCACAGCCTCGACCTCCTGGATGCAAACAATCCTCCCATCTCAGCCTCCCCAGTAGCACCTGTCACCATCCCCAGCTAATTTTTTTACTTCTTTATAGCAATGGGATCTTGCTATGTTGCCCAGGCTGATCTTGAACTCCTGGGCTCAAGCAATCTTCCTGCCCTGACCTCCCAACATGCTGGGATTACCATACTTCCTGTGGCCAGGTCGCCTTCCTTTAAACACAGATCGGTAGCACCTAAACACAGAAAGTTTGGGGCAAATCAAGTTTTGGAAAAACACTGAGTGCCTCAGGGAAGGCTGAAGGCCTTAGGCTAGAGGTTCTGGGAGGAGGAGCCTTGAGCAAAAGAAGAAAATGAAGAAAAGGAGAAGGAAGGATTTAAAAATTTAACCTGTCCAATTTCAGATCTTGCATATTGCCAGTTCTAGGCCTCTTATTTTGGAATCCAGAAAATACTGCTGTAAGATAGTCATGAATTAACCTTTTGAGTCTGACCTGGGAGACCTAAGCACCATCGTAACATTGTATCAGTTTGGATCAGATGAAATAGCAATGTATTTTCCAATTATTCAACCTAGTTTCTATGAGATATTATTCAGAGAAAGAAAAGTGTCCTAAAATATTGTTTTCATCTTCCTCTTCTTCTTCTTTTTTTTTTTTTTTTGAAGACGGGGTCTGTGTCTGTCACCCATGCTGGAAGTGTGGTGGTCCGATCACAGCTCACTGTGGCCTTGACATCCCAGGCTCAAGTAATCCTCCCACCTCAGCCTCCTGTGTAGCTGAGACCACAGGCATGTGCCACCATGCCCAGCTTTTTTTTTTCCCCTACAATGTTGCCCAGGCTACTTTTTTCCCTTTGTCATTGTGTATTTCTGTGTTTTTTTTTTTTTTTTTGAGACCGAGACTTGCTATGTTGCCCAGGCTACTTTTTTCCCTTTGTCATTGTGTATTTCTGTGTGTTTTTTTTTTTTTTTTTTTTGAGACCGAGACTTGCTATGTTGCCCAGGCTGGTCTCGAACTCCTGGGCTCAAGTGACCCTACTGCTTTAGCCTCCTGAGTAGCGGGGACTACAATGTACCCCTGAGCCTGGCCTAGAATTGCTTTTTCCAGGAAGTTTTCTATGACCCTCCATATCTCAACCCACCCCATGCCTGCACCTGGATTAGTTGTCCTTCTTGGGTAATTCTTTTGTGCCATGTAGTTATTTTATTGCATTATAATTTTTCCCTTCTCTATCTCCTACTTCCTCACAGATTGTGAGCTCCTTGAATTCAGACGCTGTGTCTTTTGTCATTATATCTACAACATTTAGCACAGTGCGTGGCACATATTATACTGAAAGTGGTTAGAACCCAACTCATGCACTAATGGGATTGTTTGTACTATGAAATTCAGTCATTCCACTTTCCTGCTCAAAGACCTTTTGTAATTCTCTGCTACCTAAAAGAATCTCAAACACCTCATTCCTAATACTGAAGCATTCTCTACACTTTGGCTCCAATGGATCAGTCCCTCTGGTTTCTTATACATATCATACCAGATCCAAACTAGATTCCTATGAATGCCTGATTAGGCTCCACGCATTTCCTCATCCAACTGTAACTTCCACAGAAATTGCTCTTCTCCAGTCACCGCTTACCCAAATATAACCCGTCCTTCTGGGCCTACCTTAAATGCAACCTCTTTAGTGAAACCTTTCCTGCTTTTCTACCTGATGTGAATTCCACTTCTCCCCTTGCACTGGTTAAGCTTCTTAAAGACATTCTTGAACAAGTTTGTATCTCTACAGGACTGTATTAAATTATGGAGGCTGGCAAGTCCAAAATCTGCAGGGTAGGTTGGCCAGCTGGACACTCACAGAAGAACCAATGTTGAGGTTCAAGTGTGAAGGCCATCAGGGTGGCAGAATTTCTTCTTGCTCAAGAAATGTCAGTCTTTTGCTCTATTAAGGCCTTCAACCAATTTGATGAGGCCCACCCACATATGGATAGCAAGTTGCTCTATTCAAAGTCCACCAATGAGGCCAGGCACGGTGGCTCCTGCCTATAATCCTAGCACTTTGGGAGGCTGAGGTGGGTGGATCACCTGAGGTCAGGATTTCGAGACTGGGTTGGCCAACACGGTGAAACCCTGTCTCTACAAAAATACAAAAATAGCCAGGCATGGAGGCACACCCCTGTAATCCCATCTACTTGGGAGGCTGAGACAAGAGAATCATTTGAACTCAGGAGGCAGAGGTTGCAGTGAGTTGAGATGGTGACATTGCACTCTAGCCTGGATGACAGAGTGAGACTCTGCCTCAAAAAGAAAAAAGAAACAAAAATAAATAAAACAAAGTCCACCAATGACTGTTAATCTCCTCCAAAAAACACCTTCACAGAAACATCCAGAATAATGTTTGACCAAATATCCAGGCACCATGGTCCAACCAAGTTGATGCATAAAATTAAACACCACGAGAACTAAGTGGGTTACCCTGGATGTAGCAGATGGCATTTTATTTCTTTAAAAAGTAATTTATACTTGGCCGGGCGCAGTGGCTCACACCTGTAATCTCAGCACTTTGGGAGGCTGAGGTGGGCAGATCACTTGAGTCAGGAGTTTGAGAACAACATGGGCAACATGGTGAAACCCTATCTCTACTAAAAATACAAAAATTAGGCAGGCGTGGTGGCGGGCACCTGTAATCCCAGCTACTCGGGAGGCTGAGGCAGGAGAATCTCTTCAACCGGAAGGTGGAGGTGACAGTGAGCCAAGATCACACCACTGCACTCCAGCCTGGGTGATGAAGTGAGACTCTGTCTCAAAAAAAAAAAAAAAAAGAAGTAATTTATACTCATTGCCTCAAGTCTCCTACCTCCTAGTGACTCAGCCCATCTTTACCCACCTGCTAAGTTCAACAGTTCCTCTCCTGCATTTGATGTTCGTTCTACCTGCCCCTCTATCATGAAACCACTCATCCTTTGACTCCCAAACTCTTATGCCCTCATGGCTCTTCTAGCTGATAAATCTTTCTGCATCTGGCTCTCTTCTACTCTCCTCTTAGATTTGGGTTCCTGAAGGTTCCATTCTTGGCCATCTTTTCTTGCTACATCTTCTTCTTGTGTGATCTTTGTCAGTTTCATGTGTCATCTATGTCAAGTTATCGTCTCCGACTTTATTCAGGGACATTGCTAGGTTTCATGGTGCTTGAAGTTTATATAATTTAACACGGGAGTACTCTTTAAGAAAATGTCTATACTAGGATGGCTAGCAATAACTTGGTTACACATGGAACTCTCCTAAATGTATCCCATGGAGCCCAACCTATATTGTATCTCAAACTTACCTTGCCCCTAAACAGGTCCCCCAAAATGCCTAGAGGACTCCAGTGCCACCTGACCTGGGGGTAAGTGTGAAGAAGAAGATGTTAGAGTGGAAAGAGGTAACAGTCTTAGTCTTAATCACAGCAAAAATAACCTACTTTTGAAATTTTTACAAAAAAGAAACATGACAACATGAACATATTGCTAAGGTCATTGCCAGATGCTTGGAAGACCCCATGTGGGTGAGGAGAGCTGAAGCTAACCTTTGCTACCTTCAGGAGTATTCGGTCCATCTCTGTCTTCAACCTGACCTCTCCCACACTTCAGGTCTGATTTTCTAGCTGCTTGCCAGACCCACTCTACTTGAACATCCCTCATATTTCAAACCATTTGGCCTCAAATAAAGACCATTATTCCTTATTCTACCCCTGACCCATCTCATATCTTTTCCTTTGTTTTTCTGTCTCTGATATTGACATCACCATCTGCCCAGTTATTCAAGTTAGCAGCCTCAGTTATTTCCTGTTCTGCCCTTTCCCCGCTCTGTATCCATTTGTTTATTAGATCCCATCGAGTTTGTTCCTGTATTTGCTTTCATTTGGACTGCTGAAAGGGCCTCCTCGCTGTCTCCCTGCCTCTGGTCTCCTCCAATTCATCCTCCACACAGCGTGGAGCTATTTTTCTAAAATATGGTAATAACTTCCTCAAGAAGCAAGACAGCATGGGCTCTGGAGCTGGCACCCAGGTTTAAATCTTGGCTCTACTGCTTACTTCCTGTTTGACTTTGGACAAGTTATTTAACCTGTCTATGACTCAGTTTCCTACTTATAAAATGGGAATACTGGCCAGGGGCGGTGGCTCACACAGTAATCCTAGCACTTTGGGAGGCCAAGGCAGGCAAATTGCCTGAGCTCAGGAGTTTGAGACCAGCCTGAGCAACATGGCAAAAACTTGTCTCTACTAAAAATACAAAACAAACTAGCTGGGTGTGGTGGTGGGCACCTGTAATGGGAGGCTGAGGCACGAGAATTGTTTGAACCCCAGAGGCAGAGGTTGCAGTGAGTCGAGATCGCGCCACTGCACTCCAGCTTGGGTGACAGAGTGAGACTCTGTCTCAAAAACACAAAACAAGACAAAAAAACAGGGAATAGTTGACACTTCACAAGAGATTTTAACAAATAAATTATAGCATTTTTTGGTGTTGGATATTTGATACATAGAAAGCATTAGTACGTTATTATCACTGTTAATATAGTGTTCCTATCAAAAACTTTTGATGGGACCGGGCAGTGTCTCACATGTGTAATCCCAGCACTTTGGGAAGCCACCCAGCACTTTGGGAGACCAACATGGGAGGATCGCCTGAGGTCAGGTGTTCGAGACCAGCCTGGCTAACATGATGAAACCCCGTTTCTTCTAAAAATACAAAAATTAGCCGGATGTGGTGGCACACACCTGTAATCCCAGCTACTCCGGAGGCTAAGGCAGGAGAATTGCTTGAACGTGGGAGGGAGGTGAAGGTTGCAGTGAGCCAAGATCGCGCCACTGCACTCCAGCCTGGGTGACAGAGTGAGACTCTGCCTCAAAAAAGCAAAACAAAACAAAACAAACTTTTGATGGCTTCACGTACTGGAACAAGACATTCAATAATTATCTTCACGTTGAGACCTCAGTCCCTTTTCCCAGTGTCTGTTCTTGCCACGTCTCTTCCTAGACCTTGTGCTGCAGACACACTTGAAACCAGGCAGATGCTCCCCAGGCCATTTGGGTGCTCCTGGTTTTCCTTTGTTGGAAATGTCCTCTTCCTTTTTCTTTCTGTGGAGAAATCTCAATCATTCCTCAGGTCCCTGATCCAACGTCATCTTCTCTCTGAAGTTTCTTCAGCCTCTTTGCCCTCACTGTATCCTGGTGTTTCTTAATAAACACTGAGCAAAAGACCTCTGACAAACCCCTCCTCCTCCCAAACTTTCTTTTTTCAATTGCCAAAAATGGGTTTTAAGTGTTTGAGTCACGATTCTTGTATGCATGCTCTCATGTAATACTTGTAAAGTATATCTTGGATTATTCCAAGTTTTATTGGCATAAATCAGAACATTCTAGTCAGGAATGATGAAGTGTGTTTTCCAGGTCATACTACATTCATGCCAGGAACATGGCATAGCCCATCAACACCATTTGTTTATATGATGTGTTTTAAAGAACAATTATAGTATTTAGATAATGTGCACAGAAAATTTAAGAAATTTCAGTGGCTTTAGAGCTTTGTTTTCTTGGTCTGTAGGGTCAGTTGCTTTTGACTTCATATTCACTCTGGGAATGGAAAAATGGAGCTGGCAGGCTGAAATCATCGATTAATAGATAATAACTAGAAAGATATTATACCGCCACTTTATGGGAAAAGGTACTTTTTTGCCAGTTAATTTTTCTATAGGATGCCAAGGGAAGAGACCTCTTTAGAATTTGCCTAATTTCTCGGACCATTTTTAAAGAATAAAGGTGTTTTTCTTTTTTGCTTTTTCTTGAGACAGAGTCTCACTCTGTCACCCGGGCTGGAGTGCAGTGACGCAATCTCAGCTCGCTGCAATCTCTGCCTTCCAGTTTAAGCAATTCTCCTGCCTCAGCCTCCCAAGTAGCTGGGACTACAGGTACGCACTACCATGCCTGGCTAATTTTTGTGTTTTTAGTACAGACGGGGTTTCACCATGTTGGCCGGGCTGGTCTTAAACTCCTGACCGCAGGTGATCTGCCCACCTTGGCCTCCCAAAGTTCTGGGATTACAGGCATGAGCCACCGCGCCCGACCTTAAAGAATATATGTTTAATTTACAGTTGAAATCTGGATTAATTTACAGTTGAAATCTGGCTAGTTCTGCTGACAGAGTAAGTTCAGAAATCAAACTCACTGAACAATGAGAGCTGTATGTTATTTTTGCTGATAATGTCCCAGAAACTTAGTCAGTGCTATTAACCACAACTACTCTGGTTTTGGCTCCTCTGAAGACCCCATCGGCCTACAAGTCTGTTTCTGTGACCTTAACAGTTAATCAAGAGAGAAATACCAACATGAAAACAAGAATTTCAAAGATTCCTCTTGCATGATTGGGTAGGAGAGCAGGAGAGACAACGTAGGTGGGAGGATGGCAACTAAATATTCAAGAGAAAAACTCAAATTTTCCTCCCAGTTGGGAAGCCAATCCGTCTTCCCCATTCTTCTTTTTTTTTGAGACAGAGTCTCACTCTGTCACTGAGGCTGGAGTGCAGTGGTGCAATCTCGGCTCACTGCAACCTCTGCCTCCTGGGTTCAAGCGATTCTTCTGCCTCAGCCTCCCGAGTAGCTGGGATTACAGGTGCGCGCCACCACGCCGGGCTAATTTTGGTATTTTTAGTAGAGATGAGGTTTCACCATGTTGCCCAGGATGGTCTCGATCTCCTGACCTTGTAATCTGCCTGCCTCGGCCTCCCAAAGTGCTGGGATTACAGGCGTGAGCCACGGCACCCAGCCCCTGATTCTTTTGTCAATGATATTTCCTTTTATTTTTCTCTACCTCTTTCCTTCCAACAGCTCTAACCTTTTACTAAAGGATTAGAAATGGGTAAATATTCAGTAATCTAATCCCTGGTTATTTTAAGACAGCCGACTTAATTGCCTTTGAAAGAAATGCTCCTTGGACAGTGCAAGGGCACTTGTATTTTGGAGGTACTGGCAAGACAACCTGGAAGAAACTGGTAACAGACAGAAATTTACTCGGAGCCACAGATGCCTAGGACACTTAAGTTTTCCTGATAGAATAAGATGAGTCGATGTAAAGAGTGAATATAAAACTCTAATGGTCAAAATAAAGTGATTTTTTTACATCCCAGGGTACACACATGTTTGAAAAATAGTCAAGCATTTACCGAGATGGGTTTCTTGAGTAAGCACTTCATAAACCACTTGCTAACTGACCTACTTTTTGTTTTTCTTCCCTGTAGTGAGAAAAAAAGCTTTTTAGCTTAGACAAGGGAAAGAAGGGTGGCTCTACCTTGCACAGAGCAGCATATAATCCCAGTGGATTTGTGCTACAGGTGCGCTTTTTCCTGCTCTGCTGTCAGTCTGAGGAAGACTGTGGGAAGAAGCAAGGGAGAGGCTCCCACGGGAAAAAGATTGACTCAGGTATCCCAGCCTGTGCCTGGACAGGTGGCAGAAGAGGGAAAGCACATGCTCAGAGGCAGCCCAGCCTTTTCCATCCTGCTGCCTCCAGGCTTTTCCAAAGGACTGGATGGGATCTTTCAGGACAGCCTCTGGCTAAACAATCTCATTCTTCTGAAAGCCCAGAGTTCATTCCTGCCAGAGTTACCTGCATCTTATTGTAATTATCATTTTGTACCTGCAAGCTATTTGGGAGCAGGGCTGTGTCGCCACACATTGTCCCCAGGAACCTTTCCAGGCTCGCTTCCCATCCTGCCCTCCCTCACTCCTTTATCTGTACTGGCCTATGCACAGCATACGTGTTCCTTACACTTTCCTTCCATGTAGCTTTTGCTAATTCTCCGCTGGATGTGCTTCTTACTCCCAGGTTCATCCATTGCCATCCTACTTAGCTTTCAAATCCTACTTCAGTTCTCATCTCATCAGACTTTGCAGAGTCCTTGGGCTGAAATAAATCTCATTCTCCTTTGTGTTCTCATGGTTGTTTGCTTGGGCCTCTGGTACACATGGCTTCTTGTTTGTATTTCCACTGTGCCAGACTCTAGGCTCTTTGTCTTTTCATCCTGTTAATATGGTCTTTCGCAGAGTGAAAGATTTTAATTTTGACAATGTGCAGTTCACCACTTTTTATGCATTGTGCTTTTGCTGTCAAGTCTGAGAACTCTTCACCTAGCTCTAGGTAGGTCCTGAAAGTTTTCTTTTATGTGTTTTTCTAAATGTTTTAGAGTTTTATGTTTTACATTTAACTGTGGGATCCATTTTGAGTTAGTTTCTGCATGAGGTGTAAGGTTTAGGTCTAGGTTCATTTTTTTTCTGGGCTATCCGATTGCTCCAGCAATGTTTGCTGAAAAAGCTCTCCTTCCATTGGATTCTTTTTGTAATTTTGTCAAAAAATAGTGGTACATAAGCCTGCGTGTGGTGGCTCACACCTGTAATCCCAGCACTTTGGGAGACAGGTGGGTCACTTGAGGTCAGGAGTTTGAGACCAGCCTGACCAACATGGTGAAACCCCATCTCTCCTAAAAATGTAAAAATTAGCCAGGTGTGGTGGCAGGCACCTGTAATCCCAGCTACTTGGGAGGCTTAGGTAGGAGAATCATTTAAACCCAGGAGGCAGAGGTTGCAGTGAGCTGAGATTGCGCCACTGCACTCCAGCCTGGGTGACAGAGCGAGATTCTGTCTCAAAAAAAAAAAAAAAAAAAAGGAAAAAGTAGTGGAGCATATTTGCAGTCTTCTATTTCTGGGTTTGCTGTTCTATTCCACTGATTTCTGTGTCTAGATTCTAGGTGCTTTGAGGACTAGACATATGCTTTTCTTTTTACAGTGCCTTTGGTATATTGCCTTGCAAATAGTACCATCTAACTGAGTGGCTGGCACATAGTGTTCAATAAATTTTTGTTGAAAGAAAGATTCAGTAACAAGTACCTTATAAATGTGAGTTAAATTATTACTGAATTAATTCTTAAAATTTTTTTTTTTGAGACGGAGTCTGGCTCTGTCGCCCAGGCTGGAGTGCAGTGGTGTGATCTCGGCTCACTGCAACCTCCACCTCCCAGGTTCAAGTGATTCCCCTGCTTCAGCCTCCCGAGTAGCTGGGGACTATAGGCGTGTGCCACCACACCCCGCTAATTTTTGTATTTTTAGTAGAGACGGGGTTTCACCGTATTAGCCAGGATGGTCTCAATCTCCTGACCTCGTGATCTGCCTGCCTTGGCCTCCCAAAGTGCTGGGATTACAGGCTTGAGCCAGCGCATCCTGCCAATTCTTAAAATTTTGAGAATCAGACCTCTGTGTCCTTGTAGTCTCAGCCTGGCGATAAGCTTTCCTTGGGCCTCTTGACACAGAAACTAGAGCCTGTCACGTCCTGCACACTCTGGAGGCCTCTTGCCTTCCGGGAGTGTCACACACTCAGCAGCAGCTCCCTCTGCAAGTCTCACCGTCCCCCACACAGGCCTTCTGCCCTGCTGGTGCCCCGACTCCCACTGCACATCCACACCTCTGGTTGTTGATCCCCACTGCCCTCTTGTGCTCTGGAGGGTGGCTTAGTGCTTGTGCAGCAACTCCAGACCAGCTCTGGCCTGGCAAAACCAGTGAACTCTGGTCTCCTGTAGGCCAAACCACACCTTCACCAGTGAGCTCTGAACTCCTTCAAGGTCTGTCCTTCCTTGGGGACCCTCCCTCGCCCTAGGGTAACAAATAGAGTTTGCTTCTGTCTTATAGTCAACCTTTAATTTTTTAAATTAAAAAATAATTTTAATTTTTAATTTTTTTAAGAGACAGAGTGTTGCTCTGTTGCCAAGACTGCAGTGCAGTAGCACGATCATGACTCACCGCAGTTTCGAACTCCTGGCAAGTGATCCTCCCACCTCAGCCTCCCGAGTAGCTGGGGTTATAGGTGTGTACCATCACACCTGGCTAATTATTTACATTTTTGTAGAGACAGGGTCCTGCTACATTGCCCAGGCTGGTCTTGAACTCTTGGCATCAAGTGATCCTCTCTCCTCAGCCTCCCAAAGCACTGAGATTACAGGTGTGAGCCACTGTTCCTGGCCTCTTTCATCATAATTAATAATGCTTTATATTCAACTTCCTGTCTAACCTACCCTGTGGTTTCTTTTTTTATTGCTGTTTTTAATTTTTAATTTTTGTAGGTACATAGTAGGTGTATATTTTTATAGGGTACATGAGATGTTTTGATACAGGCATGCAATGCATAATAATCACATCAGGGTAAATGGAATATTCATCACCTGAAGCATTTACCCTTTCTTTGTGCTACAGACAATCCAATTGTACTCTTTTAGTTATTTTATTTTATTTTTTGAGATGGAGTCTCTCTCTGTCACCCAAGCTGGAGTGCAGTGGTGCAATCTCGGCTCACTGCAGCCTCCACCTTCCAGGTTCAAACAATTCTCCTGCCTCAGCCTCCCGAGTGGCTGGGATTACAGGTGTGCACCACCACACCCGGCTAATTTTTGTATTTTGAGTAGAGATGGGGTTTCACCATGTTGGCCAGGCTGTTCTCGAATTCCTGACCTCCAGTGATCTGCCTGCCTAGTTCTCCCAAAGTGCTGGGATTACAGGCATGAGCCACTGTGCCTGGCCCTCTTTTAGTTATTTATTTATTTATTTTTTTGAGACGGAGTCTCACTCTTTCACCCAGGCTGGAGTGCAGTGGCACGATCTCTGCTCGCTGCAAGCTCTGCCTCCTGGGTTCACGCCATTCTCCTGCCTCAGCCTCCCCAGTAGCTAGGACCACAGGCGCCTGCCACCACGCCCGGCTAATTTTTTTTGTATTTTTAGTAGAGACGGGGTTTCACCATGTTAGCCAGGATGGTCTCGATCTCCTGACCTCGTGATCCTCCCGCCTCAGCCTCCCAAAGTGCTGGGATTATAGGCGTAAGCCACCGTGCCCGGCCCTCTTTTAGTTATTTTAAAATGTACAATAAATTATTATTTTGCTATCAAATACTAAATCTTATTTGTTCTATCTAATTATATGTTTGTACCCATTAACCATTCCTCACTTCCCCTACCCTTACTACCCTTCCCAACCTCTGGTAACCATTGTCCTACTCTCTACCTCCATGAATTCAATTGTTTTAATTTTTAGCTGTCACAAATAAGTGAGAATATGCAAAGTCTATCTTTCTGTGCCTGGCTTATTTTACTTAACATAATGACCATCCACGTTCCATCCATATTGCAAATGACAGGATCGCATTCTTTTTTGTGGCTGAATAGTACACCCTCATTTATATATATCACATTTTCTTTATCCATTTGTCTATTGATAGACAGATCAGTTGCTTCCAAATCTTGGCTATTGTGAATAGCGCTGCAATAAACATGGGAATGAAGATATCTCTTCCGTATACTGATTTCCTTTCTTTTGAGTATATACCTAGCAGTGGGATTGTTAGATCATATGGTAGCTCAATTTTTAGCTTTTTGAGGAACCTCCAAACTGTTCTCCATAGTGGTTGAACTAATTTACATTCCCACCAACAGCGTATGAGGGTTCCCTTTACTCTACATCCTCACCAGGATTTGTTATTGCCTGTCTTTTGGATAAAAGACATTTTAACTGGGGTGAGATGGTATCTCATTGCAGTTTTGATTTGCATTTCTCTGATAATCAGTTGTGTTGAGCACCTTTTAATTTACCTATCTGCCATTTGTATGTCTTCTTTTGAGAAATGTCTATTAAAATCTTTACCAGTTTTTAAATTGGATTATTAGATTTTTTTATGAGTTGTTGAGTTTCTTATATATTATTGTTATTGATCCCTTGTGAGGTAGGTAGTTTGCAAATATTTTCTCCTATTCTGTGGGTTGTCCCTTCACTTTGTTGATTGGTTCCTTTGCTGTACAGAAGCTTTTTAACTTGATGTGATCTCATTTGTCTATTTTTGTTTTGATTGTCTGTGTTTATGGGGTATTACTCAAGAAATCCTTGCCCAGTCCAATGTCCTGGAGAGTTTCCCCAATGTTTTCTTTTAGTAATATCATAGTTTGAAGTCTTAGATTTAAGTCTTTAATCCATTTTGGTTTGATCTTTATATATGGCAGGAGACAGGGTTCTAGTTTCATTCTTTTGAATATGGATATCCAGTTTTCCCAGCACCATTTATTGAAGTCTGCCCTGTCCCCCAAAGTATGTTCTTGGCACTTTTGTGAAAAATGAGTTCACTGTAGATGTTTGGATTTGTTTCTGGGTTCTCTATTCTGCTCCACTGGTGTGTGTGTCTGTTTTTATGCCAGTGCCATGCTGTTTTGGTTACTATAGCTCTGTAGTATAGTTAGAAGTCAGGTAATGTGATTCCTCTAGTTTTATTTTTTTGCTCAGGATAGCTTTGGCTAGTCTGGGTCTTTTGTGGTTCCATATAAATTTTAGGATTGTTTTCTATTTCTGTGAAGAATGACATTGGTATTTGGATAGGGATTACACTGAATCTGCAGGTCGCTTTGGGTGGTGTGAACATTTTAACAATATTGATTCTTCCAATCCATGAACACAGAATAGCTTTCCATTCTTTTTGTGTTCTCTTCAATTTCTTTCATCAATGTTATATAGTTTTCATTGTAGAGCCCTTTGACTTCTTTGGTAAAGTTAATGCTTAAGTATTTTATTTTATTTGTATCTATTGTAAATGGGATTACTTTGATTTCTTTTTCATATTATTCATTGCTAGTATATAGAAATGCTACTGTTTTTTTTTGTTGATTTTGTATCCTTTAACTTTACTGAATTTGTTTATCACTTCCAATGGTTTTTTGGTGGAATCTTTAGTTTTTTTTTCTAAATCTAAGATTTTATCATCTGCAACAAGAATAATTTGACTTCTTCCTTTCTAATTTGAATACGCTTTATTTCTTTCTCTTGTCTGATTGCTCTAGCTAGGACTTCCAGTATTATGTTGAACAGGTGAAAATGGGCATCTTTGTTATCTTACAGATCATAGAGGAAAAGCTTTCAGTATTTCCTCATTCAGTATGATACTAGCTGTGGGTTTGACTTATATGGCTTTTATTGAGTTGAGGTATGTTCTTTCTATACCCAGTTTTCTTTAGGGTTTTTATCATGAACAGATGTTGAATTTATGAAATGCTTTTTCAGCATCAGTTGAAATGATCTCATGGTTTTTGTCCTTCATTCTATTGATGTGAGGTACCATATTGATTGATTTGCATATATAGAGTCATCCTTGTATCCCTGGGATAAGTCCCCCTTGGTCATGATGAATGATCTTTTTAATATGTTGTTGAGTTTGGTTTCCCAGTATTTTGTTAGGATTTTTGTATCAATATTCATCAGGGTTATTGGCCTGGAGTTTTCTTATTTTGGTGTGTCTTTGATTTTGGTATCAGGGTAATACTGGCCCTGTAGAATGACTTTGGAAGTATTCTGTCCCCCTCTATTTTTTGGAATAGTTTGAGTAGGATTGGTATTAGTTCTTTTTGAAATGTTTGATAAAATTCAGTAGTGAAGCCATCAGGTCCCAAGGTTTTATTTGTTGGGAGACTTTTTATTATGGCTTTGATCTTGTTACTCATTATTGGTCTGTTCAGATTTTGGATTTCTTCATGGTCCAGTCTTGGTAGGTTGTATGTATCTAGGAATTTATTCATTTCTTCGAATGTGTTCAATTTATTAGCATATAGTTGCTCACAATAGTCTCTAATGATTCTTTCAATTTCTGCAGTACCAGTTGTAATGTCTCCTTTTTCCTCTCTGATTTTATTTATTTAGGTCTTCTCTCCTTTTTTTCTTGGATAACTTGGCTAAAGATTTGTTGATTTTGTTTATCTTTTCAAAAAACCAAGTTTTTATTTCATTGATCTTTTGTATTATTTTATTTCTCCTCTGACCTTTATTACGTTTTTCTTCTACTAATTTTAGGTTTGGTTTGCTCTTCTTTTTCTAGTTCTTTTTCTTTCTTTCTTTTTTTTTTTTTTTTTTGAGAAAGTGTCTTGCTCTGTTGCCTAGGCTGGAGTGCAGTGGTGCTATCTCAGTTTACTATGACCTCTGCCTCCCAGGGTCAAGCCATCCTCCCACCTCAGCCTCCTGAGTTGCTGAGATTGCAGGCATGTGCCACCATGCCTGGCTAATTTTTGTATTTTTAGTAGAAATGCAGTTTCGCCTGTTGGCCAGGCTGGTCTTGAACTCCTGGCCTCAAGTGATCCTCCTGTATCAGCCTCCCAAAATGCTGGGATTACAGGCATGAGCCACTGCGCCCAGCCTCTAGTTATTTTAGATGTATTGTTAGCTTGTTTATTTAATATTCTACATTTAAGATGTAGGTGCTTATTGCTATAAACCTTCTTCTTAGTACTGCTTTTGCTATATCCCATAGGTTTTGGTATGTTGTGTATTCATTTTCATTTGTTTCAAGAAACTTTTCTATTTCTTTCTTAATTTCTTAATTGAACCACTGGTCATTCATGAACATATTGTTTAATTTCCATGTATTTGTATAGTTTTCAAAATTCCTCTTGTTACTGATTTCTAGTTTTATTACATTGTGTGTGGTTAGAGAAGATACTTGATACAATTTCAATCTTTTTGAATTTTTAGAGACTTGTTTTGTGGCCTCACATATGGTCTATCCTTGAGAATGATCCATGTGCTGAGGAGAATGTGTATTCTGCAGCTATTGGATGAAGTGTTCTGTAAATATCTGTTAGGCTCATTTTGTCTGTACTGTAGATTAAGTATGATGTTTTGTTGTTGCTTTTCTCTCTTGAAGTCTCCAGCTATTATTGTATTGAAGTCTATCTCTTTAGCTTTAATAATATTTGTTTATATATCTGCGTGTTCGAGTGTTGGGTGCATATATATTTACAATTGTTACATCCTCTTGCTGATTTGACCCCTTTATCGTTGTATAGTGACCTTCTTTGTCTCTTCTTATAATTTTTGTCTTGAAGTCTATTTTGTTGGATATAAGTATAGCTACTCTTGGTCTTTTTTGGTTTCCATTTGCATGGAATATCTTTTTCCATCTCTTTATTTTCAGTCTATTTTCATAGGTGAAGTGTGTTTCTTGTAGGCAACAGATTGTTAGATCTTGTTTTTTATCCATTCAGCTACTCTATGTCTTTTGATTAGATAGTTTAGTTCATTCACATTCAATGTTATTGATAAGTAAGAACATACTTCTGCCATTTTGTTGTTTTCTGGTCTTCTCTTCCTTTTTCCTTCCTTCCTGTTTTCCTGTTAGTGAAGGTGATTTTCTCTGGTGGTATATATTAATTTCTTGGTTTTTAGTTTTTGTGTATCAGTTGTATGTTTTTGACTTGAGGTTACCTTACCATGAAGCTTGCAAATAACATCTTATAACTTATTATTTTAAACTGATGACAGCTTAACACTTATTTGCATAAACAGAAAGACAAGCAAAGAGAAAACTAATAAAAACTCTAACTTTGCTCTCCTGCTTTTTAACTTTGTTGTTTCTATTTATATCTTGTTGTACTGTCTATGCCTTGAAAAGATGTTTTAGTTATTATTTCTGATCAGTTCATCTTTTAGTCTTTCTACTCAAGATATGAGTAGTTTACACACTGCAGTTACAGTGCTATAATATTCTATGTTCTTCTGTGTAGTTACTATTCCCAGTGAGTTTTGGACCTTCAGATGATTTCTCATTCTTCATTAATGTGCTTTTCTTTCAGATTGAAAAACTTCCTTCAGCATTTCTTGGCTGGGTGTGGTGAATCACACCTTTAATCCCAGCACTTTGGGAGACCGAGATGGGCAGATCATCTGAGGTCAGGAGTTTGAGACCAGCCTGGCCAACGTGTTGAAAGCCTGTCTCTACTACAAAACTTACCTGGGCATGGTGACAGGCATCTGTAATCCCAACTACTTGGGAGCCTGAGGCAGGAGAATCACTTGAACCTGGGAGGCAGAGGTTTCAGTGAGCTGAGATCACGCCACTGCACTCTAGCCTGGGTGACAGAGTGAGACTCGGTCTCAACAAACAAACAAACAAACAAAAAACCTCACAACAACAAACAAACAACAATAACAAAAAAAAAACAAAAAAATTTCCTTCAGCATTTCTTGTAGGACAGGTCTGGTGTTGCTGAAATTCCTCAGCTTTTGTTTCTCTGGGAAGGTCTTTATTTCTCCTTCATGCTTGAAGGATATTTTCACTCAATATACTATTCCAGGATGAAAGTTTTATTTTTTCAGCACTTTAAAGAAGTCAAGTCACTCTCTCCTGGCCTGTAATGTTCCACTGAGAAATATGCTGCTGGCCATATGTATGTTATTTGTTGTTATTTGTTTCTTTTATCTTGCTGCTTTTACGTTTCTTCCTTCCTTCCTTCTTTTTTTTTTTTTTTTAGATGGTGTTTCACTCTTGTTGCTCAGGCTGGAGTGCAATGGCATGATCTCAGCTCACTGCTACCTCTGCCTCCTGGGTTCAAGCAATTCTCCTGCCTCAGCTTCCCAAGTAGCTGGGATTACAGGCACCTGCCACCACGTCCGGCTAATTTTTTGTATTTTTAGTAGAGATGGGATTTCACCATGTTGACCAGGTTGGTCTCAAACTCCTGACCTCAGGTGATCCACCCACGTCAGCCTCCCAAAGTGCTGGGATTACAGGCATGAGCCACTGCGCCCGGCCTCAGGTTCCTTTCTTTATCCTTGACCTTTGGGAATTTAATTATTAAATGCCTTGAGGTAGTCTTATTTGGGTTAAATCTTCTTGATGTTCTATAACCTTCTTATACATAAATATTGATATCTTTCTCTGGGTTTGAGAAGTTATCTGATATTATCCCTTTGAATAAACTTTCTACCCCTATCTGTCTACTCCTTCTTTAAGGCCAATAACTCTTAGATTTGCTCTTTTGAGGTGATTTTCTATATCTTCTAGACATGCTTCGTTCTTTTTTCTTTTGACTTGACTGTGTATTTTCTTTCTTTCTTTTTTTTTTGAGACAGATTTTTGCTCTTGTCCCCCAGGGCTGGAGTGCCATGGCATGATCGATCTCAGCTCACTGCAACCCCTGCCTCCCAGGTTCAAGCGATTCTCCTGCTCCAGCCTCCCAACTCCCAAGTAGCTGGGATTACAGGCATGCACCACCACGCCCGACTCCTTTTTTCATATTTTTAGTAGAGACAGGGTTTCACCATGTCAGTCAGGCTGGTCTTGAACACCTGACATCAGATGATCCACCCGCCTCAGTCTCCCAAAGTGCTGGGATTACAGGTATGAGCCACCCTGCCTGGCCCTAGACTGTGTATTTTCAAATAGCCTGTCTTCAAGCTTACTACCTCTTTCTTCTGCTTGATCAATTCTGCTGCTAGGAGACTCTGATGCATTCTTTATGTGTCAATTGCATTTTTCAAGTCTAGAATTTCTGCTTGATTATTTTCAATTATTTCAACCTCTTTGTTAAGTTTATCAGATAGGATTCTGAATTTCTTCTTTGTGTTGTCTTGAATCTCACTGAGTGTCCTTAAAACAGTTATTTTGAATTCTCTGTCTGAAAGGTCACATATATGTCTCTCCACGATTGGTCACTGGTGCCTTATTTAGTTCATTTGGTGAGGTCATGTTTTCCGGGATGGTCTTCCGGGATGGTCTTAATTCTTGTGGATGTTCATCAGTGTCTGGGCATTTAAGAGTTAGGTATTTCTTGTAGTCTTTGCAGTCTTGGCTTGTTTGTACCTGTCCTTCTCAGGAAGGCTTTCCAGACATTTGAAGGGACTTGGGTATTGTGATCTAAGTTTTTGGTCGCTGCGGCCATATCTGCATTAGGGAGCACCCCAAGCCCAATAATGCTGAGGCTTTTGCAGACTTGTAGAGGTACCTACCACCTTGGTGGTCTTGGGTAAGATCAGGAAAAATTCTCTGGATTACCAGGCAGAGATTCTTGTTTTCTTCCCTTGCTTTATCCCAAACAAATAGAGTCCCTCACTCTGTGCTGAGCTGCTGGAGCTGGCAGAGGGTGACACAGTGCCTTTGTGGCCAGCCTAATGCAGATATGGCTGCAATGTTCAAAAATTAGAACTGTGCTGGGTCAGACTGGGTCTCGCCCAGGGTCTGCAGTATCCACTGCCTGGCTACCAACTATGCTTGCCCAAGGCCCTACGGCTCTACAATCAGTAGGTGGTGAAGCCAGCCAGGCTTGTGTCCTTCCCTTCAAGGTGGCAAGTTCCTCTCACTCCTGGGTGAGTCCAGAGATGCCATCTTACAGCCAGGGCCTGGCATCAGAAACAAGAATCTACTTGGTGTTCTATTCTGCTGTGACTGAGCTGGCACCGAAGAACAAGACAGAGTTCTTCCTACTCTTCTCTCCTCTTTACACTAGCAGAGGAGTCTCTCCTTGTGGCCACCCCTGTCCGAGGCCTGTGGTGAGTACTGCCTGGCTACTATCGATTTTCATTCAAGGTCCAAGGAGTCTTCAGTCAGCCTTTGAGGACTGCTGTCAGGCATGGGACTCTCCCTTCAGGGCAATGGTCTTCCTCAAATGCCATCTAAGAGCTAAGGCCTGGAATCAGGGATCCCAAGAGCTCACTTGGTGCTCTACCACATTGTGGCTGAGCTGGTACATAAACTGCAAGATAAAGTCCCCTTTACTCTTCTCTCTCCTTTCTCAGGCATGAGGAGTCCCCATAGCCACCAAAGCTGGTGTATGCTGGATCACACCTGAAGCCAGCATGTCTCCGAGTCTCACCCTCACTGCTGATTATTTGAGGCCCAAGACCTCTTTGGTCAGCAATTGATGAATCCTGCCGGGACTGAGCAGGATTCTAGGTTTGGGAAGTTCTTTGATATTTGCCTTTTAATAAACCTTCTACCCCTATCTATCTCTCTACTTCCTCTTTAAGGCCAGTAACTGTTAGATTTGCTCTTCTGAGGCGATTCTTCAAGGTAGTGGGTTCCCCTCTGGCACAGGGTGTGTTTAGAAATGTCATCTAGGAGTTAGAACCTGGAATGGGGGCCTCAGGACTCTGCCCGGTGCCCTATCCTGCTGAGCTGGTCTCCAAGTTGCAAGACAAAGTCTTCTTTACTCTTCCCCCGCCTCAAGCAGAAGGAAGGAGTCCCTCTCGGAGCTGTGAGTTGTGCTGCCTGGGGTTGTGGGAGGGGCAATGCAAGCACTCCCTTGGCTTGTCCCAACTGGTGTCTTACTAGGTTGCATGCCCCCCAAGTCTACTGGCCCCAAGCCCCGCACAGCACCAGGACTTGTCCAGGAATTGCAGTTCTTGTGGCCTAGACTGCCTTTCGAGTTTATTTAGAACGCCAGAGCACTTTTGCCTGCAGTGGTGGGCCTTGCCAGGACTCAGGTTCCAGCTGCTGGGATGTGCAATTCCCCTCTGGCTAGGGCTGGCCTAACTGCTCCCTCTGCGAGCACCAGCTGAGTTCAGCCCTGTATTGCTTTCTGCTGTACCGAGTTCCAATGCAAAGTCCCACAATCACTGTGCTCTCCCTCCCCCAAACACAGAGGATTGTGTCTCCATGCCCTGTGGCCACTGCCAGGGGGTGGGGGAGGAGTGATGTCAGCAATTCAAGGCTCTCTTTCCTACCCTCTTCAGTGCCTCTTTCAGGGCTGTGAAGTTCAAACCAGGTACTGTGATCACTCACCTGATTTTTGGTTCTCATGAAGGTGCTTTTTTGTGTGGATAGTTGTTTGATTTGGTGTTCCTGTGGGGAGGATGATCAGTAGAGGTTTCTATTTGGCCATTTTGCTCCACTTCTTCTCCATTGTGTCACTTCTGTCTCCTGAGTGGACCCAGAATGCTAGGCTTGGTTAGCCCCCACAGTTATCTGTTAGGGTCCCTGGGATATTCGGTCTCCTTTCTTCGCCTATACAGCAATGCTCCAAGGCACACCTCTGAGAACTGTGATTGACATATTGGTATGAATTACATTATCCTGTTACAGTGGAAAGATCTAGGACTTTGGAATAAAAAGCCCAGAGGTTTTTTCTGGCCCCTACTGTTGAGTGATATTTTCAACACTGTCTGGGCCATCTTGGTCAAGTCACTATCCATTGAGACCTCAAAGGAGAATGATTATGAGGATCCTACATAACAGTTTTGATGTGCTGATCAAAGCGAGATAATCCATAGCAAATGTTTTGGACCAGTATTATGTTCCAAAAAAGAGTAATTACTTTTATTTAACCTTAAGACAAATTATGGAATGCAAGACCACAACTCCTCCTGATTACCTTTCAAATATTCAGAACAGTGGAGAATTTCTTCTGAAATCAAACCACAGAGGCCAACCCCTTGGCACAATGCTGGACCCAGGCATATAAGAAGACCTTAACATGTATACTCCCAAGAGCAGTAAAATAATAACTCTCTACTTATTTTAAAGACAAGCAAAGGGAGGTTAAATATAATGGAATTATTATAGAAGAAAAACTGCTGTGTTCACATGCTTTACTTAAGATTTCTAGCTGTTTAGATAGATGAAATAGTTAAGGATATAGGTGTGTGAAAGAACAGGGTTAAATCAAGTGTTTTTAGCCAAAACATTTGAGTATAGAATAATTATTGTAATAAAAGCATGATGTCAAATCAGATCTCAGCAAGCAATTTTTTGAAACTGATGATTCATATTAATGTCAAAGAAGAATAAAAAGAAAGAAAGTTACAGAAAAGGTTTCTCAAGAATTTCTGAGTTTCTGAGGCAACTTTAGCCCAGCTTTAAAGCTCCCAATATTTATATTTTGCACAAATTTAATAGGCAGGATGTTCAAGTGCTAGTGAATAATATAAAAAAAACCCCTCCAAACTGCAAATACCATATGATATTCAATATTTTAGGATGATTTTAACAATCATTACATAAGGTATATTAAAAGTATTTTCAACAGGATTATTTGAAAATAGTACTTTGTTGAGAGATGATTTTTTTTTTTTTGAGATATAGTTTTGCTCTTTTTGCCCAGTACAAAGGAGTACAATGTACATTGGAGTACAATGGCACAATCTTGGCTCACTGCAACCTCCACCTCCTGGGTTCAAGCAATTCTCTTGCCTCAGCCTCCCAAGTAGCTGGGATTGCAGGCATGTGCCACCACGCCTGACTAATTTTGTATTTTTAGTAGAGATGGGGTTTCACCATGTTGGCCAGGCTGGTCTCAAACTCCTGACCTCAGGTGATCTGCCTGCCTCAGTCTCCCAAAGTGCTGGGATTACAGGTGTGAGCCACCACGGCTAGCCAAGAGATGAATTTTCTAAACCTATCAATTTTTAAAATTGATTTGTATTGACAAAGAAACTAAGAATACTAAGAGTTTTGCTTATTTGTCTAGTTTTAATGTCAGCAGTGATGTGGGCTCTGCCAAAATCAGGTGTTATCATTTAAAAACATGATTTGTAGATGCAAAATTATATAATATTGTATCTGCTGCGTATCACTTCCATCTACCCAATGGAGACCTCAGTCTTTGAGTTATAGTAGTCCTCGGAATTAATGTTCTTTATGATGGCTTTAATATATGTACACAGTATTTTTCTTCTTTTAAGACAGGGTCTCACTCTGATGCCCAGGCTAGAGTGCAGTGGTGTTATCTTGGCTCACTGCAACCTCCACCTCCTGGGCTTAAGAAGCAATCCTCCCACCTCAGCCTCCCAAGTAGCTGGGACTATAAGCACATGGCACCATGCCCAGCTAATTTTTTGTATTTTTTTTTTTTTTTTTGTACAGACGGGGTGTTGCCATGTTGCCCAGGCTGCACAATATTTTTATACTCCACCATTTAAGAGGTGGAACCAAATTCCTCTTACCTTGAAAGTACACTAGACTTAGTGACTTGCTTCAAATAAGTAGAATAAAATGGAAGCAGGGATGTGAACCTTGGGATACTTGGGAGAACATGCTGCCAAAAGGCAGTGTCGTTTCTTCTTTGCTCACTTTCCCTGGGATTTCTTTCTCCGAGGGAAGTTAGCTGCCATGTTGTGAGGAGGTCCCCATGTGGTGAGAAACCAAGGCCTACAGTCATGTGAGGGTGATAGATCCAGGAGGCAGATAAGGGAGCCTGCACAGAGTCTTGCCTGGGCATGCCCACAACAGACTGGAGGCCCACTTGCACTGGGGGAATGGGGTGGAGCCACCAGGAATTCACGCCTTATGCAGAGGAAGGAGCCTGGCCTCTTCAGCTTGTGTGTGGTGGCCTGGTATTCAGTCCGTGATGTGGCAGCCTGTTGGCAGGATCCCCTCTTTCTTTGCTGAGAGCTTTCTTTTCACCAAATAAATCTGTCTTCCTTAACCTTTGATGTTCCACATGCCTAATTTTTCCTGGTTCTGAGACAAGAACCCAGATTTTAGCTGAACTAAGGAGCGAAAAAATCCTGCATCAAAGGCACCATATTAGAAGTGGATCCTCCAGCCCCAGTCGAGCCTTCAGATGACTATAGCCCCTGCCGACCTCCTGCCCAAAACTGTAACAGAGACCGTGAGGCAAAACCACTCAGCTCAGCCATGTCCAAATTCCCAACCCACAGAAAACGTGAGATCATAAATATTTGCTGCTTTAAGCCACCAAGTTCTGGGGTAATTTGTTACATAGCAATAGATAACTAATACAGTCTTGGAAGTAACAAATATCTTTTCTGTGTCCACCAGGAGAAGATCACCCAGGGTAAAGCACCTTTCCATTAATATGCTACTCGAATATTTGACAAGACTGTAGAATTCATCAGACTTCTAATACCACATGGAACTGGATCAGGGCTGGAGGGAGCATTTGAGGCCAGCCGATCCAAGAAAGGCTCTCATCCTTTCCCCCACTGTATCAGTTTTCTACTGCTACTGTAACAAATTACCATGCATGTCGTGGCTTTAGACAACACAACTGTATTATTTTACTGTTCTGGAGGTCAGAAATCCACACTCTATCTGCAGGGCTATGATCTTTCTGAGGGCTTCAAGGGAGAATCCATTTCCTTGTCTTTTCCAACTTCTAGGGTCTGCCCACACTCCTTGGCTCACTGCCCTACATCACTTTGACCTTTGCTTCCAATATCACATCTTTTTTGACCCTCACCCTCCTGCCGTCCACTTAGAAGGAACTTTATGATTATTTGGGCCCACCCAGGCAATCTGGAATAATCTCAAGAGTGAAGATCCTTAGCTTAATCATATTTGCAAAGTCCCTTTTGCCATGTAAGGTAACATATTTCCAGGTCCAGGGATCAGCCATGGACATCTCTGAGTGGCCACTTTTCTGCTACCATGCTTACCGTTGCTCACGGTTCAAAATGCAGAGCCAACTGGCTCTCTGCTGTCATCCGTTTGCAGAGCAGCACCACACCACCAACCCCTCTTTACTCTATCTGAGGGGCCTTCTGATTTCCTGTTTTCCCACATGCTCATCTTCTTTGGAGAGGGCCCTTCATATTTCCTCGTTTTAACTGAAACCTGAATCTTCCCTAAGAACACTGCTTCCACTACAGTTCTCTGAGAGCTGAGTTTTCAAACTCATATGCTGTGCTGACCACAGGACAGGAAGGATTTCTGTATCATCCTAATTTTGGATTGTCATTTCCAAGGCAATCATCTTTGCCCCTCATTGATGTCTTCTTCATTTAAGAATTATGCTACCTTCCTCGCTTACCACTGACATTTATCAACTACATCTATTATTTTTTGCTTCTTTCCAAAACTCAACATTTCTCTTCATCCTGCTATTTTCCTAGGGGACTGCAGAGTGTATGAAGATGACTCATCTCGTGCAGTGTCCTGAGCTCCTCTCAGCCTCAGCTCCAGTGACTTTACCTCCACGCTTATGATCATACTCGGAACCTTTCTTCATCATTGTCTAAAAGTGTTCCTCCTCTGAAAGTTTAAAGGGCAGGATTCCATTCTCTCATCACAACTTTCCTATCGTTCCAGCCATCCCATTCCTCATTCCTACAATACCCCATCACCACTAGCAATGACTCTAATACGTAATATGTTTGTAATAGCTTAAAAAATTATTCCCTCCTCAAAAGAGTTAAGCATAGAATGACCGTATGATCTAGCAATTCGTCTTCTGGGTACATACTCAAAAGAACTGGAAGCTGGGATCTGAACAGATATTTGTACACTCAAGAAGCAGCATAATTTACAACAGCCAACAGAAAAAGCAACCCAAGTGTCTGTCAACAGCTGAATGGATTAACAAAATGCAGCCTACCTATATGATGGAATATGAGTCAGCCTTACAAAGGGAGGAAATTCTGATGCATGCTACAACATAGATGAATCTTTAGGTTTAGGATATTATGTTAAATGAAATAAGCCAGATATAAAAGGACAAATACAGTATGATTTCACTTATACAAGGAATCTAGAATAGGCAAATTCATAGAAACAGAAAATAGAGGGCCAGGCGCAGTGGCTCACACCTGTAATCCTAGCACTTTGGGAGACTGAGGCAGGCAGATCACTTGAGGTCAGGAGTTCAAGACCAGCCTGGCCAATATTGTGAAACCCCGTCTCTACTAAAAATACAAAAATTAGCCAGGTGTGGTGGTGCATGCCTGTAATCCCAGCTACTCGGAAGGCTGAGGTGGCAGGATCACTTAAACCTGTTAGGCAGAGGTTGCAATGAGCTGACATGGTGCCACTGTACTCCAGCCTGGGCAACAGAGTGAGACTCTGTCAAAAAAAAAAAAATAATAATAATAAAAAAAGTAATAGAATGGTGGTGCCAGGGGTTGGGGAAAGCGGAGAATTGGGAGTTAGTATTTAATGAGTATGGAGTTTCAGTCTGGGAAGACGCAACAGTTCTGGACATGGATGGTGGTAATGGTTGAACAACAGTGTGAATATGCTTAATGCCACTGAACTGTATATCTAAAAATAACTAAAATGGTAAATTTTATGTTATATATTTTACCACAATAAAAAACTATCCCCATTTTTCAGGTGAGAAAATCAAGGCTCAGAGAGGCTAAATATCTTGCCCAAGATCCAGTGAAGGTCATTTAATTTGCCAGTGTTTCCAAGTGGGAAATCAAGGCTCAGAGAGGTTAAATATCTAGCCAAAGAGCCGATGAAGGTCATCTACTTTGCCAGGGTCAATGTTGGAGCTAGGATTTGGACCTGAGCATTTCGACTCCAGAGCTCACGCTCTTAATCATTGTCCCATTAAGAATTACCAACACTCTGACTCTCACTTGTTTCTCATTGTATCACCACTTTTCCAGTCTGCCTCTGCCCCTTGAAATTCTTAAATACCTCCACACTTCCAGCTATCCAGGCAAATGGGCTCCTATAGCCTGGAGTCAGCCCCAGTTCTTATAGGTGCGGGTGCTGGCTGTGGGCCGTGAACACTGAAATGGTGAAGGATCTGGGGGACTTGGCAGAGCATCGTGGGCACCTGCCTCGCCTGTATGTCTTTGGACTGCTCTAGTTTCTCCTCCCCAGGGCGGCCTGTCCAAACCCTGCCACTCTTCTCAAAGCAGCCTTCCTCTCCTGCCACTTTTCTCTCAGTAGATGATCTTCTACTTCCTTGGGAAAACTGAAGCTTCCAGTCTTGCCTCAGACATGTCTGTCTTCCTGTCCACTGATAATTCCTCCATCTGGGCTCCAGCTCTCATTCCCTTTCATCTCCATGCAGCTCCCATTCCACCCACAGTCACCCTATTTTCTATGATCAACATTTTGCTATCCGTTGTTTCTGCCTTTTTGTAAACGTGTATAAATGTACCATCTTAAAAACAAATAAAAAGTCTGCCAGACGCAGTGGCTCATGCCTGTAATCCCAGCATTTTGGGAGGCCAAGGTAGGTGGATCATTTGAGGTCAGGAGTTCGAGACCAGCCTGGCCAACATGGTGAAACTCCAGCTCTACTAAAAATACAAATTTTTAGTAGAAAAATGTGGGTGTGGTGGCGCATTCCTGTAATACCAGCTACTCAGGAGGCTGAGGTAGGAGAATCGCTTGAACCCAGGAGGCAGAGGTTGCAGTGAGCCAAGATTGCACCACTGCACGCCAGCCTGGGCAATGAATGAGATGCTCTCTCAAAGAATAATAATAGTAAATAAACAAATAAACAAAAAGTCAAAACCCCAAAAAGACAAATAGAAGAACCTACCTTGGCCCTGTGTTCTTCCTAGCTATTGTCTGCTTCAGAGCCACTGTCTCCCATGTACTCCTCAACCCTCCTCAGTTCAGTTTCTACCCCATCACTTCACTAAAACTGGTCTTCCTAACGTTCCCCTGAATCATAACATAACAACATAACATAACAACATAACATAACATAACATAACATAACTAATATAACATAACAAATGTAACATATTTGTATTAGTCCATTTTCACACTGCTGTAAAGGAAAACCCAAGGCTGGGTAATTTATAAAGAGGTTTATTTGACTCGTAGTTCCTCATGGCTGGGGAGGCCTCAGGAAACTTATAATCAATGTCAGAAGGGGAAGCAAGCACCTTCTTCACAATGCGGCAGGAGAGAGAGAGTGAGCAAAGGGGGAAGCCCTTTATAAAACCATTAGATCTCATGAGAACTCCCTCACTATCATGAGAACAGCATGAACAGCATGGGGGAAACCACACCCATGATCCAATCACCTCCTACCAGGTCCCTTCTCCGCACATGGGTATTAGAATTTGAAATGAGATTTGGGTGGGGACACAGAGCCAAATTATATCAATAACATAACATATATAACATAACATACATAACATACCATAACACATAAACATAACATTTTAATTACCTAGAGGAGACTTCTCAGTCCAAACACTAGCTGATCTTTCTGAAGCTCTTCAGTTTCCCTTTGCCTCCTTCTTTAAATTCTTTCTTCCCTTCATCTTGGCAACACCATTCTTTCCTAAATCTCTGTATCCTCCAACTGCTCCTTAATACTTATTGTTTTCAGCTGTGCATGGTGGCTCATGCCTGTAATCTGAGCACTTTGGGAGGCCAAGGCAGGCAGGTCACCTGAGGTCAGTTTGAGACCAGCTAGCCAACATGGTGAAACCCTGTCTCTACTAAAAATACAAAATTAGCCGGACGTGGTGGCACATACCTGTAATCCCAGCTACTCAGGAGGCTGAGGCAGGAGAATTGCTTGAACCTGGGAGACAGAGGTGGCAGTGAGCTGAGATTGCGCTATTGCACTCCAGCCTGGGCAACAAGAGCCAAACTCCATCTCAAAACAACAACAACAACAACAACAACAACAACAACAACAACTTAGTGTTTTCCAGGATTGTCTCTTCTGTTTGCCCTCATGTTGAGGGGCTCCCAGCATGGCTTGAACTTACTACCTATGTGTGAATGAGTCTTGAATCTACTTTTCTTCCACTGGCCTCTCTTCCAAGTTCCTACTCACATCTCTAAACATCTTCTTGGAATCTCCACCCAGTTGTTCCCCAAGGATTTCAAGCTCTCTCGCTTTGCCATCCTGATAAAAGAGCCAACCAGCCTCTGTGATTCCTTTGTAGCCTCATCTTTCTTTCCCTGGCTTTTAAATGTTGGTGTTTCTCAGAAGGCCTGGTCTTAGCTTTCCCTTTTCTCACCTATGTTCTTTTGATTACATGCAGATGACTCACAAAGTTATAGCATTAACCTAAGACTTTTTCAAAGCTCTGGACCAGGGGTGTCCCATCTTTTGGCTTTCCTGGGCCACACTGGAAGAAGAAGAATTGTCTTGAGTCACACATAAAATACACTAACTATAACAATAGCTGATGAGCTAAAAAAAAAAAAAAAAAAGAAATACTATCTCATAGTGTTTTAAGAAGTTTACAAATTTGTGTTGGGCCACATTCAAAGCTGTTGTGGGCCACATGTGGCCTGTGGGCTGCGGATTGGACAAGCTTGCTCTAGGCCACTGTACCCAGCAATCTCCTTGATTGTTCTTCTTAGGTATCTCAAAGGCTCCTAAACCCAACAGACACAGAGTAGACTCATGATTTCACCCTACAAATCCTATCCTTCAGAATTCATTATTTGAACTGCTGGTTTTGCCGTTCAGTCAGTTGCTTAACAACTTTTGTTGCTTCCCCTCTGTAAGGTCACTTCATAGGAATTTATCAACCCATAAGTTTTACCTTTAAGTATTGTTTACCTTAAAAAGACAGCTTTCTTGGAGTATAATTTAGGTGCAATAAAATTTAACAATTTTAAGTGTAAAGTTGAATGAATTTTGACGAATGTACACAGTTACATAGCCACTACCACATTCAAGATATAGCATCTGGGCCAGGGGTGGTGGCCCACGCCTGTAATCCCAGCACTTTGGGAGGCCAAGGTGGGTGGATCACTTGGGCTCAGGAGTTCGAGATCAGCCTGGTCAACATGGTGAAACCCTGTCTCTACTAAAAACAGAAAAATTAGCTAGGCATGGTGGCACGCATCTGTAATCCCAGCTACTCAGGAGGTCGAGGCAGGAGAATCGCTTGAACCCAGGAGGTGGAGGTTGCAGTGAGCTGAGAATGGGTCATCACACTCCAGCCTGGGTGACAGAGCAAGACTCCATCTCAAAAAAAAAAAAAAAAAAAGGTATAGAATCTTTCCATCTTTCTGTCACTCCAAAAAGTTCCCTTATGCCCCTTTTCAGTCATTCTTCTCCCCCATCCCAGCTGCTTCTGGCAACCACTGACTTTTTTTTTTTCTTTTTTTTGGTAGAATTTCAAATAAACAGAATGACATAGTATGTAGTCTTTCGTGGCTGGCTTCTTTTACTTGGCATAATGCTTCTGAGATTCGTGTTGCTGCACATGTGAGTTCATTCCTCTTTATTGCTGAGTGGTATTCTATTGTGGAGATATACCACAGCTTGCTTATCTGTTCACTAGTTGTTGGACATTTGGGTTGTTTTCAGTCTGTGGCCATTATGAATAAAGCTAACCACAGGTCTTTGTGTGGACATATGTTTTCATTTCTCTTGAGTGAATCTTACGAGTGGAATTGCTGGGTCTTATGGTAAGAGTATGTGAAACTGCCAAACTGTTTTCCAAAGCAGTTGTACCATTCTACATTCCCATGGACAATGTGTGAGAGTCCCAGCTGTTCTATATCCTTACCAATACTTGATGTGGTCAGTCTTTTAAATGTGAGCATCCTGATAGTTGTGCCGTGGTATCTCATTACGGTTTTGGATAGCATTTACCTAATGACAAATGGCATTGAGCATCTATTCATCTGTTTATTTGCCATTTGTATATCTTCTGAGGGGAAATGTCTGTTCAGATATCTTGCCTAGTATAAAAAACTGGTTTGTCTTTTTGCTATTGAGCTGTAAAAGTTCTTATATATTCTGGATACAAGTATCAGATACTGTATGTTTTGCAAATATTTTCCGAGTGTACAGTTTGTATTTCATTTTCTTAAAAATGGCAATTGAAGACAAAAAAATTGGAGTCCAATTTATCATTTTTTTCCTGTTTTAATGAATTTATTTTACAAAAATACGCTTACAAAAATGCACACACACCACCATTATTTGTAGAAGAGAAAACTGCAATCTGGCCCCCACCCTCTACCACTGACTATTGCATCTGCCCTGTTCCTAGAGATGAAGGACAGAGCAGGTTCAGCCCCCAACACCACAGGGCTGGAATGTGAGCCTGGGCAGGGGCCTCAGAACCCACCCCGGGCGTGTAAATCCTGGGCAGAGATTCAGAAGACTGAGCGAGAGGAGGTAGGCAGTCTGTGAAGTGGAGAAAGAAAAGCAAGTTGCGAGCAATGCACGTGGTATGAGAGCATTTTTACAAGAAACAAAGCTGTGTATGCTGCGGCCAGGACTGGTTTCTGCAGTAACAGGCTTGGGAACGGAGGCTGCTCGACCGCAAACAAACACTGCTTCTCTCTGGAGACCTGGCTGGGGCAGGAGAGGGCAGGAGAATTTCCGTTTATTTTGGATAGTCTTGCGTGACCTGAACTGTTTTTTTTTCTACACGGAGACTCTATCATTATTATTTTTAATAGACAATTTTTAGAAAAGTTTTAGGTTCACAGAAAAATTGAGCAGAAAGTACAGAGAGTTTCCATATACTCCCTGCCCCCCAATAAAGGCACAGCTTCCCCTACTATCAACATGTTTGTTACAATAGATGAATCTATATCGACACATCATTATCACCCCCATTCCATAGTTTACATTAGGGTTCGCTCTTGATGCGGTACATTCTATGGGTTTGGACAAATATGTAACAACACATATCCACCATTAGAGTATCATACAGAGTAGCTCCACTGCCCTAAATATCCTCCGTGTCACTCCGATTCATCCTTCCCTGCCTACTGGCCCCTGGCAACAACTGACCTTTGCAATCATTTACTGTAAGTCCTTCAATGTTGATTTTCTTTTTAAAAATAACTTTGGCTATTCTAGACCTTTTGTATTTCTTTATAAGTTTTAGAAGCATCTTGCCAGTTTCTCTAAGAAAGTCTGCTGGGGGCCGGGTGCAGTAGCTTGTGTCTGTAATTCCTAGCTACTCAGGAGGATGAGGTTGGAGGATCACTTGCGGCCAGGAATTTGAGACCAGCCTGGGCAACACAGTGAGACCCCATCTCTAAAACCAAAAAAACTTGAGATTTCTTCTCCCTAATTAACTCTTGGATCTGTTTGTTTCTCTCCATCTCTACCACAATCACCGCCCTAATAGAAACCAAGATAAACAATAGTCCACTTACTGGTCCATCTACCTTCATTTTGGCCCCTCATCTGTCCTTCGCCTGTGAATTGAAGTGGCATTTTTTTTTTTTTCTTTTTCTTTTAGGTGGAGTTTCGCTCTGTCACCCAGGCTGGAGTGCAGTGGTGCAATCTAGGCTCACTGACAGAGGTGCCTCCCGAGTTGAAGCATTCTCTTGCCTCAGCCTCCTGAGTAGCTGGGATTATAGGCACACACCACCACGCCCAGCTAGTTTTTTTGTATTTTTAGTAGAGATGGGGTTTCACCATTTTGGCCAGCCTGGTCTCAAACTCCTGACCTCAGGTGATCCACCTGCCTTGGCTTCCCAAAGTGCTGGGATTATAGGCGTGAGCCACCACACCGGGCCTCTGACGTGGTATTTTCAAAACATGTATCTGATCACGTCACCTACTTCAAGGATGTCTCTTTATTCTTGTTAAATTAGTGGAAAAGCAGTATCGCACAGGTATGGATCCATTAGAACACATGCCAGCATCTTGGAGCAGCATTGAAAAGCTGCTGCCCCCATATCATGCCAAATAGTACTCTTCTGCTTGCCAGATCTTGGGGAAGTCCAGACGGGGACCGGGCAGCTGGATCAGTGTGTGGGGACTAGGAGGAGCACTTGGGGGTAGCTCTGGGCAGCAGCTATTCACCCACTGGTAGGATGTGTGTGATGTCTTAACAACAGGATGGCCATGTTGGTGCAGATGGGCTGCCCCTTGGGCCTGCCTCCAAGACCTTCTGTGGTCTGGCGTCTGTCCATCTCTCCAGTGTCATCTCCTGGCCTCCCTGCTCCAGCCACACTGGTTTTCTTTGAGTTCCTTGAAAATGCCACACTCCTACTACAGGGCCCTTGGACACTGTTTCCCTTGTGAATGTCTTTCTTCCCTCTTTCTCTTAGCTAACTCCTACTCATCTTTCCCATCTGACACCAATCCTCTGACATTAATTCCTCAGGAAGCCCCCTTGACCCTCAAGGAGGTGAAATCCCGCAATGATAAACCCTCACAGCACCATGTTCTTCTCTCTAGCGATCATCACAGGGGTCGTTTATACATATAGTTACGCGATTACTCAGTCTATTCTCTCCTGTGAGCTCCAGGAGGCTGGGGATCTTGTCTCTTTTTGCTAACCATTGTGACCGGCTCATAGCAGGTGGCCAGTCAATACTTGTTGAATAAATAAATGAAAAACCAAACTCAGTATCTTTCCTGCCATGCCCATTCTTTCTGAATTTCCCATTTTGGCTAATGGTGTCATCTATCTAGTTGACCTAGTAAGAGTCTTAGAAACCACTCTAGATTCTTCCTTCTTTTTTATTCCATTAAGATGGATACAGATCCTGTCAGTTCTACTTCTTCAGTCTGTTACAGCTTTGGCTCAGGTTGGAGGCCTTTCTTGTCTGGACTGGAACAGCCTTCTCCAAACTTATCCCATTGTCTCCAGTTTTGCCCCTACCCTGTTTTTTCTTCCTGCTGTCTTAGGGTGATCCTTTGAACCTGATCAGGGTCAAATCCAAAGTCACTCGTGATCTGATTTTTGCTTACCGGTCCCAGGCCAGTTGTCTGCCACCTCTCACAGTACATTTCCTGTGCTCTCAGGTTCTCTTAGTAAAAATGAGAAACCCTGGATGCAGGGCCCAGGTTTCATTCATTTCTATTCTTAGAACCCAGGATCATGTCTAGCACAGAGAAGGCAAACAAACACATGTGGTATTGAATGGAAATTCATTATTTTTGTCTCTCCATGCTGTTACAATGCAGTTCAAGGAACAGTATTCATAAGGATGACTGCAAGTCATTAAGAAGTGGATTAAATTATATTTATAAACTTAATACAGGCCGGGCGCGGTGGCTCATGCTTGTAATACCAGTACTTTGGGAGGCTGAGACAGGCGGATCACCTGAGATCAAGAGTTCGAGAACAGCCTGGCCAACATGGTGAAACCCTGTCTCTGCTAAAAATACAAAAATTAGCTGGCGTGGTGGTGGGCGCCTGTAATCCCAGCTACTCAGAAGGCTGAGGCAGGAGAATCGCTTGAACCCGGTAGGCGGAGTTTGCAGTGAGCTGAGATGGTGCCATTGCACTCCAGCCTGGGTGATAGAGCAAGACTCTGTCTCACAAAAAACAAACAAACAAAACAAACAAACAAAAAACTTACTACAGTACATCTTGGAAAGTATTCAAATGAGAGTGATTAGGCTTTTAAGGTTTTGATTCTTAAAGGCATAGTAGTTTAATTGTTTTGGAAAGTTAGCTATGCTAAATCACATTCTGTGAGTCCTCGGGATATCAGGGCAATTTGACTATGGATTAAAAATATTGTTTCTCTCTTGATTGGGGGGGAGGGAGATTTAGCATTTGTGAATTTGGCACAGTCTTTCTTAAATTCCACATTTACATCATTTTTCTGTTCCTCTATGTTATTGTTATATCACAAACTTACAAACTTCTAATTACTTGTTTTTATTTGCTGCTCCGAAAGATTGTGTTTGGAATTAAAATTAAATTTAGGTATAATTTAAAGTGTGGCTAGAGAGGCCCAGAGGCAAAAATGTATGCAATTCAACGTGAAACAGGAAGAAATGGTGCCAGCAGGTACCATGACAGACATAGCCTATTTAAGGGACCAAATTTCCATCTGCGTAAGGCAGCTGGCCCAACAAGACTGAGAAATAAAAATCAAAAGGAGATGACTTCGGATATATGGTATAAATCTCCTTTAAACTAGGAAACTCTAACCAAAAGCTGAACAGCATAATCTTACAAAACTATTTTAGTGAGGGTTGGGGGGCTGTTTATGGAACAGCTGTAGTAGAAAGGCTGAATAAGACACTATAATTATAGCATTTGAGACTCTATGACTTTTTCTAATGTGTGGTATGAACAATTAAGATGATTAAATGATAATTGTCTCCATTTTCTTACCAGGAAAATGACCTTGCCTTTAAAGGTAAGCAAAATGGTTGCCAACAGTTTGAGTGCGACTTCCACATTCAACTTGGAAATTCACTTGGAATTAAGATCCAACCTTAGGCTCTGTCCTAAGAAACAGGTGATATGTCTTCCAACAGCCAACATAAGGCATTGGCACAGTCAGGCCATGTAATTTGAAGTTGTTCTTTTTATAATTCTGTGAATTTATCAAGTTTGGTCAGCTTTCCTACTGTGGATAATGGTACTTAGGGACTGATGAAGACAAGTGTTACTGTAAAGTCTTATTTATAGTGAAATCTCATATATTGGCCCTGATTAATATAAAATTTGAGTTAATTTGGACAGGGCCTAACTTACATCTTACCGTTATACTATGTTTGTAAAAAATATTTAAAAATTAAATTTGCATTGTCAATAAGATTTCAGGCCGGGCGTGGTGGTTCACACCTGTATCCTAGCACTTTGGGAGGCTGAGGCAGGCAGATCACCTGAGGTCAGGAATTCGAGACCAGCCTAGCCAACATGGCGAAACCCCGTCTCTACTAAAAATACACAAATTAGCTGGCGTGGTGGTGGGCACCTGTAATCCTGGCTACTCAGGAGGCTGATGCAGGAGAATCGCTTGAGCCTGGGAGATGGAGGTTGCAGTGAGCCGAGATTGAGCTGGTGCACTCCAGCCTGGGCAACAGAGTGAGAATCTGACTCAAAAAAAAAAAAAAAAAAGATTTCAAAATGATTAAGCCATTGTTAGGCACCCTCAAGGATTTGCAAATATCATTTAAATGTAACTTACTATCGTGCCATTGTCTTTTCATAAAATAAGTTCTGTTAGTAGGTAGTAATGTGTTACCCTACATCCAGTCTTTCATGTCAATACACTTTTTCACTGAATACATTCTATGTGCTTAATACTATGTTCAGTATTGTTGGAGATAAAAATAAATACCAAGGAGCCAATAACGCGTTTCGCAGGATAAAACTTTCACCCATAGATATTTTTAATAACAAAATGAGAGTATACAGTAATCCCTTGGCATCTGCAGTGGATGGGTTACAAGATCCCCATGGATACGAAAATCCATGGATGCTCAAGTCCTTTATATAAAATGCTGTGATGTTTGCGTACAACCTGTGCATATCCTCCCATATACTTTAAATTACTTCTAGATTACTTATAATACCTAATACAATGTAAATGTCATGTAAATAGTTTTTATACTGTGCTTTTAAATTTGTTATTTTTTATTGTTTTATTATTATTACCATTTATTTTTTTCAAATATTTTTGACCTGAGGTTAGTTGAATCTGCTGGTACCAAACCCACAGATAATGGAGGGCTGACTGTATAACCATAGGGTAACACATGTCATGATTCAGTATTACAGAAATTCAAGGCTGGGCGTGGTGGCTCACACCTGTAATCCCAGCAATTTGGGAGGCCGAGGCAGGTGGATCACCTGAGGTCAGGAGTTCGAGTCCAGTCTGGCTAACATGGAGAGACTCCATCTCCACTAAAAATACAAAAAATTAGCCAGGCATGGTGGTGGACTCCTGTAATCCCAGCTACTAGAGAGGCTGAGGCAGGAGAATCACTCGAACCCAGGAGGCAGAGGTTGCAGTGAGCCGAGATCGCACCACTGCACTCCAGCCTGGGTGACAGAGCCAGACTTCGTCTAAAAAAAAAAAAAAAAAAAAAAATTACAGAAATTCAGAGGGGTAGGGATCAAGGAATTCTGGGTTATTGAAGACAGGTTTGACAGAGGATGTTTGTCCTATGGATAGAAAGGCAACTTTGGTTATTTCCAAAAAATGACAGTCTAGACTTCCATCAGTTTACCAAGAACTTTCTGCATTTAATGTAAATGATTCATATTGGCGTTTTTGGAGGCTGTGAGAGCAGTATACTGAGAAGCTCTTTTTTCCAGCTGTCCCCCACGCTCACCCCCGTCTCTGTAACTGTTCAGGGTCTCAGGTATGGTTGCTGGGGCTGTCCTGTACCAAACCACCAACCCTTAGGGCTGAGGTTGCAGAAGTGCTTACTCAAGAGCTGTTCCCTCTTGATACTGTGAGGGATAAACACACACAAGGTCTTCGTGTCTCCCTAATTCTCAAAGATTTTCTCTTGAAAGACATTTTGGGCAAGACAAAATTTTCTTTTGCATATCCTCACACTACAATAGTATTAATTTTCAACTTTCACGAATCATACCTCTCACTTATGAGACATCCATTCTCTTTGCCTACTCAGCATCGATTTTCCCTTTTTCTAACAACAGAAACCTTCTCCTTTTGGAGCATTCGCCAGTAGTATGATAGATCTGCTCACACCAGCTCATAAAAGCCAATTGTTAAGATTTCAGGAATTTGACCCTACATAGTCATTATTTAACATTAAATTCTAAAAGCTTCTCCTTTTTTTTTTTGAGACAAGGTCTCACTCTGTTGCTCAGACTGGAGTGCAGTGGTGTAATCATAGCTCGCTGCAGCTTCCGCTTCGTGGGCTCAAGCAATCCTCCTGCCTCAGCCTCCTGAGTAGCTAGGACCACCGCTGGGCACCATCACACCCAGCTAGGTTTTAAATTTTTTTTGTAGAGACGGGGTGTTGTTTTGTTGCCCTGGCTGGTCTCCAGCTCCTGGCCTCAAGTGATCATCCTGCCTAGGCCTCTCAAAGTGTTGGGATTACAGGCATTAGCCATCGCGCCTGGCTCATAAACCTGTGATTTAATAAATTATATTAAAAACAAAGGTAATACATACTGAAAAGTCATCACTTCCTGATTATTTTGCTACATTTTATTATTATGGACAATCTTGAGGCCATCCATTTAGCTATATGGCAGAAATGTTATCTAATGGCTACTCCTGCACACCTCTTCCCAATCCCATGCTCAGGGAACCCCTTGGTGGTGTGAAATCTGCCATGGTGACAGTATTTACACCATGAAAATGAACATACATTACAGATGAGGACCTCACCCCCAACCCAGAAGCTGGTTGTTAAACATTTACCAGCATGCCACTGGGCATTCCCCACTGTACCCATTTCAGTTGGTGTTGTTCAAGTATTCTCACCACATGCCCCGACTCCACAAATGGGAACATGAACCCTTTGAGGTTGCTAAGTGAGTAGGATGTAAGTTTGTAGCTGGTGATAGACTTTTTTTCTTTTATCTTTTTTTTTTCTGAGGCTCAGTCTCACTCTGTGGCCCAGGCTGGAGTGGAGTGCAGTGAGGCGTGATCTCGACTCATCGCCACCTCTGCCTCCCGGGTTCAAGCAATTCTCCTGCCTCAGCCTCTTAGGTAGCTGGGATTACAGGCATGCGCCACCATGCCCGGCTAATTTCTTTCTTTTTTTTTTTTTTTTGAGATGGAGTTTTTGCTCTTGCTGCCCAGGCTGGAGTGCAATGGTGTGATCTTGGCTCACTGCAACCTCCACCTCCCAGGTTCAAGCGATTCTCCTGCCTCAGCTTCCGGAGTAACTGGGATTACAGGCATGCGCCACCACGTCCAGCTAATTTTCATATTTTTAGTAGAGACAGGGTTTCACTATGCTGGCCAGGCTGGTTTCTAACTCCCGGGCTCAGGTGATGCACCCGCCTGGGCCTCCCAAAGTGCTGGGATTACAGGCGTGAAGCACCATGCCTGGCGGAGTGGTGATAGTCTTTTTGTCACCACAAGCAGAGAGACTCCTTGAGAAGGAAACTAACATAGAGGAAGTATGTGGAAAGATGGAAACATCTTCTTAATGGCATCATTTAACACCTGGACCTAACCTTGTCTGAAGCTATTGTATCCTTAGACCTTCCGGTTATATGAATCAATCATTTGCACCCTATTTTTGGTCTGGGCCAATTTGAACTAAGTTACTACCATTTGAAACTAAGCAATTTTTCACAATAAAAACTTTTTTTTTTTTTTGAGATGGAGTCTCGCTCTGTTGCCCAGGCTGGAGTGCAGTGGCATGATCTCGGCTGACTGCAACCCCTGCCTCCTGGGTTCAAGCGATTCTCTTGCCTCAGCCTCCCGAGTAGCTGGGACTACAAACGCACACCACCATGCCCAGCTAAGTTTTGTATTTTTAGTAGAGATGGGGTTTCGACGTGTTGGCCAGGCTGGTCTCGAACTCCTGACCTCAGGTGATCCACCCGCTTTGGTCTCCCAAAGTGCTGGGATTACATGCATGAGCCACCGTGCCTGGCCAATAAAAACAATTTTTAAAGATCGCTTTAGGGTTGTCACTGAGCACTCGATTACAATAAGAGAATAGCAAAGCTATGTTTGATAATGGGTGGATGCCTGGGGTGATTGTAATCTAAGAGATTTTCCTGGCAAAGCCAAATTCATGTATTAGCAAAATTACTGAATTTTTAGGTCTTTCTGATTACCTTTGGATAGCACGACCTTTGAACATTTAATCTGTTTATTGATAACCATGCTTAGACTGTGGCTATCCTAACTCGCCCAATATGCTATGAGAGGAGGAAGTCCATGTTTTCTGGGAAACATTCCCTGTGGTTCCAAAACCCATTACACACCTAGTCAAACTCAGTGTCACATTTCCTCAAAAAGTGAAAAAGCTCGACACTAAAAGAATACGCCTTAGGCTGGGCGTGATGGCTCACTCTTGTAATCCCGGCATTTTGGGAGGCCGAGGCAGGCGGATCACCTGAGGTCAGGAGTCTGAGACCAGCCTGGCCAACATGGTGAAACCCCATCTCTATTCAAAATACAAAAAAAATAGCCAGACGCAGTGGCGGGTGCCTGTAATCCTAGCTACTCGGGAGGCTGAGGCAGGAGAATCGCCTGAACCTGGGAGGTGGAGGTTGCAGTGAGCTGAGATGGTGCCATTGCACTCCAGCCTGGGCGACAACAGTGAAACTCTGTCTCAAAAAAATAAAAAAGAAAAGAATACACCTTGGCCAGGTGGGGTGGCTCATGCCTGTAATCCCAGCACTTTGGGAGGCCGAGGCAGGCAGATTACTTGAGATAGGGAGTTCAAGACCAGCCTGGCCAACATGGCAAAACCCTGTGTCTACTAAAAATACAAAAATTTGCCAGGTGTGGTGGCACGTGCCTGTAATCCCAGCTACTTGAGAGGCTGAGGCAGGAGAATCACTTGAGCCCGCGAAGTGGAGGTTGTGGTGAGCTGAGATCACACCAGTGTACTCCAGCCTGGGTGACAGAGTGAGAAATATGCCCAATTCATGGAAAGAGTCCTGGATTATAAATAAAAAGTTTGTTTTCTAATCCAGATCTTTCTATAACTTTGGGCAAACACCTCACCTTTCTGAGCCTCAGTTTTATTTTCCAGAGAGTGAGGAGCTGAGGCTAAATGATTTCAAGGGTATCTTCCACCATTCTAAATTCTATGATTCTACTCTAAACATTTATATGACTATTTATTCTCAAATCCTCTAACATTTTCTCATCAAGTAAAAGCAAAATATTTCATCAAATTGTCACATTTCCAGAAAGGCCCATATTTTCACCTTTTTAATCTAATAGAGATCAAGTGACAGGAGTGAGTGACACCTGGCTTTGCACTGGAGGAAGACAGAGAAGAATGAGTCCCAGAGTGATGGTTGCTGTGGGGGAAGGCAGCCTTTGTGGGGTCCATGCTCTGGCTTCTTGCCCTTGCATCACCAGCCTGTGATCACAGGTGTTAATTAAATTAATAAAAAGGCATTTTGTTAAGACATGTGCCCCACACCTGCTGTGTCACCAGGCACAGGTTTCTTGCCTGTTGTGATGGAACAGTTTTTACCAATCAACAATGAAGGCAAAAAGACAATAACAGCAAGAAGGAAAAGTCAATCTATAGCCAACATGACCCTGATTCTTCTCTGACAAATGCCTATTAATTTGTCATGACACATTAGGAAAGCACACATTTTGAATTTGACATTCCCAATTACATAGGGCATGACAACTTTGTTTAATAGTTATTATACTTAACAGAAATAACATGCTGTCCTCACCCAATTAAGGATGAGGATGATAAACTGAGAAATTATAGCATGTAGAAACAAAACTTTGGATGAAAATGAGGAGCACACTCATCTCTCTATAATGATACTTTTACTGAATGGTCTGGAGGTCACTTATTTGGAATTATTTTGAATAGCTTTGGTAATGTCTGTTTGACTTGAATGCAGATGCCATGTGTTTTTGTTTGAGGAAGATACATAAAAATATATTTTTAGCTTATACTACATTTTAAAGAGTTTCACTCTTGTCTCCCAGGCTGGAGTGCAATAGCACAATCTCAGCTCACTGCAACTTTCGCCTTTCATGTTCAAGTATTCTCCAGTCTCAGCCTCCCGAGTAGCTGGGATTACAGGCTCCTGCCACCACGCCCAGCTAATTTTTGTATTTTTAGTAGAGACAGGGTTTCACCACATTGGCCAGGCTGGTCCCGAACTCTTGACCTCAGGTTATCCGCCCGCCTCAGCTTCCCAAAGTGCTGGGATTACAGGCGTGAGCCACTGTGCCTGGCCCACAATTTCCACTTGTAAGTCCTGTCTTCTAGGCAGCCATGCACCGTGCTTAAAGTGGTGTGTTCTATTATTATAGAACAAGAGCTGGCGATCGTTTTCCTGTAAAAGGCTAGTTAGTAAATATTTTAGGCTTTGTGAGGCACGTGGCCTCTGTCTCAACTATTTAACCCTGCCGTAACCATATGATGGCAGCCACAGACACTACACAGATGAATGCTCGTGGCTGTGTGACTGTATGAGTGCGTTTTCACGTGGCTGATAAAGACATACCCAAGACTGGGTAATTTATAAAGACAAAGAGGTTTAATGGACTCCCAGTTCCACATGGCTGGGGAGGCCGCACAATCATGGTGGAGTGTGAAAGGCATGTCTTACAAGATGGCAGATGAGAGAATGAGAGCCAAGTGAAAGGGGGTTCCCCTTATAAAACCATCAGCTCTCATGAGACTTATCCACTACTATGAGAACAGTGTGGGGGAAAACGCCCCCATGATTCAATTATCTCCCACTGGGTCCCTCCCACAACACATGGGAATTATGGGAGCTACAATTCAAGACGAGATTTGGGTGGGGACAAAGCCAAACCAGATTGGTGTCCATAAAACTTTATTTACAAAAGCAGGTGGTGGGCTGGATTTGACCCAGAGGCTGACCTCTGTTGTAGAAAATGGGTAATAATAGAAAACAGAAAATAGAGATCTCTAGTAGATTCTGCTATGCCAGATAGTAGAAATATTAGTACTATTAACTCTGGTAAGTCCTTCCCTCCCGTCTTCCCCTTTAGTACAGTTGGTGGCAAGCAAGATTGCCAACAATTTATAAAAATCAGCGAGAGGGCAGAGGAGGACAAATTCGTTTAAGGCTCTCTTTGAAAGACTAGCCAGTGAATTTCAGTTATGCCTTTTGCTTATCATTCTGACTCTTACTTTGCTTAGGCAAAAACTTCTGTCAAATTTCTGACCTTAGTAAGATAATGGCTATTTTCTGGACAACCACTGAGAAGTGCAAATTTGCATGGAGTAAGCAAGCTGACTGAAGGAAATGCAGAGGAGATGCTGAGAAAATTCCCTGAGGGAATAATTATGGTTTTCCCCTCTTTTGGCAGAGTGGGATAGGGCTGTGATTCTTCTTAGTGGACAGGGGAGAGGAGGTGTAGGATTGTGATAACCTACCTTGTTTTAACCTGAGTGACTCTGTCCTAGCAGAGAGAGCCGGACAGACTCCATTTTAGTTTCTTTGCTTGCAGCCCCCCGTATCCCCCTTAAGGGAATAACGAGTGCAAGCTGACTCCAAGCACATCCAGGAATGCACCTGCTGATAAGATATTGAGACAGGCAGTACCAGCAGCTCCTGGGAATGTGCTCGGTGGAAGGTACCTAAAGCCCCTGCATTTATCTCTTAGTGATAATTTAAGCCCCTGCATCTGGAACTGTTTATTTTTTGTAACTGCTTCTATAACCAATTAATTTTTTTTAACTTTTTACCTATTCTGCTTCTGTAAAATTGCTTCAGTTAAACCCCCCTCCCCTATTTAGACCATAGTATAGAAGAGAATCTAGCCCCTTCTTCAGGGCTGAGAGAATTTTGAGTGCTAGCTGTCTCTCGGTCACCGGCTAAGAAAGGACTCCATAATTGGTCTCCAAGTGTGGTGTTTCTCTATAACTCGCTTGGTTACAGCAGCATCACACTAGAGAGCTCCTACTTGAGCAAAATAAACCCAAAAGAAGGTTGATAAACATTCATTGTGGAAATTTTACCTTTCATCAATTTTATTTAACTTATTTTAATGAATCCAATGATAACATGTGACTTAAGTCACATATAGATATACAGGCCGGTCGCAGTAGCTTGCCCCTTGTAATCCCAGCACTCTGGGAGGCTGAGGTGGGCAGATCACCTGCGGTCAGGAGTTTGAGACCATCTCGGCCAACATGGTGAAAACTGCCTCTACTAAAAATACAAAAATTAGCTGGGTATGGTGGCATGCATCTGTAGTCCCAGCTACTTGGGAGGCTGAGGCAGGAAAATCACTTGAACCTGGGAGGCGGAGGTTGCAGTGAGCCAAGATCACAGTATTGCGCTCCAGCCTGGGTGACAGAATGAGACTCTATCTCAAAAAAATAATTATATATATACACACACACACACACACACACGCACACACAGAATTAAGAGTCTTCCATGATCCATCCCTCCCAGTCTCTCCCAGAATATCCTAACAATGAAACTCTGTGCCAGGAAAAAGGGATTGTTAATAGTGACTTCTGTTGCTTCCAGAACTCTTAAAGTGAGATAAGCTGCTCTGCAAACTCCCTTCCTGGTTCCTTTTTCTTTTTCTTTTCTTTTCTTTTTTTTTTTTTCTGAGACTGAGTCTCGCTCTGTTGCCCAGGCTGCAGTGCAGTGGTGTGATCTTGGCTCACTGCAACCTCTGCCTCCTGGGTTCAACCAGTTCCCTGCCTCAGCCTCCTGAGTAGCTGAGATTACAGGTGCCCGCCACCACACCTGGCTAATTTTTGTATTTTTAGTAGAGATGGGGTTTCACCATCTTGGTCAGGCTGGTCTTGAACTCCTGACCTGATGATGCACCCGCCTCGGCCTCCCAAAGTGCTGGGATTACAAGTGTGAGCCACCGTGCCCAGCCTCCTTTTTCTTAAGATCCACTTAAGATCTAGTTAGTAGGATATTAACTTGCAGGATCTTCCCTTTCCATAGTACTGACTACTGGTAAATCTACTTTTAGATTCTCCCAAACTTCTACTTTTGTATTCAGTAGAAAAGATACTTTAATTAAACTGGTCAAACATTTTTACTACATGGATTCAAGACTGGAAGAATAGTGGCTTTAGATTTCCACATTTATGAAAGGTGACTCAGAAAGTTAGCATGCAACAGTCAAGCTAAAGGAAGCTGAGAGATAATTTAGTCCAAATTCCTTAGTTGACAGAGAGGAATTGAGGTACAGGGAAGGAACGTGATGTGCTTTGGATTAATTAGCATGCCTAATTAATAATAAAATGTGGTAGAAACTCAGGTCTTCTAGTTTGCAGAAACACTTGAAAGCTCCACTCTCCCTCCTGAAGAGCTGGACTCAGCGGGAGAGCAGCCCTTACAGGGAACAGGGGGTGGAGGGATGGCCGCCTGTTGACAGTCGGGCATTTGCAAGTGGGAGGAGAAGATGTCTGGCTTCTCCATTCCTTCTTTTTTTCTCTTTCTGGTTTTGCTAATTTATTTAAAAATTACATTTGTTCAAGTCAAATTACCACTTGATACTCATTGTTGGATTTCTTTAGGTCATCCTGCTGCTCTCAGTTTCCCAGGGGTTTGTGTGTCTGCCTTGTGCTATTCACTTTCCCATGGCCTTGTTGGTTGCTTCCACAGAGGCAAATGTAAGTGCTTTTCCTTGCTTTAGAATATGTGCTGTGTGCTGGAATCACTGTATCTACTATTTTCGTAGGTGGCATGGACATTCTATCGACGCCGAATCCAAGTACTCCCTGGAGCACTTTCTATGCTTAGCAGAGCTATCTTTTTTTTTTTTGAGACAGGGTCTCGCTCTGTTGCCCAGGCCGGAGTGCAGTGGCATGATCTTGGCACACTGCAGCCTCCACCTCCAGACTCAGGCGACCCTCCCACCTCAGTTTCCTGAGTAACTGGCACCACAGGTGAACACCACCACACATGGCCAATTTTTTAATTTTTTGTTGAGACAGCGTCTTGCCACGTTGCCCAGGTTAATCTTGAACTCAAGCAATCTGCCCACCTTGGCCTCTCAAATTGCTGGGATTACAAGTGTGAGCCACACTGTTGTTACATTATCTACTAAGGTGGCTGTCAAACCCCTGTGGAGAGTGCCTGTTTTACTGTTAGACTGTTCTGCTTTCATCTCACATGTCACTTTCCCAAGAATAGCAGAGACAAGAGACATCTTTTCCAAAACTCTGTCAAAATGACGAAGCCTTGGCCATGGCCTTCCCCACCTCCTGCAGATTCTGTGTCACACATCTCATGGTGGACAGTTTGCCAGCTTTCGGGCATGGCGAAAGAACGATCTTTGGAAGAGCAGGGAAGCCCAGAAGTTCACAGAACAGAAAGCTCTCAAATTCTTCTTGCAACAGTGGTAAGTAAGAAAGACCTTAGCTTCTTCTGAAAAGGCCGCATGTCCCCTGGGACAAGGATGAAGTGCAGCGTTGCAGGGAGACCCGTCCAGCCTAGGTGGAGAGCACACAGTGACAGAGCAAGACTCCATCTCAAAAAAAAAAAAAAAAAAAAAAAGAAGTGCAAGATGCACCTCAGCAGGAATTCTGGGCTGTTTAAAGCATGCTGAGGTGTCTCCAGGTTTTTCAGGTGGTGTCAAGGAATTAGCCCCAAATCTAGAGGGCATTTAATTTACTTTGGCTTAATATGAGAGTTTTTGGGAAGAAAGGAAAAGTTATCACATTTAGGCCAAACAAAAAGGTTACTAACATTTCCTTTGGAGAAATGTTGGAGTTATTAAACATTAAAAATTCAAACAAATGTGTGTGGCGGTGTAGTTTTGTAAGGGGCATAAATGCTTAGTACATCTATTAATTTCCAGGGTCATCTTCGTAAGTGGATAAAATTTTTGTAGATGCATATGAACATATGGGTTTATATACACACACATATTCGTATTATGTATGTATAATATACACAGGTAATACACACAAACATCTATATATAAATAATATGAATATATTAATATATGTATTGTGTTTATATGTGTATGTGTGTATATGTATACATACATACAGTACATATATAAATGTGTATTTGTTATTTACAAATGTATATATAATGCATGTATACATACATATGTATACTCTATAATACACATATATAAAATATATATCATATACCAACATAAAATATATGTGTATTATAAAATATATGTGTATAGTATACATATTATACATATGTATATAATATATGTGTATTTTATGTATGTATGACACATAGTATACATATATATAAAATACACGTATTTTACATATATATATTACATAGTATACATGTATATAAAATACATGTATTTTACGTACATATATTACATAGTATACATATGTATATAAAATACATGTTTATTTTATATATGTATATTACATGGTATACATATGTATATATACACGCATTATATGCACATAGTATGGAATATATGTGTATATATTTATACATTTATACATGTATATATGTGTATATATACATTTATACATGTATATATGTGTATATATTTATACATGTATATATGTGTATATATACATGTATACATGTATGTATGTGTATATATTTATACATGTATACATGTATGTATGTGTATATATTTATACATGTATACATGTATGTATGTGTATATATTTATACATGTATACATGTATGTATGTGTATATACACATACATACATGTGTTCATATGCATCTATTAAAATTTTACTCATTTATGAAGATGACCCTGGAAATTGATAAGCATGTTGAAACTGAGTATATATACATATATACATATACATGCACACATATACATATAAACATACATACACACACACATACACTAATAGATTACATTGACATTGCTGCAAATCCTTCTTTCCCCATATATGATTATATTGCAAGATCCCTCTCTCTACATTTGTATATCTGTGTATATTGTGTACTTTTCTCTTTTGAATTATTTTTTTTCTTTGCCATCAGGAAATGTGGCAGGCAGGAAAGTGAAAAAAGAAAAGAAGAGAGAACAGGATTGGGTGACCAAAAGATGCCCAAACATTAATGTGAAAGGAATAAATGCTTAATCATAATAATTAGGTACATATGCCCTTTTTGAATCTCATCTGTTTTAGCTCAAGGAAAGAAATTTTTAAAATAACATTTTTGAATGAAGGAAAGTCTTTTTCTTACTTTCTAGAACAAACAAAGGCAACCTTATGTTGCAAGTCATTATAGCAAAAGCATTAGGAAGGGAGGACCATTTAAAGTGAGATCTGTCATTAAGTTCCTAACTACTCGCTTGAATCTCATAAATAATTCTAAGTAGAAAGGGTTGTCAAATGTGATTAAGGTCATTATTTCATGTTAAAGTAGCCCACGGGCTTTCTGATATAAAAATCTTTCTATAGAGAGATGAACTAAGGTTTCTTCAAGGTTAAGGGTCTCTGGAGCCCATTTCATGAAGATATATTACAGTAGAGATGATCAAGTGCAGAGAAGTCACCTGAGAAGATTGTACAAGGTTTCTCAAGGTGAGTGGTCTCTGAACAAGAACAGATTATATTATTTTAAGAAGATTTGCTGGGTGTTCAATTTCCAAAATGAATTATAATACATATTTTTTCAACCTAAAAACCTCACATCTGTGTTGGGAAAATAATAGCCTAGGCATCATTTAGTTTATTTAACAAATATTAACTGAGAGGGTACTCAGTGTGCCAGGCACACTTCTAGGCTCTTGGGATGCAATGGGGACCAAATGAAGTCCCTGGTCCCAAATAGCTCAGATTCTAGTGTGAGACAGGCAATAAAAGCAATGATGAAAGATAACAGAGCTCATTATCTGCAGTGAGAAACAGACAAATAGACAATGATAAAATCCAGTGGTAAATGTTATGGACCGGGAGAGGATGGGGCATTCTCCAAGTTGGGAGGCTAAATCTGTGTTAGTCAGGATTCTCTAGAGGGACAGAACAAATAGGACATATGAATGTATGAGAGGGAGTTTCTTAAGGAGAATTGACTCACACGATCACAAGGTGAAGTCCCACAATAAGTCATTTGCAAGCTGAGGAGCCAGGAAGCCAGTGGTGGCTCAGTCTCAGTCCCCAAACCTCAAAACTAGGGAAGTGGACAGTGCAGCCTTCAATCTGTGGCCAAAAGCCTGAGAGCTCCTGGCAAACCACTGGTGTGAGTCCAAGAGTCCAAAAGCCGAATACTCTGGAGTCTGATGTTCAAGGGCAGGAAGCGTTCAGCACGGAAGAAAGATGAAGGCCGGAAGAGTCAGCAAGTCAGCTTCTTCCACCTCCTTTCCACCTGCTTTTTCTAACCGCACTGGCAGCTGATTGGATAGTGCCCACCCAGATTGAGGATGGGTCTGCCTCTCCCAGTGGGAGAGGCAACACCCAGAAACACCCAGATACACCCAGAAACAATACTTTGCATCCTTCAATCCAGTCAAGTTGACACTTAATATTAACCTTCACAAAAGCCTATCTTCCTCAGACAAGTGATGTTTAGCTGAGACCTGAAGGATAAACAGGGGCTGGCACAGCCCAGGTAGGTGAGGGATTGAGGTGAGGTAAAGAAAGGGTGTTCGCAGCAGAGTGGCCAACATTACAAAAACCCAGAGGTGAAAAAGCCCAGGTGAGAAGGGGCAAGTTCTGTCTTAGGAAATTGTTGTGTGGTTGGAAAAGGAATTGAGGAGAAATGGCAGAAGATCGGCTTGAAAAGGCATGCAGAGGCCTGGTCATGCTGAATCTTGTAAGTTGTCATCAGAAATCTGAAATTTGTTTTAAGGGCAGTGGGCAGCCACTGTTAAGTTTCTAGTAGGGAAGTGACATGAACAAATTTTGCTTAATGAAATCCTTTTGAAGGTAGTGTGAACACCAGATTGGAAGGGGAAGCAGGGTCGTGGACAGAAAGCCCATCAGCAGACTGCATTGGTCAGCCGGGAAACAGATGAGGGGGTGGCTGCTACTAGTGGGTGGCAGTGAGGACTATAAGGAGAGGTAACACCGACCATGTGCCAAGTACTCTTCTAAGTGCTTTCTTTCTTTTTTCTTTTTCTTTTTTTTTTGAGACAGAGTTTTGCTCTTGTTGCCCAGGCTGGAGTGCAATGGCACGATCTCGGCTCACTGCAACCCCCTTCTCCTGGATTCAAGAGATTCTCCTGTCTCAGCTTCCTGAGTAGCTGGGATTACAGGTGCCCACCACCATGCCTGGCTAATTTTTGTATTTTTAGTGGAGACGGGGTTTCACCATGTTGGCCAGGTTGGTCTTGAACTCCTGACCTCAGGTGATCCACTGGCCTTGACCTCCCAAAGTGCTGGGATTACAGGCATGAGACACCGTGCCTGACCTTCTTCTAAGTGCTTTCTATGCATGAGCTCAGTTAATCCTCATAGCATCCACACGAGGAAGGCTCTATTATCACCACGTACATCTTCTAAATGGAGAAACTATAGAGAGGCTAAGTTGCTTGCATCTCCAAGTAAGTAGATCTGGGATTTGTTTGTTTATCTGTTTGTTTTTGAGCAGGGTCTCACTCTGTTGCCCAGGCTGGAGTGCAGTGGCACCAACCTGGCTCACTGCAGCCTCAACCTCTTGGGCTCAAATGATCCTCCTACCTCAGCCTCTTGAGTAGCTGGGACTACAGGTATGTGCCACCATGCCAAGCTCATTTTGGTCTCGCTATGTTTCCCGGGCTGGTCTTGACCTTCTGGGCTCAAGCGATCGTCCCACCTCGGCCTCCCAAAGTGTTGGGATTATAGGCGTGAGCCACCGTGCCTGGCCAGATCTGGGATTTGAAGCCCCGTTGTCTAACTGCAAGTTTAACCATTTCCCCACAGTTTTCTCTCCAGGGGTAGGCTGATTTGAGGAACATTTAGAGTTGACTTGAGAGCATCCAGTGATCGACTACATTTGGGAGCCATGAGGGGAGAAGGCATTCAGGAGGATGACTGGGTGGGTGATGTTGCCTTTGGGAGGAAAAAAAGGAGGATTTTTGTTTTCTTTTTGGTGGGGGGACATGGAGATAAGGAGTCTAGTTTTAGGCATTGTTGAATTGGGGATGCCACGTGAAGATGTCCAGTAGAGTTACAGATGTAGAAGTCCCAGGCCAGGACTGGCAGGTATGGATTTGAGAGACCTCAATATGAGTGTAACTGAAGCCAAGAAGTGGATGAAATTGCCTAGGGACAGTATTTGGGGTGATCAGAGAAGATACCAACGCCGAGGGACACCATTAAGGAATGGATATAAGAAAATTAGCTTGAAAAAGAGGCTGACAGTGTGGCTGGAGAAGTTTGAGAAAATCAGAGGAATGTGTAGTCACAGAAATCAATAAGAGAACGTTTTGAAGAAGAGGACGCCTGCTACCAGCTCTTGGGAGGCTGAGGCGGGAGGATTGTTTCAGCTCAAGAGATAGAGGCTGCAATGAGCTGTGTTCATGCCACTGTACTCCAGCCTGGGCAACAGAGTGGGGCTCTGTCTCTAAATACATAAATAGAATAAGAAGGGGACCGCTGAACAGGGTCAAACGCTGGCAGCAAGTTGAGGACTGACACGCTCACCATAGACAACGAGGTCCCAGGTGAGAGCAACTCTAGCTGACCAGAAGCACCCGCCGGACTGCGGTGGGAAATGCAGATGACGAGAGTGGATAACTCAAGACGGGAGAAGTGAGGCGGCTGTGGGAAGAGAACAGCAGGGAACACAGGGCTGCGGAAGTGCGTTCGATTTTTAAAATAGGAACCATCTGTATGCATCGGCTGAAGTCTGAAGATAAGCAAGTGCTTCAGAAGCGAAAGGTGGAGCAGAGAGAGGGGCAATGCAAGGCAAGGGGTTTTGGGCAGGGACGGAATTCAGAGCGCGAGTGAAGTCCTGCCCTCAGACTGCGAGGGGAAGCGTGCTCCTTGTGAGTGTGGATGCAGATATACATGTAGCCTTGGTGGTGGGGATCTGAGTGTTTTCCCATCAGAGGACTTCATCTTAGTAGGATTGAGTGAAAAGGGGAGATGGAGTGGGACCGGAAGTTTGAGGAGAGTAGACAAACTTGTGAAATAACTAGAATGGAAACTCGGAGAGTGTGGACAGAGAAAGATTGACAGATTGCTGGCAGCATCGAGGGCCCAGTCAAGTCTGGCAGTTACGAATTTCTAGTGGAACCAACCTGTGAGGTTGTCTGATATTCTCAAGCAGAGCCCAGCAGCCCGGGTGTACAAAAAGATCAGAGACCTTGGTTCGATCTGAGTTGAGGTGTTGCCAGGTGGCTGGGGAGGATGGACAATGAAAACAATGAAGCGAGAATGAGTTGAGGGTCTGCAAGAGACTGGGTGAAGGGTAGGACATGGCCTCTCAGCCAGATGGGGTAAATGGGGAGTGAGGAGGATACTTGCCCCACCTCTCTCACTGATTCTGTTACTTTGGGAAAACTGTCATACCTCTGGGCTTCAGTTTTTTCCCCACTTGTAAGTGAAGGTGTTGGCTACATGATGGCTAATGTCCTGCCCAGTTCTCAAATTCTGTGGTTCTGTTTTGCCAATGTGTAAGCACTCTCTCACCATGAGTGAGAGACATCGCCAATTCCTTCCAATCACTAGGGCCAAACAACCCCCGTTATGCTGGAGAAGCAAATTCCATTGATGTTTCCAGATCATGGATACAACTCATTTTCTCATAAAAATATGCAAAATGTCCAGCACTCTTCCCAGAAACCAAGAATAAACCTCCCATTGATATTGGCAATCTAACCCTGCTGTAAACTTCAAGTTTGAATCGTTACTTGATTCAATTCAACTCTACTTAAAGACATAGTCACTGAGTGTGTACTTTGCATAAATTACTGTGACAGCAGTTTACTGTAGACAGTCCTTGCTGTGTTGTTGTCTAACAGGAAGGGCAAGACTGGTGTATAAATAAGCATGTTGGGAGAATAAATCTTAGTATTCAACCCAGGTAAGAAAGAACAATTTCTGTCTCTATTTATTTAACAACTTAATATCTGTTTTGAGCCCTACTTTTTTACCAGGTTGAAATAGGCTCAGTTGGGGTCCTCACCATTTTTTGGGTCATGACTAATTCTAGGGGCTTACGTAATCCGAAGCCATCAGGAGGGGGTGCTTTTTGGTCCTCGATGTCATCTGTCAGCACGATCTGCTGAGACATCACTGCCCCTGTGGTTCTGTATTATCTGTTCGTGCAGGCAGCCATGGGGACACACTCATTCCCTCTGCAAGGTCCCTTCAGGACCTACCTTTTGATTCTCTCTGCTACTTCTAGGCCTTTCTGGGTTACATGTAACCAGTGTGCCTCTTTGCAGTATGCATAAACACAGCACTCATCCATTTTCCTTATGGAGTCTTGCTACCTCCCTAAGATTCTACCAGGGGCACAGGAGAAAATGCTGCTTCTCTCCAGGACCAGTGAGCATTTTAGCTCTCTGAATCTGCTTCCATCTTTCCTTCTTGCTTCTCACTCTGAGAATCCTCTGGTTCAGGAAGATTGGGCAGGTGAAATAGAGAATCTTACTATTACAAATGATGTTTGCTTCCAAATCTGTTGTCTGTGCTGTGGGGTATTTCTGTTACTAGGAAACTTCTTTTTCTCTCTTTTCTGCTCTCTCACACCCCTCTAAGGCAATGAGCACAAAGTGGACCAGCTGCTTGAGTGTAGAGAAAAGCAAGGGGGAAAGAAGTAACGTGGGGGAAATCATGGGAGCTATTCCATACAAGGCAGAAATAGGGTGTGTTATGAGATGAAAAAACATTGTGCTCTGGGGCTTCAAAGTATATTAATAGCGCTCTTTGGTTGCACATGAAAGAAATGAATACTGGTTAACTCAAGTCAGAAAAAATAACGGGTTTATTGAAAGCCTTCTGGGTAACTCACTGAGTAGAAAAAAGAGCTTAACAGATGCTTTGAGAATGACAGGAACCAGGCAGCACTGAGGGCTGCAGCAAGAAGAACGCAAGAGCCGTCCAGGGTGCCACAATCAAATGACTCAGTTCCAACCACCTTCTGTCTGGTGTGAGCAAATCCCCAGAAGATCGGCTATGACTGGCTGAGCTTGTTCACACTTGTGGCCAGGGGTTCTCTACCTAGAAGCTCCATCAGACCTATAGTGGAGTGAAGTTGTACTCCCAAGGCAGGGGAAGGCAAAGGAATGTGAGGATGCGGGATGAACAAAGCAACTGATGTCCTGCTCAAAAGGAATGGGAGAGAAAGTCCCATCCAGAAAGCAGGACAGCTTAGAGGACAGGGCATTTGTGAAGGACTTTGAAGGATGGGAAGGGTTCTGATGAACAGAGATATGAGATGGATAGGAAGGGAATGCATATTCCAAGCAGATAAATTTGGTAGGGTTGAAAATGTTAATTTGGAGTCATATTAAGAAATCTGAGGCTGGGTGTGGTGACTCACGCTTATAATCCCAACACTTTGGGAGGCCGAGGTGGGCAGATCATGAGGTCAGGAGTTCAAGACCAGCCTGGCCAACATGGTAAAATCCCGTCTCTACTAAAAATACAAAAATTATCCAGGCATGATGGTGGGTGCCTGTAATCCCAGCTACTCAGGAGGCTGGGGTCGAGAATTGCTTGAACCCAGGAGGCAGAGGTTGCAGTGAGCCGAGATTGTGCCACTGCACTCCAGCATGAGCAACAGAGTGAGACTTCATCTCAAAAAAAAAAAAAAAAAAGAAAAAGAAAAAAAGAAATCTGAATGAGGAATTGTTATGGGCCAAATTGTGTCTCTCCACCATTGCCCCACCAAATTCACGTGCTAAAGCTGTAGCTCCCAATTCTGCAGAATGAGACTGCATTGGGAGATGGGGTCTTTAAGGAGATAACTAAGTTAAAATGAGGTCATTGGGGTAGGCTGTAATTCCAGGTGACTGGTGTCTTTCTAAGAAGAGGAAATTGGGACATGGACAGATACAGAGGGAAGGCCATGAAAACACACAGGGAGAAGACAGCCATCTGCAAAGCCAAGGATGGAGGCCTCAGAAGAAACCAACCCTGAAGACCCCTTGGTCTCAGCCTCCAGAAATATGAGAAAATCCATTTCTGTTGTTTAAGTCACCCAGTCTGTGGTACTTTGTTATGGCAGCCCCAGCAAATGAAGACAGGCATCTTTTCTTATTTTGGATGCAATGGATACCCATGGAGAATTTTTAAAAGGGGGGATTAGGTAACTAGGCTTACAATTCAGGAAAATGGATCTAACAGTGGTCTCAGGGGTGAGTAGAGTCTGGAGGTGGGAGACCAGTTAGTAGACTACTGCAGAAGTCTTTAGAAAGGTATATGAGGCTGTTAGCTTGGATAGTAGCAATGAGGTTGAGAAGAGACTGGGGTTGTGGCAATGATTATAGAAATGGAATTTCAAGACTTGGTTGCAAACTGAATATTGGAGGAAAGGAGAGGAGAGAGTTAAAGATGTCTTCAATTTTTATGACCTGTTAACTAGGTGATATGGTTTGGCTGTGTCCTCACCCAAATCTCAACTTGAATTGTATCTCCCAGAATTCCCGTGTGCTGTGGGAGGGACCCAGGGGGAGGTAAGTGAATCATGGGGGCCGGTCGTCTTTCCCATGCTATTCTTGTGATAGTGAATAAGTCTTATGAGATCTGATGGGTTTATCAGGGGTTTTTGCTTTTGCTTCTTCCTCATTTTCTCTTGCTGCTGCCATGTAAGAAGTGCCTTTCGTCTCCCACCATGATTCTGAGGCCTCCCCAGCCATGTGGAACTGTAAATCCAATTAAACCTCTTTTTCTTCCCAGTCTTGGGTATGTCTTTATCGGCAGCATGAAAATGGACTAATACACTGGGAGAATGGGGTAATAAAAGAAGGCTCTTTTTTTATTTGTTTTTAATTTTTGAGACAGAGCCCTGCTCTGTCACCTAGGCTGGAGTGCAGTGGCACAATCATAGCTCACTGTGTCTTCGACCTTGTAGGCTCAAGCAATCCTCCTGCCTCAGCTTCCTGAGCAGCTGGAACTACAGATACACACCACCACACCTGGCTAATTTTTTAATTTTTTGTAGAGACAAGGTCTCACTATGTTGCTCAGGTTGGTCTCGAACTCCTGGGGTCAAGTGATCCTCCTGCCTCAGCCTCGCAAAATGCTGGGATTACCAATGTGAACTACTATGCCTGGCCAAGAGGGCTCTTTTGATGACTGACAAAAATGCAATCAAACTAGCTTATGGACAAATGGAATTGGTTACTGCTCTAATAGTGAGACCTAGGGTCTTGTGTCGGGCTTTGGACGCTCCTGGTCCTGGGCACTCGAGGGCTCTGGTTTGCTTTTCTTTGGGTGCCGTGCCTTCCCTCTGAAGCTTCCATGTGGCCAGGGAAGACAGCCGCAGCATCTTCACAGTTCATGATCTAAGACGACTCCCTCTCGTCTCCATATGCCAAATCCCACTTAGGGCAGGTGCTTACTCCTTAGCCCTATCACTGCAGACAGGAAGATGGGGTACCACTGATGGTGAAGCTTTGGTTCGCATTCCCTCCATTTAGGCCAGGTAGGAAATTTTGATTGACAGTTTGGTAGGTCTCCGGTGAAAATAGAAATGCAGAGCAGGCAGAAACAGTTGATATCCACCCCACTGGGTTTGGATTTGGATATTTTATCAGGCTGGTGCAAAGGAAATTTTTTTTTTTTTTTTTTTTTTGAGGCCTCGGCTTACTGCAACCTCCACCTCCTGGGTTGAAACAATTCTCCTGGTAATTATTTTAATGACAAAAACTGCAATTACTTTTGCACCAGCCTAATAATTTTGGACATGGCAATATCGAGTAAAGGATGGGGTGCGGGGAAGAAATGGTGAGAGTTCATTGACAATGTGGTTTCGAGCTCAAGAGAGAGAAGTTACCCACAGAGAGGCTGTGACTAAAGCCATGGTAGTGAGTACATTTCCTGAAAAAGAGACTAGCCATGGGAAAGAGGTTTGAGGATGGACTGAACATTAGGGAATTTCTATATTTGGTAAAGAAAAAAGGAAGAAAATACAGGAGTAGTCGGAGAGGGGCAGGCCATCCAGACAATGGAAACTGATGGAAGCCGGCCGGGCGCGGTGGCTCACGCTTGTAATCCCAGCACTTTGGGAGGCCGAGGCGGGCGGATCACGAGGTCAGGAGATCGAGACCACGGTGAAACCCCGTCTCTACTAAAAAATACAAAAAAAAATTAGCCGGGCGTGGTGGTGGGCGCCTGTAGTCCCAGCTACTCGGAGAGGCTGAAGCAGGAGAATGGCGTGAACCCGGGAGGCGGAGCTTGCAGTGAGCCGAGATTGCGCCACTGCACTCCAGCCCGGGCGACAGAGTGAGACTCCGTCTCAAAAAAAAAAGAAACTGATGGAAGCCAGTGAAGGAGAAGGTTTCAAGAAGGATGGAATGTTGGTAGCTTTCAGAGGTGAGAACTGAGAAAAGACAGGGGATCATTAGGTACATAGGAGATCACTGGTGACCTCCTCATGGCTTTGGGGGCAGGGGTCAGTGTCATTGAAAATGGTTACTTTTTTTTTTAAAGACAAAAAAATTTTATTGCCATAAATTAATCCAGTAGGTATATCTGAGAAAGCACGCATCAGTTGGTTAGAGCAACAAGCACCTCTACCACGTCGCCCATGTGTTCCCGCAAGCTGCCTTCTGCTGCTGCGCCAGATAGCTCCATCTCGGTCATTGTCGGCTTCAGATCTTCCTTCTGGATAGTGACTATTGCCAGTTCTTTCTTCCACTCCTGTTTGGCTTTCTGCTCCCGGGACCTTGGACCTTCTGTCTCCAATCACAGACACGGCCGTCTCCAGATTGGAACTCTGATCTCCTTCTCCTCTGCATAGTCGGTGACCCGCTCCAAGTCCGCCGCACCGCTGTCAGTCATGTTTCCGTGGCTTCTCGGGAGGCCGCTCTAGGCCACGGGTCTCTGTCTCTAACTCCAGCTCCACACCCCCTCGGTCGCCACATCTATTTCACCACGCCGCCGCATAAGCCCCACCTCACGGCGACAAAAAAAAGGTTACATTTTTTTAAAAAACCTACATTTTTAGGGGCATCATCAGCCATAAAGTTTATGGGCAAGGTGAGACATTTGGATGCAGACTCAGAAAGTTTGAATTTATTGGTACTTTAATAAATAAATGATTGTGAACTCTTTTGTGTATCTGCAGTTGGCTTATGAGGAAACTGAGTCCCAGAGAGGGGCAATGACTTATACAAGTTTTCCATGGGGCCTGGTGGAAGACTAGGACGGTCAACAGCAGCCTGGAGAGCCTGGAGTCTGCGTCAATATGCAACCCTAGCCCTGCACGCTGGGCGTTTGCCTGAGGTTTCCAGTGCACGGGAGGTGCGTACTCGGCTGCCTAAGCGGGTGAGGAGGGTGAAGGGAATTGATGAAGCAAGCAACCATGGCCCTGGAGAGGCCATCCTCATTGAATGGGACCACTGTTACTCAGCTCAGCTGATCACTGCCACATGGGAATGAGGGCCTAGGATTGTCCAGATGTGATTTTCTAAGGGAAGTTGGGAATCTGAAGTTAGGAATGTTTATGCAAACTTCTCCACTCTTTCCATATTGGCAGCTAATTTAAAAACATAAAACCACTGTGTCAGTAAACAGGTTTGTGGGTTGGGCTGCCAATTTATACCCTCAGCTCTATATCTGAGGAATGGGGGTGGGGAAAAAAAAAAAGCCACTATGTGGAGAAAAGATAACATAAAGAGGCTCCACCTACAGTTCAATCTGGCCAGAGGCCTGGGTGTCAAAATTGTTCCTGAGGTCCTGAAAATCTGGACATCTCTAGTATGTCAGCACAGAGTGCGTGACTTTTAAAGCCATCAGTGGTCTGGATCTTAGTCTCCTCTTATCTTACACAAATCTGGAAAATTCTTTAGTGATTGCTATTTATTCCTTTTTGTTTTATTTCTTTTATAGTATTATTATTTTCTTTATTCTTTCCTTCTATTTTGAGAACTTTGGTACTTTCCTTTTTGAGTGAAAAATACTATGGATTCTGGATTAAAATAGCACAGGGGAAGTTGAACTGAGGTTTTGTCAGTTTTGCAGATATGGTTATTGCTATGACATCCCATTCATTCAAGTCTTTATTTTTGCCTATGTACAAGACAATGTGTTATAACTTGCAAGGTGTAGGAAATAAGTAAGAACAACCTGTACCCATATTCTTGAGGCACATAATTAGGAGCTGGAGAAAAAGGACCAACATAAATAGATATAATCATTCATTTCTACAGCTTCCTGACCATGATGTCTACCATGTGCACATTCACGAAGTTACGGTTTAGTGCAGAGAAAGACATGTATACAGATAATTTTGGTGTTATTCATGTGCTGTAATAAAATGATCAAGAAACTTGGAGGAGCAGAAGAGAAAGCACCTCATTCTGCTTGCATGAGCTGAACACTTTAGGGGGGCTTCACGGAGGAGGTGTTGTTTAAGATAAGTCTTTAGGATGACTAGGGATTTGCACAGAGATGAAGGGTGGCCAGCGTTTCTAGGAAGAAGGTGCAGCACCTACAAACCCAGAGGCATAAAGGAACATCACACATTCAGGGTGTGATGGATGAGAAGCCAATGTGGGAAGTTCCTCAGGAAAGCTACAAGCCAAGTACTATGCGATTCTCATTTACATTCCGGTCCTGCTGTTCCATGTGAAATGAGTCAGGGCAGGTGGATGTCTTAGGCACACCAGGCATTCAGGTGCCAGGGCATCTGCCTTATGTCCTTTACCCCTGAGTATTTTATTGGTCTTCTACTGGAAAGAAACCCTCCATGTCATCCAGGCTTGGGGAAAGTACAGGAGCATCTACAGATTCCTTCCAAGTGTGTATTTCACTTCCCATATTTAAAGCCAGGAGATGGCCGGGTGCAGTGGCTCGTGCCTGTAATTCCAGCACATTGGGAGGCCAGAGCAGTTGGATCGTTTGAGCCTAGAACTTTGAGACCAGCCTGGGCAAGATGGTGACACCTCGTCTCTACAAAAAATACAAAAATGAACAGAGTGTGCTGATGTGTGCTTATAGTCCCAGCTACTTGGGAGGCTGAGGTGGGAGGATCACTTCAGCTGAGGAGGTCAAGGCTGCAGTGAGCTGTGATTGCACCACTACATTCCAGCCTGGATGACAGAGTGAGGCCCTGTCTTAAAAAAAAAAAAAAATTACAAATAAAGCCAGGAGACCAGATATTTTTACATGAGCACTACTTGCTACCATAATCCACAGAAAAAGTATCTCATATTAGTATGGAGTTAGTGATTCTTTTCCATTAGATGGTAGGCTATGTTTCAAATAGGAATTTCAGCCAGGTGCTGTGGCTTATGCCTGTAATCCCAACACTTCGGGAGGCCGAGGCGGACGGACCACCTGAGGTCAGGGGTTTGAGATCAGCTTGGCCAACATGGCGAAACCCAGTCTTGTCTAAAAATACAAATATTTGCTGGGTGTGATGGTGGGTGCCTGTGTAGTCCCAGCTACTTAGGAGGCTGAGGCAGGAAAATCACTGGAAACGGTGGCGGCGGCGGTGGGGGGTGGTGTGTGGAGGTTGCAGTGAGCCGAGGTCACACCACTGCACTCCAGCCTGGGCGAAAGAGGAATTTAATGGAGAGATCTATTATCAACTTACATTGAATTTTGTCATCCCTGTGACTATTTATTGAATAGTTACAATACACATAACTAGCTATATGAGTTTGATTTTAAAGAAAAGATAATGCTTTTTACATTTGATTCCTAGAAATCAGTATTGCTGCCTTAATTCATAATGAAAAAGAAAAATACCAATCAAAGGAAAGGTATATTTGCTTTTTTAGCAGAGCTGTGCAGGACAGTAATAGCCCAAGGGTAGAGTCTGGGCTCATACCCTGAGGCATCTGAGGTGGGGCCTGGGGCCTCCCACGCGTGAATACCACACGCCTGAGGCCAGACCACACTCTTTTGCTTCATTTACACGTGTTAGTTCTCATGAACTATATCATAAATATATGTGGGTTTTCAGACAATTTTTGGTAAGACAGTTTGTGTTTCAGGGCATTTTGTCTACAGAATTTGATTTAAACATTATCAGATATTTGCACATTTAGAACAATTATATACAATACTAAGTAAAATGTAAAATACATTGAATTAACTCACTATCTTAGTTTAGAAATACACTTGAACTGTTATGAATGTGAGTTGTCAGCTGCCAATGATAGGATGACTAACTCATTCTGGTTTTAGCACTGAAAGTCCCACGTCCCAGAGCTCAAACCACAAGGTAATTCTGCCCATCAAAACTCAACAAGGACCAGCTCAGATCCACATGCTGAGCTGTTTCTTACACTAGCCGTTAGAACTCAGTGTCTGACTGGAGCAGAAGTTAATGTAGCATACAGATCACCTGGAAAAGTGAATGACCCATGGCTGTGACAATTGGTAAAATATTAAGGTTGTACCAATCACAGTTTGACCATGAGTAGTGCAGAATATGAGAAAAGCAGAAAAGGCAGGTAGGAAGGTATGCAAAAAAGACTGGAGGAGGAGCTTAGGAGGCTTGACATGACAGTTCTAGAGCTTCCTCTGGAAATACCAGCTGTTTGTGTATTTGTAAAAGACAAACAGAGCAGCCTGAAATAAAATGGTGAGATGGAAGTGTCTGATCTTCTGATGTCCCACCCTTCGTTATCCTCATTATCTCTCTCCACACCTATGTTAAGGGACAATTCCAGTTAAAAATCCTCATGCATGACATTCTAACCTTTTTTCCTTCTTATGTACTGTATTAGTCAGTTCTTGCATTGCTATAAAGAAATATCTGAGACTGGGTAATTTATAAGAAAAGAGGTTTCATTGGCTCATGGTTCTGCAGACTGTACAGGAAGCATAGTGGCTTCTGGGGAGGCCCCAGGAAACTTACGATCATGGCAGGTGAAGGGGAAGCAGACACATCTTACGTGGCAGATGCAGGAGCAATAGAGAAAAAGGGGGCTAGGCACGGTGGCTCACGTCTGTAATCCCAGCACTTTGGGAGGCTGAGGGAGGCAGATCACTTGAAGTCAGGAGTTCGAGACCAGCCTGGCCAACATGGTGAAACCCCATCTATACTGAAAATACAAAAATTAATTAGCCAGGTGTGGTGGCGCACGCCTGTAGTCCCAGCTACTTGGGAGGCTGAGGCACAAGAATTGCTTGACCCCAGGAGGCAGAGGCTGCAGTGAGCCAAGATTGCACCGCTGCACTCCAGCCTGGGCAACAGAGTGAGACTCTGTCTCGAAAAAAAAAAAAAGAGAGAGAGAGAGAAAAGGGGGAGGTGCCACATGCTTTCAAACAACCATATCTTGTGAGAACTTTATCACAAGAACAGCACTAAGGGAATGGTGCTAAGCCATTCATGAGAAACTGCCCCCATGATCCAATCACCTCCCACCAGGCCCCACCTTCAACATTGGGGATTACAATTCAACATGAGATTTGGGTGGGAACACAGATCCAAACCATATCATGTACTATGTCCTTTAGTAAGTTTTTCCTTAACATTTTAAAATAAAAAATTTTAAACATACAGAAAAGTGGACAGAATTTTATAAGGACTGCCCATATACCCGCCACTTGGACTATAGAACTAACATTTTAATATACATGCCTGATTTATCCCATATCTTCTATCTCTCCATCCATCAATCCATCTTATTTTTTGGATGCATTTCAAAGCAAGTAGCTTCAGCTCTAAACACTTGAACACGCATACCATTAACTAGAGTTTAGTTTTTTTGGTGTTTTTTTTTTCTGAGATAAAATTTATACACAATGAAATACACGGATCTTAAGTATATTTTCCCATGAGTTTTGACAAATGTATTCATGTGTATAACCCAAACCCCTATCAAGATACAGGACACTGTCATCACACCAGAAAGTTCTCCTCATGCCTCTTCCAAGTTAATCCCTATCAGGATCACCATCCTCCACCTACCCCAGACAATTACTGTTCTCTGATTGTTTTCCACTACAAATTACTTTCATCTGCTCTAGAACTTTGCATAATTAGAACCATAGAGTATGTACTCTTTGGGGTCTGATTTTCTTTGCTCAGCATAATGTCTGTGGGATTCAACCATGTTCATGGGTGTATTGGTAGTATTTCTGGCCAGCATTCCATGGTATGGATGTATTATAATTTGTTCATTTTCCTTTTAATGGACATTTGGTCAGTTTACAGTTTTTAAATATTATATATGAAGTTCCTATGGACCTAGCTATACAAATATTTTGGTATATTGTTTTCATTTCTCTGGGGTAAATACCTAAGGAGGGGAATCCACAGCATTATTTTAAATAGTTTAGCAGAGGCTTATTAGAAGGTGGCATCATGCCTGTACCTCTCCATCCATCTTGTTTTTCTCCTCTTCTCTTATTCTATTTTCTTCTTCCTATTACCCTTTTCTTTTTCTTTTTTTTTTTTGAGACAGAGTCTTGCTCTGTCACCCAGGCTGGAGTGCAGTGGCCCAGTCTCAGCTCACTGTAACTTCTGCCTCCTGGGTTCAAGCAATTCTCTGCCTCAGCCTCCCCAGTAGCTGGGATTATAGGCTCCTGCCACCATGCCCGGCTAATTTTTTTTTTTTGTATTTTTAGTAGAGATGGGCTTTCACCATATTGGCCAGGCTGGTCTTGAACTCCTGACCTCGTGATCCACCTGCCTTGGCCTCCCAAAGTGCCGGGATTACAGGCGTGAGCCACCACACCTGGCCCCCTCTTCTTTTTTCTATAAGCCACTCATTTTCTTCCCTCTTGTCTCCCCTGACAGGGTATAATGTTTTGTTACTATTTTCTCACTGTCCTAAAAATTCTTCCAGAGAGAGGCAGTGCGGTGTTGACGAAAACGCCTTGACTGTTGGGCTACTTTCAAGATCAGCCTCTGCCGCTTTGTAGCAGGGTGAGTTATGTTACTTCTCTGGGCTTCAGGCTCCTTAACGGTTTGTTCATTCAAGAGGTTGTAGGAGATAACTCTGGAGTCTCCTTTCCAGCTCCATCATTCTGTAAATCTATGACCTCTTTTTCTAAGACACAAATCTGGCAGAGAGAGACAGGATAGGAGGAAAGAAAGATGATGAAGATGTGAGGGTAGAGATGGAAAGGACAAAAAAGAAAAACAAATAACTTTCTTCCTGAGACTTGGCCAAACAGTGACATGGTCTCTGGGGCCAGGCCAGTCCCCTCCCAAGGTCATCTTTCTTTCCTCACTCCTGGCTTCATGGTTAGGCACCCCAACTGGCCTTGCCTTGTCCTCTGCTGCTGTGTACCCCCTATCTTCTCTGTTCCCCCAATTAATATATATTAGTTTCATGCTCTAGATATGCTCTTTGAGCCTCCCAAGAGAGCACTATAAACCAATTTATGCCAATGAACCAATAAGGAAACCAAGAGAGGTCCCTTCTTGCCAAGGTAAATATATTCGATTTAATAAGGGCTTTGTAGATACAATGCACTCATTTTCATTGTATAACCTAGAGGAAGGACACTAATGTTAGGAAGTTTATGTCCAAGAAGTGAAGAAACACCATGGCAGGCTATATGAGGAGTCTCTTAAGTGCACGAGCTGGTGCATTTGAGATCTTCTTCATATGATACAGGTACCGAGACTATGATACCTGAATTTTATGCATTAAGTCTCAATTTAAAAATTTTATTCTGCTGCTCGCCAAAACCTCCTCATACTTATTGGAACGCATATGCCAATTTTGGCTCAGAAAACGTGGTCTCTGTGCATATTGACGGATATCATTTTCAGCACATGTGCTCTCTTGATACCTTGGGTATATCCTACCTTACAGTAATTAGCATAGATGTCATTTCAAAAAGGAAAAGTTTCATCCCAGACTTAGGGAAAGGTTAAATGAGGAGAGAAACTACTAAAGAAAGAGGAAGAGAAATATTAAAAAAAAAAAGACAGAAGTAGTGTAGAGTGAAAAGGAGTGGGAAAAGATGAACTGAAGATGAAGAAAAAAATGAGAAGTGTGCAATGAAAATATAAAACCCTTAAAAGACACGATTTTATGCTAAAAAAAATTCATTCAAAATTTTGTCCCAAGCCAGAAGTAAGAGTAAAATGTAAACTTTGAGACATAGCACCCCCGTCATACCTAATTGCAACCTCATTATGTGTCTTCAGATCTCTAGTGTATTTTGTTTTCTTTTTGTTTGTTTTTGTTTTTGAGATGGAGTCTCACTCTGTCGCCCAGGCTAGAGTGCAATGGCACGATCTCGCCTCACTGCAACCTCTGCCTCCTGGGTTCAAACAATTCTCCTGCCTCAGCCTCCTAAGTAGCTGGGATTATAGGCACGTGCCACGATGCCCGGCTAATTTTGGTATTTTTAGTAGAGATGGGGTTTTGCCATGTTGGCCAGGCTGGTCTCAAAATCCTGACCTCAAGTAATCCACCTGCCTTGGCCTCCCAAAGTGCTGGGATTACAGGCGTGAGCCACCGTGCCCGGCCTCTAATGTATTTTGATATACTCAAAATATACTCATATTTAACAACAAACACAAATTAATTATAGTTCAGAAGGAACAGAGTTAGGCTTTCAATTCAAGTTGTAATAAATCATAATAGTGCTTATTTTTCTGTTTCTAATATATCAATTAAGCTCATTGGATTCCAGCTAATTAAGTTACAAAGATAAGGGACTCATACCCTAAGGATGGAATGAGCTCTAGCTTTTAAATAATTATCCCTCTGAGGTCGAGGCTCTTCAGTTTCCTATGTTATGCCAGTAGATTGAGTTCACAGTCATTTGTAGGAAAAGCAAAAGGCATTTAGAGAGTTCTAAGACTGTCAGTCCTCATCAGACACTGGGTATGAGCACTGTGACTTTGAGACTCAGGGCCATGCACCTGTGGGAGCTGGACCACACACACGCTTTGAAAAGCAGCCCAGCCACAGCTGAGAGCTATGCTATCTCCCTTATCACTGTCATCTAAAACCCTCTTCCAGTGAGGGAGGAGGACAGTAAACTCCAGGTATATTTAGGAGCCAATTGATGTTTAACCCCTGAGAAGAAAGGCTTTGGAAGACAGAGCAAGCAAACAGAGATTCTAACTTCACAAACTGCAGAAGTTACCAAGTTTAAGATAAGGAGAAAGATCAAATTAATGAGGTCAGGGTCAAAATCCCTCAGAGCCAGGATTTGGGTATGAGGAGATGAAAGGGAAGAGAGGGCAGAACATCTCGTTTTGAGGACCCAAACCAGCAAGGCTGGTGAACGAGGGTGGAGGGTGTGCACCTGCAGAGGTGGATTGACGGAATCTTCAAAAGCTGGATACATCTGCCCGTGTGGCCTTTCAAGTCAAACTTGGGTACAGAGATAACCACTTCCCCCACTCTACTCCACCACAACTAATTAACAACTAATTAGCCCACTTCCTTGTTAAACTCTGAGAATGTCTACCCAGAAATCTGTTTGAAGGGTTGTTTTTTTTTTTTTTTTTTTTTGACGGAGTTTTGTTCTTGTTGCCCAGGCTGGAGTGCAATGGCGTGATCTTGGCTCACCACAACTTCTACCTCCTGGGTTCAAGCAATTCTTCTGCTTCAGCCTCCCGAGTAGGTGGGATTACAGGCGTGTGCCACCAAGCCTGGCTAATTTTTTGTATTTTTAATAGAGATGGGGTTTCTCCATGTTGGTCAGGCTGGTCTCGAACTCCTGACCTCAGGTGATCCACCCGCCTTGGCCTCCCGAAGTGCTGGGATTACAGGCGTGAGCCACCGTGCCCAGCCAGGATACGCTCAGGCCGGGAATCTGTATTTTTAATGATTAATCTCAGGTGATTCTTAAGCGTACTCAAGCTTGAGAATTTGCTGTCAGAATGGCCCCTGACGTTTTCCGAGGGGACTGAAGGAGATAGGTTCTAATAGGCTGAGTCTGACTTGGCAGGTCCTATTTTGACGTGGACTTGGACTTTACTTTCACTCACTTCTAGTTTGTTCCTCAGACTGAGGACCTACCGTGAAACCAGATTATGAGAGTTAGGTGGTAGATTTGACTCTAAATTCCTCGGTGATCAAGATAAGCAGTTAGATTTTGGTACAGAATTCTCATTGTCCTGGAGGAAAAGACAAACTAACTATACCGGTGCCTTAGGAGAAGCAAAGCAGGTCCCCAACCCCTAACTCTAAAAGAATTTTCTTCCTGACAGATGCGGCAAACACGTCCTCAAGAACGTTCCCGCAGCAAATGCAGTCCTGGATGGTTAGTGAGGTAAACGATAATTTGCAAAGGCTACAGTTTTAAAAATTAGTCAGACCTAGGCGGGTGCAGTGGCTCACGCCTGTAATCCCAGCACTTTGGGAGGCCGAGGTGGGCAGATCACGAGGTCAGGAGTTTGAGACCAGCCTGGCCAACATGGCGAAACCCCATCTCTACTAAAAATACAAAAATTAGCCAGGTGCGGTGGCAGGAGCCTGTAATCCCAGCTACTTGAGAGGCTGAGGCAGAAGAATTGCTTCAACCTGGGAGGTGGAGATTGCAGTGAGCCGAGATCATGCCATTGCACTCCAGCCTGGGTGACAGAGCAAGACTACGTCTCAGAAAAAAAAAAAATTAGTCAGACCTGAGTTTGAATCCCAATGTAAATTGCTTTTACTACTTGGGTAATCTCCAGCAAGTTATCTTTCCACAACCCATATCAATCATTATTTAAAAAATTGTGTCAGTAATACATTGTCATCATAAATGGTTCTAGAAATATATGACTATAGGATGAAATACAAACCTCTCCTCCTTCCCCTGCTTCCCCCATGCCTCCTCCCCTTGCCTGAGGTAACCACTGTTAACAGTTGAGCTACATCCTTTCCAGCTTTTAGAGCATATTTTTGTTTGCATGTATACATTATCATGAAAGTTGCTTCTTTTGCTGAACAGTGTATCTTGGAGGTAAGTATGGATGTATCTCATTCCTTTTTAATATGGCGTAATATCCCATAATGTGGATATATTTTAATTTATTTAACCATATCCTCTTATGATGACTCAGATTTGTCACCCTTTCATCCTTCCTTCTTTCCTATTCCTTTGCTAATACAGGGTTTTGCTTTCTTGCCCAAGCAGGAGTACAGTGGCGCCACCCTAGCTCACTGCAGCCTTGAACTCCTGGGCTCAAGCAATCCTTCGGCCTCAGCCTCCCAGGTAGGTGAGGGTAGCTGAGGGACCACAGGCGTGAGCCACTGTACCCAGCAGTAAACATTTCTTTAGGATACATTCTAAAGAATGAATTGGGTCAGAGGATATGCACGTTTTAAATTTGGATTGATACTGCCTAGCTGCCCTTTCAAATAGCTTTTTAAATTTATATTTGGGCAAGTTATTTAATTTCTGTGACCCTTTGTTTCCTCAAGTATACAAATTCAATGTAGTCAAACCTACTGCATGGGATTGGTGAGATGATTAAATGAGAAAAAGAGTGTAACAACACTGCTTGGAATGTGGGTGGTTCTTTTTTTTTTTTTTTTTTTGAGATGGTGTTTTGCTCTTGTTGCCCAGGCTGGAGTGCAGTGGCACGATCTCGGCTCACTGCAACCTCCACCTCCTGGGTTCAAGCAATTCTCCTGCCTCAGCGCCCCGAGTAGTTGAGATTACAAGCTCCCGGCACCATGTCCAGCTAATTTTTTGTATTTTTAGTAAAGACAGGGTTTCGCCATGTTGGCCAGGTTGGTCTCGAACTCCTGACCTCATGGGATCCACCTGCCTCGGCCTCCCAAAGTGCTGGGGATAACAGGCGTGAGCCACCATGCCCAGCCAGAATGTGGGTGGTTCTTATCATCCTTATGCCTTAGAATCAGATAGAAGAAATCTGTTTTCCTGTAACCTTTAGTCTGTTTGGGGAGATTGAGGAAGGTCACAACTCTCCTTGTGGGATGTTTTCATACTAGGTACATTTCAGAGGCTAAATATTTTTGGAGGTTACTAAACAAAATGATCCAACACATAGAAGGTAGCCAAAAAGATGGTGGTGTGAATTTTATTGTTAGGCTAGGGGCTCACTTCACAAGCCTGTGTAAGGATCACCTGACTCTCTTGGCAAATACAATTTAACTTCCTATTGGCTAATGAATAGGGCCCAGGCATTTTTGCAACAAAAGTCAGATGTCAATATGTAATAAATTGATACAGTAAAAATTATTTTTGTCTAATAATAATGCCAATTATTTCTGTTCATTAGAGAAAAAACCCTAAAGATTATAGTTTATTGCTCTGTAGAACACTGATGAGTTTTAGTATTTAATAATTTTATTCTAGCTTTCTTCTCTTTAATGGGAAATATGTACATTCGTTTCTTGTATCTGCCTTTGAATCATCTTGTCATTCTGTTTGTTCCCTCATTAGCGAGCTAAAAATAACCTTGACATATGCTCTTATGTATATGTGTTGTTTTAACATTTTGAAAATTCTACTTTTAACGGTACTCAAGATCAGACCGTGCTACTGCTTTCACTCCCTGCAGATGGTCATATTTTTGAGGCCTTCATTCATTTAATTGTCTTTTTTGTGTTATCTCTAAATTCTCCATGGCTCTGGACAGTAATTAAACATAAAGGAGAGAAGTTCTCCTGCCGGCTGGCCTGCGTCACTCCTTCAGTTCTCAGCTTAGATTTCCTCTCCTTTGGAAGCTTTAATTGTCCTTCTATCTTAACACCCCATGATTTCCCCCTTGCAGTGTACTTATTACACTGTATTGAAATCGCTTCTTTTCTCTTTCTCTGTGAATTTCTTGAGAGCACAGACTACGTTCTGCTTAACTTTTTATCCCCAGCTTTCGGCACAGTACCTGGCTGTAAGTACTCAATAAATATTTTGAATGAATACATTATGGGCTAACTGTAACATCAGTCTTATTTTGTGTGTTCAAGGGTGCTAAATAATAGTCACATATAATTTATTGTTCTAACAATAGCAATGGCAATCTTTAGCTTGTGTGCTCCTTGTAGACCTTCCTTTTGGGGATTGTAGTGGTGGTGCATTTTTGCACAACCAAGTCCTCATCTTATATTAGTTGTTCTGGTCCCTTCCATAATATTTTCAGAATACTGCTCCTTTAAGACCAGTGAAAGTCTGCTGGTGGAGGAAGAGGTCCTGCCACTGAACAAAGTGTGTAGATTTAGCTACACCCATTTGATGTGCTTCTTAGTCTCGTTTAACTTGCCTATTCATATATCCCTGTCTCATTTGTTCTTAGATTTGTCACAAAGCCTCTGGTTTTTGGCTTGTCCTGGTTTGAACTGGGTGTATCTGGCTCTTCACTCATTTGCTGACCTCAGACCATCCTTAAATCTGCTTTTCTACTTTGTACCAGGCTTTGGCATCTCCAAGTACCTGACCTCAGCTCAACCTGACTTGGGTTTTCTTCTCCTCCCTGACATTGACAACCCAGCCCTCCTAGGCACAGAGAGATGGAGCTGAGTGTGGTTTTCCTGAAATAAAGCTTGCATTATGAGAGGGAATAAACAGGTATAGTGTTTTAGAAGGCAGCGTTTTAACTTCATGTAGGCATTGTTTTCATGACAATTTTCTTTTGTTTCTCCTTTCGTTATGAAATACGCATTTCGCCAATATTAAATGGAATATTCCAGAAGAAAAAAATAGTAAGTAAAATCTTGCTTGCCTCTCAGTAAAATAAAGCTCTATTTTTAGGTTTTTTTTCCAACTTCCTGTACAAAAAGGGGAAAACTTTAGCTTTTGGGGGAAATTTGGAGCTAGCCTGTTGGTACTGTTGAGCTTCGTGTATCTATAACTATATATTATTTTCATATATTATTCCACAATATCTTAAATACTTTATGAAGATATTTTCATAAATTCCAGCAATCCTGGCTTTAGACGATTGATGGCCATTTTTAAACAAGTAAAGCTAATTTCTAGCTTTTTATGAGTTTGGTATTAAGGACAGTAGTTTCTTAGAAAGTCTCCAGGGAATGCGTTTTGCAAAATAAAAATCAGCTAATGACCCAGGAAAGCCTCTTCATGCTTCTTTACAACTTTTTAAAGTGGCTCTTTCAAATGTCAGGGTTTTTTTTTTTTTCAGTCACTAGATGAAAAATTATAGAAACCGTCACATCCAGTCAATTGGTTGCTGTAATTCCAAAAGATTTAGACAAAGTGAAGAAAGCTTACCTACTGGAGGGCATGTAATGTCACCGGCATGTGACGAGATGTGCATACTTGTGGTGGACCGGGTGCTTGATGTGAGAAGTGCTGGCAACGAGGAGTCAGCCTGGCCCAAATAACCACAAAAAAGAACAGATTTCAGACAGGCCGTTTTACAGTTTCTCACTTGTTCTTTTGCCAACTTCCAGCCACTTCTTTCTCTAGCACTGATCAAACAAAACAAACGATCATTCTGGAAATGTTCTGAAAATATAGGTCACTTGTTTCTTTTTGTTATCTTTAATCTGCTGTGTATCGACTTACCTTTCCACACTGATCCACTCAATTTACGTTTAAATAAAGTTTTCAAATTAACTGCATACTAAAAAAAAAAGCTAATTAGGGGGATGAAGGCTGTTAAAAAATGTGTTGTCTTTTCTTCATGGCGATAAAGATCGAGGTGACCAGCATTTTTTTTTTTGAAACGGAGACTCACTTTGTCATCCAGGCTGGAGTGCAGTGGTGCGATCTCGGCTCACTGCAACCTCTGCCTCCCAGGTTCAAGTGATTCTCCTGCCTCAGCTTCCTGAGTAGCTGGGATTACAGGCTGCGTACCACCAAGCCCAGCTAATATTTGTATTTTTTTGGTAGAGACAGGGTTTCACTATGTTGGCCAGGCTAGGGGGTGACCAGCTTTTACAAACAGCCTGTAAAGTGTTTTTCATTGTAGCCACAGCCAGTTCTGATATTTTCCTGAAACTACTCAATAGGTAGCACACCTGCCATACATTTTCAACGTGATTTTTATTAGAAAATCCTGATTCACATTCACTAGCTAAAAAAGAATCTGGAGCGAGTGTTTCAGTCTTCTTTCTTATTGATTTATTTCTCTCCCACGTGGCTGTATTTTCACGGCGGCACCATCTGTCAATTAAGCAACAGCTCTGCATAAGCAGCAAAACCGGAGGGTGTGCTTTGCCACAGGGGCGAGCTTGTTTGTTGAGGGACCTGGGCTTTTGGAGAAGTAGCTTCTCATTCAGCCCTCAGGCTTTAGTGGGGAATGCATTTTAAAACTCTGCAGACCCAGATGGAGAGCCGGAGTGACAAAATGACAGTGTTTTGAGGATTCACTCTCAGAATCTTTCTCTTGGGTATTTCTAACAATTTATTTCCTCTATTATTTCAAAAACAGAGTTTTCTTCTAGTCAACAATAATGTGTAATGCACTTAAAATATTTGTTAAGAGGGTAGAGCTCATGTTAACTGTTCTTACCACAATAAAATATTTTAATAAAACATTTTTTATTAAAGTATTTTAAAATTTACTTTATCAAATATTGAATATACTCAGAATATCCTCTAATAAACAATATTGGAATAGATAACCTTATCCCTGATCATTTCACACTTATGTGTGAATATTCATAAAATAAATTGCTAGTAGTGGGACTGCTGGAACAAATGTACATGCATTATAATTTTGATAGACACTGCTAAATTGCCACAGGCGTTTGACCAATTTACACTTCCACCAACAATGTGTGAGAGGGTCTGTTTTTTGATGGCCTTAGAGACAGGATATGTTACCAAGCTCTTAGATTTTTGCCAATTTGATAGGTGAAAGTGATGTTTCAGTGTAGTTTAATTGGCATTCATATTTTATGAGTAAGGCTGAATATCTTTTTTTTTTGAAACAGAGTCTCACTCTGTCACCCAGGCTGTGGAGTGCAGTGATGTGATCTCGGCTCACTGCAGCCTCCGCCTCCCAGGTTCAAGCAATTCTCCTGCCTCAGCCTCCTGAGTAGCTGGGATTATAGGCACCCGCTGCCATGGCCGGCTAATTTTTGTATTTTTAGTAGAGACAGGGTTTCACCATGTTGGCTAGGATGGTCTTGATCTCCTAACCTCATGATCCACTTGCCTCAGCCTCCCAAAGTGCTGGGATTACAGGTACGGGCCATCGCGTCCGGCCGAGGTTGAATATCTTTTATATGTTTTAGAGCTGTTTGTATTTTGTTTTTGTAAACGGTTCATTCCTACCTATACTTTGCCAACTTTTTTATTGGGTTGTTGATTTTTAAAAAATCATTTTGTAGCTGCTCATTGTGTGTTAGTGAGCTTAACCCCTGGTCTGGGAAATAGAAAATGTACTCCGTTCCTACACCCCTGATAGAGGAGAAAATGAAAGCAGTTTCTCCTACTATGCTCTCACAACATAGATCACTTCTGACACCAGATGTGGAGACTGATTTGAGTAATAATAAAACTCAGGTCTTGCACACAGCTGGCTCTGTGTGAATTACTCCTTCTCTATTGTAATTCCCCTGTCTTGAGAAATTGGCTGTCTAGGCAGTGGGCAAGGTGAACCTGTTGGGCTGTTACATAGGAACCTCCATGTGTTTGGCCATCTGGAAGCTCTATCAACCTGTCCTTTTTTTTAAAAAAAAATTTTTAAATTCTTTTTAAAAAATTATTTTACTTTTACTTTCTCTTCTTTTGGGATTTTACAGAAACTTCATTACGTAGGCATGATCGATTAAGTCATTGGCCACTAGTGACCTCTTAGGAGGTGGGGGGCTGGGGTTGGAAAGTCTGAACAACGGGAGGAGGATAAAAATGCCAGGTGTCGTGGCACATGAAGTCACAAAAGATGTACACAGAACCAGATGTGAGATAAAGGTCAGGGAGTTTCAGAACCAAATTTGTGAATGTCGGATTTGTTCTAATGCTGATGTTACAAACATACATGATAGCTTAAGTGAGCTCTGCGGGGCTGGACAATCTGTGAATGCCACATTTAACAAGACTGGAGAGAAGCTGGATGCACATAACTCAAGGAGGTGCTGAGGGTTGGTCAGACCCTAACAACTGGGTGAATGTCATGGTCAGTGCTTTAATGTCAGGAATATGTGCATAGTTCAAGGAAGTGGTTGAAATCAGGCAGGCAGAAATCTGAAAGTTAATCAAGAGAGGCAGCAGGTTGAAGGTCAGATAACAGTCAGGAGCCAGGGACTTTCCAGGAACTAAATAAAGGGCAAGGCCAGATGAGGCAAGGCAGTAAGTCAGCAGGAAGGTGAGTGAACAGCTAGCAGACTGGACCACACAACAGAGGTGAGAAGCAGACAAGGAGACTGGGCAGCGCCCAGCTGAACGCTAAATTGACTCTTAATCATCCCAGCCAGGAAGCCTCTACTAACATTTCTTACTAGAGCAGAAGCTAACTATTGTGGCAGTGGGGTTTCACGGGAGACAGCAAAAGGATGAAGTGCTTGTACTTGAGTCAAAGGGGCAGCTGGAAGGGCGGATGCTGATCACAGCCCATCCACCAAGGAGCCTTCTCTCTCCTGGCACGCGCAGTTTCTGCTTCTTTAAGGGGGATCCTAGGGCTGAGTTTGGTTTTGTTCCTGGGTGCCACTGATGGCTCCAAGGAATGTCTCCCTCTCCTTGAGAGGTGTCAAGAATCTTCATCTGGGGAAATAGTGCCCCAAGCTGATTTGGTTTGAAAAAGAATATGGACAGAGTCTTGGATTACTCATTTACTAAGTTTTTATTTTGAAAAATTTCAAACCCACAGAAAAGCTTCAAGAATGGTAGAACAAACTTCTATAGAACCGTCAACAGATACTTAACCAAAAATATGTCCTATTTGTCCAAACCTCTTGCCAGATTGTAATATCAGAGGAACTGGAGAATCCCGAAATCTAGGACTCACGGAAATCATTAATGGCAGATTCTGAGAAACAGAAGCTTTTGCTGGGTTCAGAGGATAGAATACGAGCTGCTTCTTTTTTTTTTTCTCCTCACTCTGTCACCCAGGCTGGAGTGCAGTGGCATGATCTCGGCTCACTGCAACCTCCGCCCTCCGAGTTCAAGCAATTCTCCTGCCTCGGCCTCCTGAGTAGCTGGGATTAGGGGCTCCTGCCACCATGCCTGGCTAATTTTTTGTATTTTTAGTAGAGTTGGGGTTTCACCATCTTGGCCAGGCTGGTCTTGAACTCCTGACCTTGTGATCCACCCGCCTCAGCCTCCCAAAGTGCTGGGATTACAGGCAGGAGCCACTGTGCCCGGCCAGGAGCTGCTTCTTATATCGCAGGATGTAGGTTTCCAGGATGCTGGGGGTCCAGGAAGGGCTTCAGGAAAACAGGTGCATGTGTTTCCTGAGGCTTTAGGAGATGGAATGGACAGGTGTTCTCAAGTTCATGATATAGAAGTAGACTTTACAGACATCCAGGGGCCAGGGGCCCCAGAAGGGATGAGTCTTTTTCTTTTTCTTTCTTTTTTCTGTCTCTTTGAATTTACTTATTCTGTGTATTTTATATAAATGGAATCATACAATGTGTGACCTTTTGTGACAGGCTTCCTTCACTCAGCATACCGTTTTTGAGTTTCATGTGCACTAGATCATGTACCACTATCTCATTCCTTTTCATGACCAAATAATATTCCATCCTATGGATATGCCACATTTTGTTCATCATTCATCAGCTGATGGACATTTGGGTTGTTTCCACATCTGGCTGTAGTGAATAATGCTGCTATGAACATGCATATACAAGTATTTGTTTAAATTCCTGCTTTCAATTCTTTTGAGTTTATACCTACAAGTGGAATTGCTAGGTCATGTGATAATTCTATGTATTTACTTATTATTTTTTGACATGGAGTCCTGCTCTGTCACCCAGGCTGGAGTGCAGGGGCATGATCTCAGCTCACTGAAACCTCTGCCTCCCAGGTTCAAGTGATTCTCCTGCCCCAGCCTCCCGAGTAGCTGGGATTATAGGTATGCACCACCATGCCTGGCTAATTTTTGTATTTTTAGTAGAGACGGGGTTTCACCATGTTGGTCAGGCCGGTGTCGAACTCCTGACCTCCAGTGATCTGCCTGCCTCGGCCTCCCAAAGTGCTGGGATTACAGGCATGAGCCACCGCGCCTGGCCCTTCCATACATTTTCTGTGTGTATAAAATATCTATCACCCTTCCCTGTTGTACAGAACTTGGAGCAGTGGTGTTCCCTGCTGTGCAATCTACTTCTTTTGAGTACAGTTTAATCTGTGGGCGGTCTGCAGCTAGAAGGAGTGGGCCCCAAGCAGCAAGGATGGTGTATTGCTGGTGCTGTGTCAGTTTCTTCTCCCTTCTCTCTCTCACCTGTGTGTTGGTCTGGGCGTGATGGCGCTCGCCCTGCTGTCTGTACAGCCCTGTCCTGAACACCAGCTCAAGGGCCTCTCCATCTTGCCCTCTGGCTCTGAGGCAGCCAGTTCAGGAATACGTCTTTATGCTGTGGAATGCCAGGACCCCAAAAGCACTCTGTTCATCTATAAGTCCCCAAACACAGTGCCCTTTTGGACATACTTTGTAGTTGAAGAGCTACCAACTAAGTTAGAGAGGTCATTTATGGTTAGAAAAACTATCTTTCCCCAAGAATCTCCAGGATTTCACCAACACGTCTAGTGGCTTGTTCACTCTTTGAGGACAGGTCTGTGTTTTATTCACATCTCCTGGACAGTACTTTGAACATAACGGATGATCAGCCCATGTCTGTTGAATGACGACAATGATTTCTTTTTTTTTTTTTTTTTTTTGAGACGGAGTCTTGCTCTGTCACCCAGGCTGGAGTGCAGTGGCACGATCTTGGCTCACTGCAACCTCCGCCTCCCAGGTTCAAGCAATTCTCCTGCCTCAGTCTCCTGAGTAGCTAGGATTACAGGTATGCACCACCACACCCGGCTAATTTTTGTATTTTTAATAGAGATGGGGTTTTACCATGTTGGCCAGGCTGGTCTTGAACTCCTGACCTTAGGTGATTTGCCCACCTTGGCTTCCCAAAGTGCTGGGATTACAGGTGTGAGCCACTGCGCCCGGCCAATGATCTCATTTTAACTCGCTTTTTCCAAATAAGGTCACATTCACAGGTACAGGGATTAGGACTTCAACATAGCTTTTTGGGGGACGCAAATCAACCTGTAACACCCTAAAGGCTCTTTAAGGTCTAGAGAGCTCTGTCTCCCCTGAGGGGGCTGACCAGGTATCCCTGGGGCCAAGAGATGAAAGGCCACCGGGCCTCAGTTCCCTAGAACAGGGCTGGGCACTATTGTCACCTGGACCAAGCCCATGGGCCTGTCCTCTCTTAGTTGTTCTTTCACAGCGATGGTCCTGCTGGCCCTCACTTTTCTGGCTCACTCCTCTCTGGCCCTCCCTGGCAGCCCTCAGGAACCTCTCTAGGCCCAAGACTTGGGGTTGGCCTAGCCAGGGCAGACCAGCAAGCACACCAGAGTGGGTCATCGTTCCAGAACACACTTCAAGCACAATGGCTTTTTAATATCTAAAATCTCGAGTCTGAGTTCCTCTGCTGACCTCAAGGCACCTGCTCTTTCACCTTTCCCCACTGCTCCTCCCCGTGCCAGCCGCTTCTGGTCTCATCAGGGCCTCTCCCTCTGGGTTCGAAGAGATTAGGGTCCATCTTGCCTTATTTGTTAAATACTCGTCTCTCTGTCCTTCTGGCTTTGCAAATCGTACCTATCGTACAAAGCCCAGTTCTAGACCCCTCCTTTTAAAGCAGACTTTCTTTTTGAGCGGAGCTTTGCAGGTTCACAGCAAAATCGAGCAGCAAGTACCTTCCTCATGTGCTCAAGCTTCGTTGTAAACACTGACCATCCTGTCAGACATGCCTCCTTACCCAACATATGATTTTCATTTGTTTAAACGAGACATTAAAAAAACATAAAAGGCTGGGCATTGTGGCTCACGCCTGTAATCCCAGCACTTTGAGGGGCTGAGGCGGGTGGATCACCTGAGGTCAGAAGTTCGAGACTAGCCTGGCCAACATGGTGAAACCCCGTCTCCACTAAAAATACAAAAATTAGCTGGATGTGGTGGCAGGCACCTATAATCTCAGCTACTTGGGAGGCTGAGGCAGGAGAATCGCTTGAACCCGAGAGGCAGAGGTTGCAGGGAGCCGAGATCACACCATTGCACTCCAGATTGGGCGACAAGAGTGAAACTCCGTCTAGAAAAAAACCCAGAAAACATAAAAGAATTGAGAAGAATGAAATCCACACAATGAGATAAGTTTCATCGCAAGTTTTACTGAATGCACGTTTTACTTAGACATACCAGATATTACAAATAATATCATAAATGACAGTGTGTTTCAGTTGTAAACTCTAGAGTCTCATCATCGGGAGCACACGGCAGACAATGGTCAGGGAAACATCTCTATCCAGGTCCTCTGGGGATCTTCCTCTCCCTTTAGAATCTGGTGGCTTGTCACTCCGTGGTCCTCTCCTGGGCCCCACACCAGTGCACAAATGCCACACAGACTCCTGCAGGTACACGTGGAACTTGGGCTCATGATCAAAGAGAATTCTCAGCCTGTCTGCTGGTGTTCAAAGTTCAGACTTCAGATTACCAAGTTTTCATCAACTGTTATTTCCATAAGTTCAGCTATTTCTCTTTCTTCTTGCAAGAAGAGAGTTCACAATCTACACAAATTTAGAGGTGTGACTCTTCCATTCTGCAAAATTCTTAACTGCTGCCAGTTCTGGAAATCTCTGTGGCCTCAACAGAATTCTGGAGCTTTCTTACTTCATGCCCACGTACCTACATGTGGATTACAAAGACTTCTGTTATCTCAGGCTGACTTACCTTTTCCCTAGAACAACAATAGCACAGTTTAAAACACTGTCTCAGCCTGGCATGGTGGCTCATGCCTGTAATCCCAGCACTTTGAGAGGCCAAGGTGGGTGGATCGCTTGAGCCCAGGAGTTTGAGACCAGCCTGGGCAACATGGCAAAACCCCTTCTCTACCAAAAATATAAAAATTAGCCAGTCTCATAACCTGGTCTCAAAATAAATAAATAGATAAAAATTTTAAAAAGTATTTTAAAAAATCGCTGTCTCTACCAGCTCCCACCAGTTCCTAACAAAATCAATTTCACCTACTTCATCTTCCCATTTGTTAATACTCAACCTATTTGCTTAGAACTTTAGCATTTTCCACGCAAGTTTTCATTTATGTCAAAGATTTAAAGTGATACAGGCAACAATAATTTTAGAGAAATCTCATTGCTTTATTACTACTAACAGTATTTAAAATTTTTAGGCTACAGTTTAAAAATCCTTACTATTGATGGATTACTTTTTAAGTTAGGAGTTCCTTTATAGATACTGTGGTTTGAGGCACCGATTTCATGGAATTTTATGTGCTGAGTGGTTGTACGGGCTCACGTAGGACTGAAGCCATAGCTTCCTGTAGAGACTCCATCTGCAAGTACAATGCCAGCTCCGAAATGGCATTTGCACGAACAATTTCCATACAGGATCCCCTTTAGTGAGCTCTTATTTTGTTACAGTTGCCTTATGTTCTCTTAATAACATTAGTTATCATTAATATAATGGGGAAGGTGCTTTCAGAGCATCTTGGTAAGGGGTGTTTTCTTTTATCCTAAAATATACCACGTTGGCAAAAAAGCATGGGATCAGATTAATTTCATGCTGGATATTCAGAGAATATGAAACATCCAGGCATGCAGGAATGCAACAGTCCCTCCAAGTCTTCATTTTCATGGAAGTTTCAGAGCATCCTGTGGGTTTCCTTTTTTTTTTGTATTTTTAGTAGAGACGGGGTTTCACCGTGGTCTCGATCTCCTGACCTCGTGATCCGCCCGCCTCGACCTCCCAAAGTGCTGGGATTACAAGCGTGAGCCACCGCGCCCAGCCTATTTTCACTTTCTTGAGTATATATCTAGAAGTAGACTTGCTGAATCATTATGTTAAATGAAATCGATCAGGTGCAGAAGGATAAATATCACATGTTCCCCTTATATGTGGAAGCTAAAAAGAAAACTTGAGCCTATGGAAATAGAGAGTAGAACAGTGAGCCTTAGGGTCTGGGAAGAGTGGTGAGGAGGAGACTATGGGAAGAGGCTGGTTAATGGATACGAAATGACAGCTAGATAGAAGAAATGAGTTTTGCTGTTCTGTAGCACAGTAGGGTGAAGACGGTTAACTGTAATTTATTGTATATTCTCAAAAAACTAGAAGAGAGGGTTTTGAATGTTTATGGCACAAGAAAATGATAAATATTTTAGGTGATGATATGCTGATTACCCTGATTTGATCATTATACCTTGTATACATGTATGGAAATATCATTCTGTATCACATAAATACTATGTGCCAACTAAAAATAAAAGGGAAAAGATCTAGTAAGTGTTGAATATTTTGAGGAAGTGTCAAAGTGGCTGGCACCATCCTGTTCCCACTGGCAATGCATGAGGGTGTCAATTTCTCCACATCCTCACCAGCCAGCACGTGTTATTACTTGCCTTTTTAGTTATAGCCATCCTAGTGGGGATGAAGTGGTTTTAATTCTGGCTTTGATTTGCATATCTCAAATGGCTAATGATGTTGAGTATCTCTTCATGTACACATTGGCTATTTGCAATCTTTTCTGGAGACATATCTATTCATATTCTTTGCCCATTAAAAACACCGGGTTATTTATTGAGTTGTAAGAATTCTATATTTTGGATATAAGTCCCTTATCAGATATGATTTGCAAATATTTTCTCCCATTCTGCAGGTTGCTTTACACTTTCTCAATGATACATTTTGTAGCATAAAAGATTTTAATTTTGATGAAGTCTAATTTATCTATTTTTTCTTTTGTCATTTGTATAGTTCCAACATTTTGAAAGAAATATCTAGCTCTTCAAGGTAGAGATGAATGAGTTTCAACTTATAGATCTGATGTGAAGTTCATTATTAATGCCACACTTAGAAGATGAGGAAATAAGATACTTAGAACCAAGAAATAAGAAAACAGCAATGGAAATTAAAAAAAAAAAATCACTGGCTAACTTCAGTTGACTACAAAGATCTCTGTCAGTCATGGTCCAGGCCGGAAGCAGGTGGAATATTCAGAAGGTCTGACTGGGGAGAATTTAATCAAGGGCCTTTTCCATAGAGGCATTGATAGTGCAAGGAAACCAGGCATTATAACGAAGCCCCCAGGACTGGCAATGCTGCAAGGTTGCTATTCCGGTGTGGTGGACAGGGAGGGAGCAGGTACTGAAAGCTAATGAAATGGGAGAGTTTCCTGATTCCCCCTGCAGCACATGCAACACGGGTGTGGCTCACCTGCTTGGTTGCCCTGCAGCTCAAATCCCTAGGGAGAGCATGCAGACTGGCAGGTGCAGAGGCCAGGATGAATGCTTTGGGCTCTCGGCCCCGCAGCAGTGTCTAGGGGTGGGTGTCTGCAACTCCCCAAGCCCAGGTGGGCACGTGTAACCCAGGCTCTTTCGGATTTGCCATATGCAGATGGCTTGTGTGCTAATCAGCTCAATGGACCCTCTGTCTTATTGCATGGGCAGAGGGCCAGTGTGACAGCCTCTGTATCCTGAGCTCTGGTCCAGTGTCCCAGAAGAATCGGATCACACATGGGCTCGAAGGATAAGTGCAAGTTTTTTTGAGTGATGGAGGTGGCGCTCAGCGACATGGATGGGGAGCCGGAAGGTGGAGGGGTGGGGGAATAATCTTTCCCTGGAGTTGGGTGCCCAGCAGCCGGACCCTTCTCCAACCACCCCGGCCGACCTTCCCTTGGCATCAAGACGTCCCTCTTTTTTTCTCTGCTGCATCGTTCTGCTGTCACTGGTCTGCTGGTCTTGACATTCAGCTGCTTGTGTGTGTGCCCACCAAGGTCTCAGGTTTATATGGGTACAGGATGGGGGGCTTGGTTGGCCAGGGTGGTCTTGGAAAATGCAACATTCAGGCATGAAAACAGGAGTGCATGTTCTCACTTAGATCTGCAGCACAGGCTTGAGGGTGGAGCCCTCACCAGGGACCCGGCCCCTCTCTACCCAGCACTTCCCTGCCCAGCTCCCGTGTCACTAGTTATAGGGAAGGGCTGTTTGGGGAAAGCCATAGCTTTTGCTAGAGGAATATGGCTACTGCCCACCTATAGTCTGGCAAGGAGCACGCTGGAGGAATCATACCTCCAACTCTCTTTCCTCTCACTCTGTCATCTCCTGCCCATACCATCTTAGCCGAACCCAACTCACACCAGGAACAAGGTGGCCTAGTTGATACAGTCCATAAGGCCAGCCTCTGGGACCACAGAACAAGGTGGAGAAGAATGAGGGGTGGATTGTGAAGCAGAAGGAGAACATTCAGTGAAGTCACTAGGTGGTGAGTCAGACACTTTGTCCTTTTGGTGGGGGAGCAATTTACACTGAAGATAATTCCCTCATCTTGTTTTTTAACTAGCCCTGCCCCATTGCTGTCCGTTTATCCAGGAATACTTGTCCCCAATACTATGAAAAATTTGATCTCTCACAAGGCTCGGCTCAGAAGCCACCTTCTTCTTGCTGCCATTCCTCATAATTTGCTCAGAAGTGATCTCCCTCCTCGGAAGTTGTTTTAGGGTTCCCCAGAGCGACAGATATATATATATATCATATATATATAATATTATATGAAGGGGAGTTTATTAAGTAATAACTCACATGCTCACAAGGCTCCACAATAGGCCGTCTGCAAGCTGAGGAGCAAGGACAGCCAGTCCGAGTCCCAAAACTGAAGAACTCAGAGTCTGATGTTCAAGGACAGGAAGCATCGAGCACGGGAGAAAGATGTAGGCTGGGAGGCTAGGCCAGTCTAGTCTTTTCACATTTTTCTGTCTGCTCTATATTCTAGCTGTGCTGGCAGCTGATTAGATGGTGCCCACCCATGTTAAGGGTGGTCTGCCTTTCCCAGCCCACTGACTCAAAAGTTAATCTCCACTGGCAACACCCTCACAGACACACACAGGATCAATACTTTGCATCCTTCAATCCAGTCAAGTTGACAGAATTAACCATCACAGAAGTCTTACTTGTGGATTGAACTTCCCACAAAGTGATTCTACCTTTTATTGTTATTTACAGATACCTCATATGACTCTCACTGTGCAATAAAGTCCAGATGGAACCGTTTTTATTTATCTTTGTACCTCTTGCAGAACCTGCACAGTTTCCTGATGTTACACAGTGCCTCAGCTCAGACTGATGAAAGAATGGATTTGGGATCAGGCATTATTGAGTCTTCTTGGAATCTGCTAGTTGGAAGGGTCCTCAGATGTACTTCCATTTTTAACTTAGCCATTTCAACCTCCTGCTCAGCGAAGACTCTCCCTCCAGGTCGGGGACACTGTTGGTAGCCCACTCAGCATTTCTCCTTCTTCCTGTAACAGAGCCCTGACTTTTTTCCAGCCTCCACCCTCCACTAAGTGGCCAAGTATCAGAGGGAAAGCTTATCCTGGGCTGAAATAATTTAAGGATAATATGTTCCCTTTTGTCAAGAACTGGTTTAGAAACGGAAATGTGACCAAGTTGTGGCTGCAGAGCCTCGAGGAGAGATTTGCTTGTGATTTCCAAGGAAGTCCTTCCTCCCTCCTTAGAGAGAAAGTCCGGTTGTTATTGGCAGCCACTTTACACCTAGGAGGAGCGCCAACTTCAAGATGAAGATGTCAATATAGATTGTGGGCTGGGATTTGAAAATCTGGGCTGTTGCTAACCTCATTGAGGGTAACCTGAAGTCTGCTTTATCTGAAATTCTCTTTTTATGAAATAGCATATTTCCTTTTTGGAAAGACCTTTGAGTTGGGGTTTCTGTTACTCTGTATCTGAAAGGAGGCCCATATACCCTGCCATTGTTTTCCTCTTCAACTCTGCTGATATAAGAACCAAAATATAATTGAAGAGCTCTATGAATGTTTAGACTAGCTTTGTGCCCAGGAATGTAAGAATGGTTTGTAACAGAGACCCTGTCAAGCCTGAAACATTATATCTCATTTTACTAGTAGTTAGTTCTTAGGGGGATGGGAGTTAGTACTGTATTTATTCTAGAATCTTGTTGATGTGCTGCCTCTTGTCCATTACATTGGGCCTGATTTTTTTTTTTTTTCAAAATAGCATCTCTACAATGTGAAAGGTATTTTCTATTTCACACACATGAAAACTCCTTTGCTTCCACAAGGTAAGAATGAGCGTTAAGCTCTGATCCCAGGTAGATCAGCAACAATATTTGCCAAAGCAAAGCCATGTTTCCCAAAGAGGCCTTTCCACCCAGCACTCTTAGCAGTACCTGATGTTTCACACTAGGGAGGCAACAGGGCTGTTTATACAGCAAATGGACAAGCCACATTCACAGTGAGATCTGTTTTGCCTTTACTTGCAATTTATTTATTTCCTGAGACAGAGTCTTGCTCTGTCGCCCAGGCTGGAGTGCAGAGGTGTGATCGTGGCTCACTGCAACCTCCGCCTCCCAGGTTCAAGCGATCCTCCTGCCTCAGCCTCCCTGAGTAGCTGAGACTACAGGCATGCGCCACCATGCCTGGCTAATTATTGTATTTTTAGTAGAGGCAGGGTTTCTCCATGTTGGCCAGGCTGGTCTCGAACTCCTGACCTCAGGTATCTGCCTGCCTTGGCCTCCCAAAGTGCTGGGATTACAGGCGTGAGCCACTGAGCCACCGAGCCACTGCAATTT